>NC_143561.1:58595000-58953750 GCF_054136105.1 Typopeltis vanoorti
GAGAAAAGGGGGAAGCCTTGTCGAACCTATCTGAGTACGGGAATGGGTTCAGATAGAACTCATTTATGGCGATAGATGTTCTCTCGTATATGCTTTTTATCATTGCCCTTACGCAAAGAAGCCACAACAACAATTCCTTGTTGGACAGTGTAAGAAGTTGGCTGTACTCTATCGAACGCGTTTTCCAAGTCCGGTGACACGAGTGGGAGGTCTTTGCTCGTCACGAGGCGATCTCTTATCAGAAATAGGTTGAGTACCATCGACCTGCCCAGATGTCGTACACAGTTACAGACCACTTTTGTGAACAGCATGTATTAGTCAAAGAAATGAGCCTCCAGCTACCCACACTACTCAGGTCTCCCCCCCCCCCCCTTTTGGAGGATAAAAAGCGTGTACCCACTGACAAAGTTAGCAGGTATGTGTCCGGTTAATAAAAAGGCATTAAAAATCTTGATAACAATAGGTAAGATGAAATTCTAACCTATGTTATGAGTGATAAAACTAGCCCATCTGAGCTGGGAGGGGTTTTCCTGAGTTTAGTTCTTTGTAAGCCCAAGTAACTCTTCCGATGTTATGGGTCTACCTTGAAGTGTTCAGGCATTAACATCGCCTCTCATCCAGGAGTCATCGGAATAGGCGCTAGAATAATCATTAAAAATTGCTGCAAAATATCTGAAAGCTTGACCGTTAACTTGAATTTGTCGAATTGTTTTGTCGTCATATGCTACCGCTGTCGATTGTAAAATGCGGCTAAGGGGGGGATTTCTGCATAACAAAGGAACAACTTGGCGTGGAAATCGAGTTCGTCGAGTTTTTGTTTTGTCGATGTGTCTCTAACCCGATTTCCACGTCTCTAATTAGGGAATAGCATTTCTCTGATTCGAACGGTGCCTAGTTCCCTGTAGAGACCTCTCATTTTGCTTTGTACGTAAGCTTTTTATATTGACAATTTTGAAAGAGCTGTTTTTCTTCTTTTTAAAATGTGGCTCAGTGGGTGTTCTTCCATTTGTCGCACAACAACTGTAAATTCCCTTTGTACATCTTCGGGACATTTATCAAAAGTTTCTAAGGTCCTTTGGATGTGTCAACAACCCCGGCTATCTCGATGGTTAACAGAACCATTTTATGGTCTGTTAACCATCGAGTTAACTGTTGGCTGAACCTGTCAATTGCTATTTTTCGTAGCTATAGGAGCAGAGGTCTCCGACTCTACATTACGGATGGTTTTTTTTTCTTCTGAGGAAAATTTTTACGAACTCTGTCATTTCAGGACTGTGCGTGACGTGTCCGTATTACCAGATTACCAGAGAGAGTTGAGAGTCGTTCAATGTCCCCCCCCAATCGTTCTGCTGCTGTCGGATACTGAAGCATATTGATCTTGTGGACTTGTTGGTGGCATTTTCTGCAAGGGTTATTACAGTGCTCTCTAGGGTGTGTCCAGTCCAGATTCATTACAATTTCTGTATTCTGCTCCTAGATGGTCATAGGAGCCACAACTAAAGCACTGACTCCTGGGTAGTTAACCATAACCCTTGCAGGGTTCTTCATTTCTATGGCGAAACTTATCTTCCCAGATTTCCATTCTGGGTTATTGTCATCAGTACGTTTTTTAATATCTTTAACGACTCCCCCTTTTTCAAATATTTTGTGAAAGGGCGAGTCACTATTTTCTACATATTTTAATAGGAATCTATCAATTTTTACTGTTCTTGAAAGATTGCCTACCCTTATTGGAGTTACTTTGGCACAAGCATTAAAAACCCTTGACGTAACTTGTCTTTCGTCTGTATGTTCTTCACTACTCTTTGATATGGGCCCCGTAAGGGGTGAAGCCATAACTATTGCTAGATCCAGCTGCCTCACGTAAAGCTTAAAATATAAACTCTTTTTTTTTTTCTGTCTTGAGATCTATTTCAAACCCTAGCGTTCTCACCCTAGGCAAGAACGAGACCATAATAACTAATTTAAGACTGTTAGAAAAGAAAAATAGACGTATAGTGATAAAACCACTGTTATTTAATAGAAATGCTAGTAATGCACTTCTTGGATATAACTGCATTAAAGGCTCCTAACTGCTAAATTTAAAAGGGAAATTAAATCTCTGAATGCAGTTAGTTGCTATGCTTCCAGTGTGGATTCAGAAGATGAAAAGAAAGAGTGTTTAACCAGCTTCAAAACATACTTATCTCATCTGTGTTAAAGAAATTAGATTCTCTTATGTAAGCTAAATGGGCTGAAAATAACATCTATGTGAAGCATAAAGATATACGTACACTTGGATCTAACCTGATATTATCCACAAGATGCTTCATCGCGTCCTAATTTCATAGCAGATGGGCGGGTTTTGTGCGAAATACTAGACTGTACATAGATGCAAAGAGAGGATCTCGTTGCCATCTGGTTAAACTTAATGCTCTTCAAGTTTACTAATATCACTGTTAATACGGAAGCATTGAGAAACGCTGATACTGTCTGAATTTTCCAGAATGAGTTGCTTAGATGCTATGAAAGCTCTTTCATGATGCACAAAAGAGTGTGGGATGATTTCAATTAGGTTGCGCAAGAAACTAATCAGTCTGTTTAAGGGGAACAGAGAAGCAAAAAACAAAATTATTTGAGCAGGTGATGCAATGTAGTTCATCGCTGAAAGAAGAGAATGCAAAAAGAGGCTAGTGTAGCATCGAAATAATGATAATAAATTAAGGTCTAAGGTATAATTAATAAAACAATAAATGCACGGTGGAAAACAGATAAACACTTCTGGTTTAACAGCATGGAAGAGAACATATAATAATTTCATACAGTCACAAGGATTATATGAAGCTATTAATAAGTTATGTAGGAAGACCTAGAATGAAATGCAGTCATTAAAAGCATCTTTTCCTTCACTCTAAATAAGAAAGTGAAGGAAAAGATGCCATCAAGGCAATGGGATAGAGTATTTTCACAATATTTTAAACAGTGTTCAGTTTTGTGTCCCAAGTGTCCACTGGGAACAGATTAGTTCCACCTTCCAATCTGATATCGGTCCCATTACACATCCGAGGTGAGATGGGCTATAAGTAAATTAAAACTCCACAGATCACTGGGATGTGATGAAATTACTGCAGAAATGCTAAAGAAAGTAAGAAGAGTATAGTAATTGAACTGGTCAGATTCTTATCATTTTTCAGTGGTAAGATTCCCGAAGAATTCACCAGAAGTATGATAGTGTCCAGTTTTAAGAAAGGACAGTTCAATGACTTTGAGAAATATAGCTCGATTAGCTTCTTTCCTAATCAGATAAGGCCGTGTGCATTGTTATACTGAACAATTGACAGAAGAGCAAAGTAGACTGAGAAGGGGAAGAAGCTGCATACACTAAATATTTTCACTGAGATAGATCCTTGAGAGGTGTTTAACATTTCAGGAACATGCAATCACATGACAAGAATCACATGAAATTTGTTGCAAAACGAACTAGCAAGATGACTACGTTATATGATGACAGTTAGGCTTATGTTAAATTAGGTGAGAAAACATATAATGAATACTATAAATCTTATAATTGGGTTGGTAGCGAACAAGAATCTGCAAGGGAAGCGTTGGGAATTAAAGTGATCTGAGAATCTTAGAATATCTTATCTGAATTATGCTGATGATTTGGAATTATTCACAAATAATGCAGGAGAAATGAATTTCTGTATTGCTGCAGTTGATGACGATGGGAGTAACCTAGGTTTATTTATCAAATTAAGGAAGTAATGGCAATAAAAACTAAAAACAGATGTAGAGATGGGTCTTATATCTTTCTTAGAGGATGGTCACTAAAGTAACTTCCTCACTTGAGTTATCTTGATAGCTGTGTAACTAGCCGTTATTGGTAAGATGAGGAATGAAGTGGGTAGAAGATTAGGAATGGCTTCTAGAGTGTTCTGAAACGTGCTGGAAGCTTAGAAAGACATTAGAGTAGTAGTACGAACCAAACATAAAATTCACAATATTCTGGTGCTGTTTTGGAGCCGAAATATGGACATTGTGCAAGAGTGATGACTGAGGACTTGATGCTTTAACTGACGGCGTTTAAGGAGTTTCTTGGGAGATGATTTCATTTCATGAATAATGACAGATGCATCGAAAGTGTAGTCAGCCACCTAGCACTATCGTGTATAAGAAAAGGTTGCGATAGTTCTGTAGTGTTGTCAGAATGTAGGACTTTCTCTCGGACAACAAGATTATGTTAGGATCTAGAAGGCGCTAGGAAAAAGGGTATACTCTTAATGAGATAGATTTGACAATACTAAACAATTCCTTGAAAAGTCCTTAACTGGCTTGCAGTAGATGAAGCAGAAATGGACGATTAGGACAGCCATATCTGACGTAGAAAGGTATTAGTCGTGGTCTCTTTCCATAACCGATATCTGTTTGAGTTATGTTTAAGTGCGGGGATATCTGTCCAAAATCTCTGAGTGATCTACAAAATCACTCTAAATCTTATTGATTTACCCCTCAGGGATCACTACTAAACTCATCATTCCAGTAAAGGACACTCAGCATTGGTTCCATACAGTAATAAGCAAAAACCAGCACCCGAGCAGAACCTCTCTATTCCCTGGGAAGCAAGCTACCACCTCCATTGGAAACTGGTTTAATTCCACCCATAATATAGTATAATATAATACTAATATAGTAGTATTATTATTTTGTGAGTTCAAGTCTCTCCTCAATGGTATTTTGAGTACAAAAATAGCGCTGAGATTCAGCAGAAAGAAAGAAAGATAAAAAGATAGAGTGAAATAGTGTTAGAGATGCCTCAGTTGACCAGTTTTAGCTGGTGACCCTACTGGGTATTTCTAAAATGGTCATTTGACTTTTCATTCATTTAAGGAAAAGTCCCAAAAAGGAAAAAATCACTAAACATCTAACAAGAGAAAAGAGATAAAAGAATATTAAGATATTATAAAAAGCAGTCCACGAAATATAAAAGCCTTTAGAACCTAATAAACGGATAAAAACAAGTGAACAAATTGAGGAGACCTGTCCCGGGAGATCCAACCCTAAAAGGGCTTAGGTCCACTTTGATGTTGGCCTGCGCAGTGCGGGTTTGTTCAAGCTAACCTCCATTAGACTAAAATGACAAAACTAATAAAATCTGAGTTTAAAAGGCCAAAAAAACAATGATGTTACAAACTTAAGCACATTTTAATTCTCCCTGTGTAATCTGACATACGGTTGGTGGCTACATCATCTCCTTAGGAACCATTCTTCGCCCATGGGGTATCTTTCTTATCCCAGGAATCGATGGAGATAGGGGTGAGAAGCAGTTCCTAATTCAATGGGAGATTATGTCTTTGTTTTTTCTCACCAGTGGAGGGGGAACTGCAATAGTACCACCTTAGAAAAAGAGGACAACGGGATCGTAGACACTTCAGCCAGCATTTGCTTCACTGGTGGTCACTGGTAGAAGAGGTGCCCTACAGTTTCAGTGGCATGGCATACGTCTCAAAAGGAGTCACAAGGTCGGGGACGATATTGTGATTTTACTTGTTTCACAGGGAGTCGAACGTAAGCGATTCTCCAAGGCAAATTCCTGGTGAAAAATTGCCCCCATCTGTTTTTGATATTCGTAAAGAGCACCTCTTCATTCGTGACCGGATCAGGCGTTTCAAAAAACAAAAGAAATCGAAACGTTTCCAGTACAGCTGCTTTGGGATAAGCAGAAGCACCCGAACTCCATCTGTAACAAATCTTTTTAGTGTTTTACATATTACCACTCAGGAAACATCTTTACACATGGGCCAGCGTGGCCAGTGGTCCCAAAACAAGGTACGAAATATCCAATAAAGTATTTAATTCGATTGTTAGATGGATGATTTGATGCCAATGCTTTCCCGTATCATCAGTAAAATTTCTCCATCTCTTCCCCATCACACACACACTTAAGGAAGGCTTGCTCTCCTTGAGTGGCGGAGAGATGGAGTAACGCCCTACGCACCTTGTGTTTCCTGTGGCTCCAGAAGAAGTCGATGAGCTGTCTGTAAATAACTCTATCTTGTATGTCTGTAATGTTAAGTTGATTCTTTGTAGCAGTATTTTGGTATTGCGATGGTTTTGATGACTGTTGCTTTACCGTTGAAAGATAAATAATTTGGTTTAATGAGGGTGTGTTTATCACGAAAGGAATTGAGTAATTTTTGTGTTGGTAACACAGGGGTCACAGGGAAGGGAACTCTTTATATTGATAATGGTCATGTTAATGGTGCCAAACCATAAGGAAGATTCAGGGGATCGAATTTTCCAAACATTCTGATTTTCGGTTTGTCTGGATTTGAGTAAAGACCACTGAGCACACAAAACTGTCGTAGTATACCAAAATGTAAATCGAATCGGAATCCTGAAGGGTTACGACAGTATCATCGGCATATACGACAGTCTTGCTCTGTTTGGAGTCTATGGGCATCGGTATTCCTCTCACCGCGTGTGAGTAGTCAATTTTATTTTAAGAAAGGTGCTGGTACTAAAGAGAAAAGAAGGGGTTCAGGGCAGCTTTGCCGAACTCCTCTGCGTACGGGAATGGGTTCATAGAGAAAGCCATTAATGGTGAGAGATGTTGTTGTTCTATTGTAGATGCTTTTGATTATTTCCCTTACACAAGAAGCCACACCCACTTTCTCTAGGATGTAGTACAGGAAGTTGTGCTTTGCACTATAGAACGTTTTTCAAATCCACTGACACGAGTGGAAGTGGGAGTTCCTTGCTCGTCACGAGGCGAATAAGATGTCTTATCAGAAATAGGTTCACACGGTACCACCCTAGTTCTCGGTAAAAATCTCTCGTCGTTTACCTTTGTGCGTAAGCCCTTTCTCTCAAGAATTCTGAAAGAGCTGTTTTGCCTCGTTTTTAAAGATGGTCCCTGCGACCCAGTCCCAGTGGGTGTTCTTCCATTTGTCTCATGGCAGTTGTAAATCCTCGTTATTCATTTTCGGAAAGTTTGGAGGAAGTTTCCAAGGTCCTTTGGATGTACCAATGACCTCGGGTAGCTCGGTAATTAAAAGAACCGTTTTTTATGGTATGTTAATGAACTACCAACCGCTATGCCTTACTCTAACAACGGGGCTCTAAGTTGCTAGAAGTATTAACGAGTCTCGTGGAGACTTCTCTCCGCGACCATGTGGTACGGACTCTGCTTGGATTATATGCTCCCTTCGGATGTCAGTGAGGTACACATTATCACAGAAGAGATGCAGTTCCCCATAGCCACTGTTACCACCTACCTTGTCATATTATGTGTCTGCGATACAGTTCCAGTTCCCGCGATGATGTATTGAACCCCGTAAAAATGATTATTAGGAAGATAGACAGGAAGCGAATGGTTCTATCCCCAAACTTCCAGTCTATAGAGACTAGACGTCCTGCAACATCTTTTTGTACATTGAAAAAGCCACCTAGAATAGGCTGACGAACAAGGACACTCCCCCCCCCCCTCGTTGATATTCAGAGTGGCAACGCGAAAAGGACAATTATTAGTCATGTTCAAAAAATTTAGTATGGCAATCCTCCCCCCCCATTTTACTATTTCGATTAATATCTCATGTAAGAGTGTTATGTTATCTTCATGAAGCCTCATGTTTGAGGCTAAAATGGGTTCTAAAGTGAGTCTGATGACGTGGTTAATATATCGGTTAGATTATCGGTTAGAGAGAGTCGACCGAATCTTCCTTGTTGAAAATGTAAAATACTGGTTCTCCAAACCTATCGATTGAGGAGAGGAACCTTTCCATTGCAGATTGTTTCCTCCCTTGATTATACTCGGAACTGAAGAAAAGTTTCTTTCTTTTATTGTAATACAGGAGGTGGAAGGGTTTCGTAAGTTATCGTACTTTTCTTCGGTGGGCTATGTAACTGTGGCGGAAGGAGACAGTTCTTCAAAGTTGGTAGATACTGTGTTGGCTGGTTGCCTTTTTGATTTTGTATTTTCTTCCTCTGCGTGATCTATTTGTCGTTTAATTGTTACAGTTGTTATTACTTCCATTTCCTCTACAATCCCCTTCTCTTGGGCAGATGATGTTGATGTTGCCGGTTCTTCAACTTCTGTGTCAGTTTTTGTGGAGGGAAGTCTCGGATTCTGTTTTTTGCTTTTAGTTCTTGGTTTTTCTAAGCGACGTCTTTGTAAATTGTGCCCGTTTCTCTCCCCCCCCACCTCAGAATCATCTCCCGCTGTTAGTAGCGATGGAAATTCAGGAGCCCTGATGTGCCGTCTGACGTGTCCGTTTTATTTGAATTAGCCTATGGGGGAGTTGAGAGTACTTCAATAGTACCCCCCCCCCCCAGCCGTTCTGCTGTTGTTCGATACGGACACTTGCTGGTCTTGTTGCTGGCATTTTCTTCAAGGGCTATTGCGGTGCTCTAGAGTGAGTTCAGATTCGTTACAATTGCGACATTTGGCTCTTATACACTCCGCTCCTAGATGGTCATAGAAGGCACACCTAAAACACTGCCTCATGGCACCCGGATAACTAACAATAACCCTTGCAGAACCAATTAGCACGAAATTTGAAACAGGGCTCTTCATTTCCATAGGAAACCTAATCTCTTCAGATTTCCACTCCGGTTCATCATTGTCAGTACCTATCTTCATGTCATTAACAGTTCCCTATTTCGAGAAGATCTTATGAATAACGTCGCCACTGTTTTTCAATGTGTTCTAAAAGAAATCTGTCTATTTTAATTGTTCTAAGTAGGCTTCCAATCATGACTGGAGTTATTTTGGCCCCAGCGCATGCATATAAAACCTGGTAGCAACTTGTCTCTCGTTTCTATATTATATAATATAATAATATAAAAATAATATAAATAAATATATGCACTGTAATTAAAGACCGATAGTATATAATATAATATAATATAATATAATATAATATAATATAATATAATATAATATAATATAATATAATATAATATAATATAATATAATATAATATAATAGTAATACGCTACATGTAATGTAATGTAATTTTGACAGTTGACATCAATGGCTTTCGGGGTGAAGCAAGATGCTTTTCATATTCCCGCTATCTGTTACGGTTACAGTGAGAAAAAAATTTTATGAGCAGTTTGCTCGCCCTGATTGCGCATGGAGATTATGTATCGCTGCAGGAAGTTAAAATGGCTTTGGGTCTTTTATGTTTAATATATCCGTTGCCTTGTAGGCTTGCTGAACTAGATCGGTGGGGTGTATGGACGTTTTTAGGAAAAACTTTGTTGCTAAAGTTTTTCCTAAAAAAGAGAGGATATAAGGAATATTTGTACATCGATGAAGTTGATTGTTTCTGACGAACCATGGGGCGTTTAGAATCTTTCGCAAGCCCTTGTTTTGTACACGTTGCAGTTTGAGAATGTTAGTGCTGGAGGTATGGCTCCAGGCTGGAGAAGCGTAAGTGACTATTGGACGAATCGTCAGCTGGTATAAAAGCAACTTGATTCTGATGTTTAGCTGTTCCTGTTGATTAGGGGGTAGATCTGGGCGATGGCTTTAGATGCTTTTGCACACGTAGTCTTGATGTGCTGGTTAAAAGTTAATTTTTTGTCGAGCACGACACCAAGGTGTTTTGTTTCTGTCTGTCAGGGAATTTTAGTATTATATAGTAAGACGTCTCCTGCAGGAAATATCGATCTATTCGTGAAGAGAATGGCTGAACTCTTTTAGGGATTTACTTGTAATCTCCATTTGGAGAACCATTTCTCTAACTTTACAAGGTTTTCTTGAAGCTTTTTAGTAATGAGGTGTAGCCGAAGAGATCTGGCTAATAATTCTGTATCGTCCGCATATAGGCCATGATAGATGATAATGGGTTGTGCGTGCGGAATGTCTGACATGTATATAGAGAACAGCAATGGAGCCAGTAGGGATCGCTGTGGCACTCCATCCAAGATATGGCTCTGGGATGAGGTAGTACCATTGATCTTGAGTTGCATGCTTCTATTCTGTAGATATGATCTAACTAGGTGTACCATTTTCAGTGAGATACCCGCTGAGATAAGTTTATGTAGCAATCCGAAGTGCTATATTTTGTCAAATGCTTTAGATAGATCAAGAAAATCGGCTCCAGTGTATTGGCGCCAGTTGTAGATTTGTTGGGTAGTACTATGGTTTTGCTGAAAACCAAATTGTTCATTAGGAAGGATGTTTAGTTAATACTTGAAGTCGTGAAGGGGATGACCTTGTCTGCTAATTCACACAGGTTGGATATGAGACTGATTTGACGATAAGTTTGAGACAGGTGTGGATCCTTGTCTGGCTTATATATAGGGATTACATCAGTCAGTTTCTAAGGGATAGGCAAAGAGTGAAACCTTAAGATGCATTTATGATTATGGTCAGGTGCACTCAGCTTTTCGGGACAGCAGCTTGATCACTTTGTGATTCCATCTGAACTAGGAACTTTTTGTTCGTTAAATTTTTTATAATATTATATTTCAGCAAGTGATGTGGGTGCAATATGGTCAGCACCGGTATCAGGGAGTTTTAATGAGTGTCCGACGTGTGTGTGAATTTTATACAAGTGATCGAAGTCTAAGTTTTCATATGAAGGTTTGCACTGTTCTTCTAAATTTTTTGCTATGGCTTCTGCCTTTTCTACGTCTGTGTGAACAAGGGCCTGGTCAGAAAGTATAGGGGGAAGGGATCTGCCTTTGTTTCTGATATTTCTTAGTAGTCCCCAGATAGAGTGATCAGTAGGTGAGATAGAAGCTAACTTTTCTTCCCATAATTGATCTCTGTAATCTTTGAGTGCATCTCTCACTGAACCATTTAGTCTGTTAACAACTGTTCTGTCTTGTGGTGTGCATGTTGTGAAATCATTTTCTAGCTCTGTTTTTTCCTCTGACTAAGTTCATAATGTCTTCGAGCAGACGACCAGGCTTTGGGGAGAGATTTGTAGGAGGTGGTTGCCATTATAGCGGAGTTAATTTGTTTGGTGAGGCTTGTGACTGCGGTTTCAACATCTTCTTTTGCACTTATATGAGGAACAGGTCCAATGTAATCCCGGAGTACTTTTGACAATTTTTCCCACGATGTAAATGAGTGAGAGAGAGGAGACAGGTATTCTTGTTTTCCCAGCTGTAGCAGAATTGGGTTATGATCAGATGACAACTCGTTCAACGATTTTAGACTGTACTGAAGTTTAATATTTTGCAGGATAGCTATATCCAGGATGTCAGCAGTGCCAAACGTACTGAGATGAGTTGGTTCGGTGGGTCCTGCCACAACAGCATAGCTTGATCCTATGTAGTTGATAAGGATGCAGCCATTCTTGTTGGTGGTTCTACAATTCCAGGCAGGGTTCTTGGAGTTTAAGTCTCCGGCAATAATGATGGGCTCTCTAATGCCTAAGATGGCATTTAGATCAGAATGTAGTAGAGTTTTTAAGGGTGGGTTGTAAGCTGAGTAGATTTTCAGTTTGCCAGCCGAGCTAGTGAATACTTCCAAGCCTGTGCCCTCAAGGTTAGTGGTTGGAGGGTTGTTTATAGAATGGTGTTTAATATAATTTTTAATTAAAATGGCTGTGCCGCAGCCTCTGTAATTTAGCCTGTCGGTTCTATATTGGAGATAACCCCTTATTTTATGGCCGTCCGAGGGGCTTATGTGTCTCGCTCATTAGAATAATATCTGGCTGATATCTATGAGTAGAGTATGAATATCTTTCTCCTGTCAGAGCTCCTCGGAGCTCTAAAATTTTGTTTCTGAGGCCATCATTTGCATTCCATGCAACGATCTGAAGAGAGATTGGAATTAATTTGTTTCTATTGATCTATAAGTGCTGTGAGGATGGCTTGTGTTTCGTGTAGGAATCTTTTAGTGGAGGTTGCTGAAGGGTTTCAGAGGTTGAAGTCTGGTAGCATGTTTGCTAGTGAGGCAGTAATAATAGCTGTCAGATTTGTAGGTGCTGTTGACTGGTTCAGTTCTGGTGTTGACTTGTTTGAACAGGCCACATCTGAATAGCTTCTTGTTTGCCTTTGGTATTCTCTGTTTTTGAAGGTCGCTGATTGTGGCCGCTGAACCTCCGGCTGTGGTTCATGGGCCTCTGGTATTCGTGTATTAGAGGAAGAAGACTGTTTAGTTGTCTCCATCTGTCTGTTCTTATGGTGTTGAATACATCCCTTATAGTTGGCTGGATGAGGGCCACCGCAGTTGGCACATTTTGCCGGGATGGTTTTCGGCTTTGTACAGATATCGCAAAGGAGACATTGCTTGGGTGGCTCTCCCCACATTTTTGACATTTATACCCAGAAAATGTAGAATCTTATACATTTTCTGGACGTGGCCAAATTTTTGACATCTGTGGAACTGACCTGTTGAAGCCCTTTTCCTTAAGGGTTCTGGGCTGATTTTAAGTCCACAGATTGACGTCAGGTCATAAATTTGTTTGTATGCTTGATATATCTCAACTAATACTAGTGGCATCGGAGTCTTGTCTTTTTTTGGTCATTCTGCTGACCTTAATGGGTGGCAGGTCCTGATGGCGTAGATCAGCAGCCACTTCGTCTGCTGATCTACGTTCTAAACTTGTCCTTATAGTGATCCATAGCACCACCTTCAGATTTTTCTCTGAGTCGAACGAGAAGGTGTGATACTGAAAGCCTCTGGCATTCATTTCTCCTGCCAGTTTTCGGTAATCCATGACTTGTGGGCTGTATCTTGATACCGTCCGTGACATTTTTTGGCGGTGATGTAAGAGATCTTTAGATTGGACATGGTGTCCCTAATAGACATCCATCTTTGTTTTTCGCGGAATATGATCAAAGGTACCTTCTCTCTAGCGGAGGCAGAGGGGTCCGAAACTGGGCCATCTTCTTCCATTCCATCCTCTTTTGGTGTTTCAGAGGCCGTGGATTTTCGCGCTCGGACCTCTGTGAAGTCTGAGGGGGCCGAGATCAAGTCCAGCTTCTCTTCTGTTGGAACATTGACGTCACCCTCTTCGTCATCCCCCGACATCGAGTAAAAATTGATTTCAAATATTTTTAGAATCTTTTTAAGTATATTTATATCTAGCCGTCTGTTTAGTGACTCTACCAAGGCGTCAGCGTCAACTTCGCACATCTTAAGCTTAAACAGTGCTTTTACACTGAGGTGTAAAAGCACTATTTAAGCTTAAGTCCGCGTAAAAGTCCCGTAGACCCAATCAATGGAGAATCCTGAAGTCGCAAAGGAGACTGCTAGCAAAACCGAGCGTTGGCAAACTTGTCCTTATAGGAGGACAAGTTTGCCAACACTCGGTTTTGCTAGCAGTCTCCTTTGCGACTCAACTTGTCCTTATAGTCCTTATATAAGGACTGTATAAGGACTGGCTTAAAGGGGCGAAGTAATAATGCTTTTCATCTTCCCCGTTATCTGTAGAGGACAGTGTGGGGATAAGGTGTTATTGAGCAATTAAAGCTCTGATCATGGCAGGAGGGTAACAGCAATAGCAGAGCCTCAGTTAGAACTTCATTGGATACAGCATTGCCATCCATTACCCTCCAAGGGTATTAATCACCGCATCTCACGGTCGATTTTAGATCACTGTCCAACTAAACTTGTCACTTTTAACTTTTAACCTTTGTGGCTGGATGGATCTCAATCCCTTGGATTATAATCCCTTCATCTCTATGAAAAATGGCTTAAATTAATGAGAGTTTGTCGAGTACCGGGCTCACCCATTTTAGGGCAATGTGGGAGTCTGTACCGATGAGCAGAGCCACTTTCGGACGCTTGTGTTTGCACCTATCGTTTTCATCGTAGTTAGATGACTCTCGAATGAGTTGATTGGGATGATTAGCTGCTTGGGTGAAATATGTAATGGCAGTATCACGGAGAAACATGTGAATATCAGGAATGGCAGCGCCTCGGTGGAGGAGAGTATTCCTGACAAAACACGCAGCATTGAATATCATACAGAGACATTTGTTCTGGATCACCTGTAGCTTTTTGATGTTGCCAGGGGAGGTGTGACCCCAGTCGGTGATCCATAGGTCAATGTGGGTCTAATGATTGCTTTATAGATTCGTAGTTTGTTTTCAGTGCTGACACAGCTTCTTCGGTTGAGAAGAGAGTAAAGTTGCATAATTGCGGAGTTTGCCTTGCTGCAGGCATAATCGATGTGAGATCTAAAGTTGAGACGGTTATCTAGTTGAATACCTAAATATTTGGTGCTGGATTTTCATGGAATAGTTGTGTTGAAAAGTTTGACTTCTCCGTAGTGGGATGCCTTCCGTCTTGTGAAGAGAATGGCAGTACTTTTGTCGGCATTCACAGTTATTTTCCATTTGCTGAGCCATTTTTCTAGGTTTGTTGCTGCGGTTTGTAAGCGCTGCGTAGCTAAGTTCGGCCTGACAGATCTACTCAAAATTGCCATGTCATCCGCATAGCAAGCTGTGGTAGTTGATGTCGTGTTAGGGACGTCAGCAACGAAGATGTTTAAAAGCAGCGGAGACAGCAACGAGCCTTGAGGAACACCTGCAGTGATTCTATTCAAAGAGGATTTGAGTTCTCTCAACTTGACCTGAAATTTCCGTTTTTTTAGAAAGGAGTCGATAAGTTTGATAAGGTAGAGCGGAACGTTGGCCATAAATAATTTATAGATGAGGCCTTTGTGCCAAACCTTATCAAAGCCTTTTGCTACATCCAGAAAAACAGCTCCTGTATGTTATCGTCAATTGAATCCAGTAGTGATGAATTCGACCAGTCTGTGAACTTGTTGTGTAGTACTGTGCCCGGTTCGAAACCCAAACTGCTCTTTCGGTATTGTATCGTTTTTGTTCGCCACATCTTGAAGTCGATTGAGGATGATTTTTTCTGCAATTTTTTCCAAGCATGAAAGGAGACTGATGGGTCTGTAACTTTGCGGTAACTGAGGCGCTTTTCCCGGCTTATGAATGACGATTATATCTGCATGTTTCCATCGGGTTGGAAAATAGTTTAGTCTGAGTATTGCATTTATAATTGCTACGAAATGCATGATAGCTTTGTGCGGAAGGGTCTTGATTGTTTTGTTGTTAATTTCATCTAGCCCAGGGGCTTTTTTGTTGTTAAGCTTCCTAATGATTGAGTAGACCTCTTTAGGCGAGGTGGGACAGATATTTTCACGGTTGTTAGGCTGCCGGAGCACAGTATGGACTCGACGGTGAATTTTCTCTATGAAGACCAAATCCTCATGTGCATACTTAGGACTGCACTGAAGTTGAAGAGCTTCAGCGAGGGCTTCGGCATTTTTCATCGTCCCTATAAACTATACCTCTTTCTCCGTGAATGGACTGGATATTGGAACGGTCTGTACGGAGAGTTTTTGCCAATTTCCATAACGAGTTATCTTCAGTTTTCAGGGAACAAAGTTTTCTTTCCCATTGTTGATTTTTGTGATCTTTTAGTGCATAGCGAAGTAAGTTTGATGGTCTGTTCAGCTCTTGGCGACAGCATGTTATGAAAGTGACGTCGGATTTTATTTTTGTTTCTGATTAGAGCAAGGATTTCTTCTGGAAGTAGGTTTTCTTGAGCTGGAGTGTAAATAGAAGAGACTGCAGTTAAGCTAGTTTGAATTTTGCTTTCCATGTTGTTGACTGCGGCATCAATTTCTTCACAGGAGGAGATATTTGGCACTGAATCCATGATAGTTTTGATTGTAGCCTTGAATTTTGTGAAATTAGTAAATGACTGACTGGTAATAAGTTCCGGATCCTCTCCCAGTTTTAGAAGTACTGGGTTGTTGTCCAAACTGAGGTCGTTAACTACTTGCAGCTGGAATTGATGAGATGTGCTATTGAATATGGCTATATCTAATACATCGGGCCTGCCATGTGTTCAATGGTGTGTTGGTTGAATCGGACCTGCGATGATAATATTTCTCAGCTTAGCAAAATTGTGAAGGATTTTTCCGTTGTAATTGGCACACCTGCTATTCCATAAGGGATGTTTTGAGTTTAGATCTCCTGCTACTATTGTTGCTTCTGTAGTGTCAAGCAACTGAGAAAGATCAGAGGATAGCATTATAACTCCTGGAGGGTTATAAACGGAATATATTTTTAAGATGCTTGCATTAATGGTGTAAATTTATATGCCAGTTTTTTCCAGATTAGTTGTAGGAATCTTTTTTATCTCATTGTAATGGGTGTTTTTCTTGATAAAGATTGCAGTACCTCCACCTCTGGCATTAGCTCTATCATTTCTAATTAAAGAGTAATTTCTCAGCTTGGGATTATCATAGGGGCGCAGATGGGTCTCGTTAACTAACAGGATATGAAATTTGTAGTGAGTAGCAAATTCTTGGAGTTCTAGAATGCTGTTGCTGAGTCCATTAGCATTCCAGAATGCAACCCGCATGGAATTTATTGTGATGGCCAGATTATCCATTAATCAATGAGAATATGACTTGAGTATTTTTAAGAAATCTGTTTGTGTCAGCCTGGTTTGGATTTGATTTGCTAAAAGCTGATAGCATTTCTCCCAAAGTGGCAGCAGGCATCGCAGCAGAGTTTTGGCTGCTTGGTATGGTTTCTGCCGATTTGTTGCGTGAGGAAACTACAGAGGCATACGATTTATCAGGTGTAATAGCCCGCACTTTAATTTCCGATTCAGGTTGTGTGACTCGCTTCTGAGTGGACGGGGATACTGCCTCCCTAGTCCTTGTCAGGTTAGATGGGTGGAGAGAACAGCCCTTGTAGTTAGCTGGATGTGGGCCGCCACAGTTGGGACACTTAGCAGGAGTGGTTCTTGGCTTGGCACATGTATGCGAGGGATGATTATTTCTGCACTTTACACATTTGTATTCCGCCCTACAAAGCTTCTGCGCATGACCATACTTTTGACAGCGGTGGCATTGTCCGGCAGATGTCTTCCTTCAGTCCTGATAACCAAGTTACAGACAGTCTTAAGGTCATAAATCTCTCATTGGTCTTTACTGATCTCCACCAAGACCAGAGGCATGGGCCGCTTATCCGCTCTGTACATGCGTAATATTTTTATTGGTGTTAGTCCGTGCGATTTGAGATCAGTGGCTATTTCTTCAGCTGGTATGGTTTCTATCAAACCTCTGATGACCACCTTGAGGTTTTTTCTGACCTTAAGGTTTACTGACTACTTGAAAGTCGTCATTATCCTCTAGTGTGTGAATATCAGCTAATGTGGTATTTTCTTTGATCGAATCTTCTGAGGTGTTAGGAAGAGGGTTATGGGATTGGTAGTCCTCTGATTCAACCGCTTCTATTTGGTGGATTGCTACCTTTCTTGGCCTTTTCCTTTGCAGCAGGCCTCCTACATGTTTGAAGACTGCCAATAGCTGCTTGAAGTCGAGCTCATCATATGGAGAGTCCATAATTTGGCCTAAGAGAAAATAGCGGAGATATATAGCGGAGATAGTAGGTCTCGAACTGCGTTAGTTCCAGTGCAATGCGAGCTTCCCGAAAAACCTAATATATATATGCTCCGAGTATATATAATACTTTAAATTGTTTCCACGAGCATAATCATTAATTGCATTAATGAAGAATGCAGATAATAGTTGTTAATCACATTATCCTTTACTGGCGAGGATTTAACAAAAGAGGATTAATTTCTTTGCGTGTTTTTCCTTAAGATTCTGTTCAACAGATTTAATGGAAGCCGTTCGAATTTCTGCTGTTAATTAAGCCACAACAAAGACAACACATCGTGTAATAGTTAAAACGTTGCAGCTTATCTTGAATACAATATGCGCATGCGTGAGGGAAACTCACCAAGAAACACTTCCATTTTGTAGAGCCATATGAAATAAAGGATATTAAAACGGAGGATATTATGAATCCAGCCTTATTTTATTTCCAAATATAAAAAGAAAATGTTAAACATTTCTAAAATTTATCCTAAAGCTTATGTTAATAAACCTTCGGCATCTTTGTCTACATTAAAAGACGTTTGCCTTTTAATGTAGACGTTTTCATGGAGACAAATGTAAATGTAAGCTCTGTCCAGGAACCTGTATTTATGCTTTCTATTTGTGCTCTGTTGAAATTTTAACTTTGTAAATATTTATCTATAAAATATAGTTGAATCTATAATATTCTCTCTACTTATGTTATATTTATTAAATCAAATAAAATCTAGCTTAATATTTTAGTATCTATAAATCAAGGAACTTATTAAAATGTATATTATTAATATATAATATACATCCATCCTTTTTTTTTTTATTTTGTTTTCATTTTCACATTCATTTTTTCTATCGTGTTTTTATTATTATAAATATTATTTCCTATTATTAGTTTTTTATTGTTATATTATTAATTTATTATTATTATGAATCATATATTATTATTTTATTATATAATATTGCATTTTTTCTTTTCTCTTCTTTTTTTATTATCTTCTTGTATTATTATTAGTCTCTTATTTTTATTTTATTTTTTGGCTTATTAGGGTACAAAGCCCACATATTTCACCATAATACGGCCTTTCATGTCAAAGTATTTCTAGGAATCTAAACAAACTCCGTAATTGCCTGCTAAAAACGAAATTCGGAAAATGTTGAAGAACAGAGGCAATTTCATACGTCTTATGAAACGAAACTGCCAATATGTTGCAATACATCTTGTATTTTCAGTGTTTAGAAATTCTTTCTTTTCTTCCTGATAATTGATCTAAAACATTTGCCTGAAATTGTGAAACACACACACACACACACACACACACTGCTTTTTCTTTCACAACTATGACTTTGTAAACATGTAAAATTTTAAAGCAAACGAATCATTCTTATTGGCCATTACAAACACATGGCTGTTCTTTTATGTTTCTTAGAATATCTCTCGATAGTCTTAGGAATGCAGAGGTTAAAAACGCTCTGCTGAGTTTTATACACTAGTAATTAGCAAGAACTGTTGGCTCTATTGAATTAATAGGAAACGTTGTTTGTTTCCTATCAATTCCTATTTCGATATCCTCCTCACACAGTTTGACATTTTCGCATTAAAGAACAACATGTATATGCGTGTGTGTAAAAATACATGTCCATAATCGTAATTACAGTAAAGTCATTAAGTTTGAGGAAACGCGCATTACGATAAAGCACTGCCATCCGCATAAAAAAAAAAAAAAAAATGAGACTCCTCGTAATAGGCTGTAGTAACATCAGCCTTTGATGCATTACCTTTACGTATGCCTATTCCCCCCAAGAGAAGATGATGGTTATTACTTGGTCATATCGGAAAGCCGCCACCCAATGAGGTGTCTCTCATACTAATAGTAATATGTAGGCATTCTATTTGAATTTTTAGGAAACTTCTAGCTATGAAGTTACTTTTCGGAAAGGACCGAAATCCTGATGATATTTGTGCTTTGTATCATTCTATTAGTACAAGATCTATCTCATAATTTTCAACAGTTGTGTGCATTGATTCCTCTTGATGGAATCCCAAATAAGACAACTTAAATGTTGTCTTATTTGGGAAAAGATTTCATAACTCGATTTTTATACTTATTTGCCTATCGGACATGAAAAAAGAGTCTTTATGGAATTGTCTACACAGTTGTTATATTACGGTGAAAATTTTAATGGCAAACATACCAAAGGAAAATCCTGAAGTAAACCAATTAGAAGTATTAAACCAATTAAATATGCCAATGATTTTTAATAAGCAAAGCCCTTCTTCATATGTCATCATGAATACTGTATACTGCTGGTCCCCATTCATTAAATAACTATAAATAGTTCCAATGGTATCCATCTGTTTAATCTCCAGCTAATGTAATGAGATGCACATTGCTTCGGATTTGTTTATCTTACTACGTTTATTATTTAAATATTTGCTTAACAAATCAGCGGAATTGTGCGAGAAATATGACGAACTCATTTCTTCTCCCAAGATGCAAATTACAACTGATTAAAGGTTTAATAGGCTGCGTTTTTTTTTTAAAACCCATCAAGATAAAGAATAATATTTCTTAAGGAGTCCTAAATGTTATCTTAATATGCCTGCATCGGTACGTGATAAATGCTCATTAAGAGAATTATTTGATTTAAAAAATTACACATAGCTAATGAGTTCAAATTTATTATATGGATCAAGTGATAAAGTGAAAAAAAAAAAGAATTGCCATTCGACTTAAAAATGGTATTCGAGCCGTATTACATATTTGATCCAAGTAACTATGAATAACGCTTGGCAGCTACATAGGATATGCAATGTTCCTATTCATTTTTCATAGAACTGTAGTTAGATTTTTATTTAGAGCTATATTGAAACTCCAGCGAGGAAGACCACAGCAAAATTTGAATAAAAGTCTATTGATATACATGCACATTGGGTTCTCCCCCCCCCAAGGAAATCAAACACGATGCGTGCATTATCACATGAAAAAAACAACCATATGCGAGAAATGTAAGAGAGAATTGTACGTAAAATATTTCAATGTTTACCATATTCAGCAATATTTAAATATAATTTGTTTTGTTTTCATAAGGTATTTTCCTGGCTTCCTATGTACACGGTGCTTTGTATTTTCGTAAATCGAATTCTTTTGAATAAAACTGCATTTCATTTGTCATTAGATCTTAATTGGAAAATTTACAAACAATTCTGATTTTAGGTATATATGGGTTTACATCCGTCGCATAGTGAAATGATGCAGAAACAGTAACTAAAATAAACACAACAATAATCTATTCTAGTAAGCAATATTTTAATCGAACGAATTCCTTGAAATGGGGGCAGAGAATTGCAGCAGGACGACAACTGCTTTGCTCTTGAGTTAGAAAGGGAACAAAAATATTTCGTATTTTGATTTCTTTTACTTCTTTTACATCAGTGACTGACAAAAATCGTGATATGAATGTTGGCATATAACCATAATACGGAGAAGCTAATGCATACATCAACCTTTGAGGATAGGATTTCCATTGTAATTTCTCTCAACTCTCTTTTTTTAACCTTCTCCCCCCCCACCCTCTCAACGTCATAGTAACTTCACGCTTAATATATTTTTCAGTCAAAAATCGTTTTAAAAAAGTACAAAGAATTATAAAGGCTGGTTTTTTTTATTGCTAATAAAAAAAACGTATTCTGAAATTTATTAGGGATATTGATATAGGCGAATAAAAATAATAAATAAATAACACAAAAACAGTATTAATATCTATTATCAGTATTACCAATATATCTCATATACTGAATCTTAAATTGTGATATAACACAATAATCTAAAGTGAAAAAAAGCTAGATACTTTCACATATTTTTAATACTAAGAATAATATTCATTGGACTTCTAGAAATAGCTACGCATGCGCAATGAGAATTAATCCAAGTACTTGCTGACTACATCCTAGCTTTCATTAGTTCAAACACGTGAATACATAAACACGCAGAACGTTCTGAACAATTAGAAATATTTTAAAAAAATACAGTCTCTTCTATAACTACACAGTGATTGTCACGAACAACTTATTCCGGTGCTCTGCCTTATAAACTTTAGTCAAATATTCTTGAACCGGTAAAGTTTGCATACTTTATAATATAATAGGCGACTAGTAACAAAGCTATAGCTCTTTCTTCACGCGGTCTAGAGCGGAAAAAATCAATTAAAACAAATATATATATATATATATATATATATAAAATAACTCCCGTCTAAACGCAATTTACCCTATTAAGCACTCATTAAGTTCTTTACGTATTTAATTAAGCACAAGGAACAAATCTTTTTATAGTTCTTATAAGGACTGGCTTAACGGGACGAAGCAGGAATGCTTTTCATCTTCCCCGTTATCTGTAGAGGACAGTGTAGGGATAAGGTGTTATTGAGCTATTAAAGCTCTGATCACGGCAGGAGGATAACAGCAATAGCCGAGCCTCAGTTAGAACTTCATTAGCTACAGCATTGCCATCCATTACCCTCCAAGGTTATTAATCACCACATCTCCATACAAATCTTCTTAACGCATAACGTTACTGGCTTGATGGGTGAAGCCAAAATGCTTTTCTTGTTTCCCTTTATCTGTGTAAGTGATACACCGAATGAGGTATTATTGAGCTACCTGCTACCTGTATCAATTCTACTACGTACCGCACATAATTAGCCTCAGGCCCCAAGAGGGCCTGAGGCTAATTATGTGCGGTACGTAGTAGAATTGATTTTGGTCTTCTGTATTTGCAGTGTATTGCTTCACTGTAGTTGTTGGCTTGTTTGATCAGTGGATTTGAGTGCAGGTTTGCCTTGGAAAAGAAACTAACAGGAGTGAAGACATCCAGAGTAATTGCACAACTCTACCCCCTGATCAACCGCAAAAGCAAATTAGATCTAAGAAACAAACTATCTCTGTACAAAACTGTAATTCGCCCAGTTATCACCTACGCCTCTCCAGCATGGAGTCATACCTCAGAAACCAACATACAAAAACTACAAAGAATCCAGAATAAGTGCCTAAGAATGATCCTGGATGCTCCATGGTACATAAGAAAAATCTTTTACACAATATACATAACATCACTAGCCAGAAGGGTGAAGCAAAATGCTTTTTATTCCCCGTTGTCTGATAGGGAGGACGAATTGAAGGAAAGATTTATGAGCTGTAAGCTCGCCCTGGGGGGGGGGGGGGCACGGAGATTAATCGTTGTTGCTAATATTTAGGATGGCTTTTGGCCTCTTGTATTTGAAGAGGTCAGTTTCATCATAGTTTGCTGCCTGTTTAACTAGATCGTTGGGCTGTGTAGAGATCTTTGAGAAGAATTTTTCCGCTGTAGATTGTAAGAAGGAGAAGATGTAAGGGATGAGAAATCTTTATGAACCCAGTACACCAAGTCATTAAGTCCTTTATAAATAATAAAAAGGTGTCTATATACGTTATTATACATTTTCGATTTAGTTTAATCAAATAGCAAAATCTCTCAAAAATATTTGTTTTTAATTAAAATATTTTCTGTTATATAAATAAAATATATGAAGAATACTCAAATATTATGATATACACTATCCAAACAAGTCTTATTTTAACTTCGGGTGAAAGAAGATCTCATACGAAGGCTGTTGGATTTTCATCCCAGAAACTCAGGCTTTTATCCTGCAGAAAAAGAACAATGGCTAGAAGAACGCACATTTAGACATAATACGCGGACTTCATAGCTTGGGCCGCAATTTCAAATAACTCTACGTCATCGTGATTTTGAGAAGCCATTTTGGAAAAATGCCTCCACTTGCTCATGTATGGTATTTAAGCATTCCGAAGGTTCAAAGTTGGACCTTCGGAGGTCCAAAGAAATGAAAGTTCACAAGTCATGTTGAATTCAAGATAGGCTTAAAATATTAAACTGACAGGAATCGATGCTTCTTGAGGAGACTAGCTAGGAGAATTTTCTGAGAATAACAAATAAAGGTTTGATATTTTTTGCCCTTTTTCATATAAATAAATAGCAATCTTAGTTTCTTAGGGTAAACGTCAACGCTCGGTTTTCCACAACGCGGTGGGAAAAAAAAAACTTATTCATTTAATTGAGAGCTTTATTAATATTCTTTACCATCTCAAGAGAAATCTGATTTAATATTTTTCTTTAAAATCTAATTATTTAACAAAACTTTTAGTTACTTAAAATGTCGTAAATCCTCATTGATTTTAACCAGAACAAATGCAGCGTGATTATTTTTATTTTATAAGTTCATATCAGCGATTAATTTCATATAAATAAATGTCACAGTTTAGTTTTTTTTTTCTTCTTTCATTCCGTAATGTTAGTAAGTTTCTTCATTAGTTGAGACATGATTGGACTAAGAGAGAGAAAGAGAAAAAAAACAAAGAAGAGAACAGAACTGTAAAGCTAGTAAGGATTTTGTATGGATTTTAAGATTAGTCTGACAAAGAAATTTTTCAGCGTACGAGGTAAAGGCCACTGGATTAGAAGCGCGTGAAAAAGTGGCAAAAAAGAGGAGATGCTACAGGAGTTCACATTTTAAGTTCAGGATTGCTCATTTGCGATAATATATTCACACGTTATGGCGAGATTAGAATTAGTCAAGTCCTAATACGCTGCTTAACAATTTTGGCTCTTCGGAAGAAAGTAATTAATCATCCCTTTCTTACTGACTGTAAGCTCCTTCGGAGAAAGATAATCTCTTCTGTTTCTTTCCTTAATCTTAAGATATTTAGCTGGTGAGGAATGAAACTAAAAATGTGAAAACATACTACAATCGGTTAGCATGTCATCTCTTTTTTTTTGACACGAATCACCATTTCTTACGTGTTTTTCTTGAAATACATATAAGAGTTTGTTTTATTTTTTTTTTATATTATACCATAGTTCCCCCCCCCCCTTCCTTATCCGCGGTCAACCCCGGTACGAAAATATTAAATGGAAAATTCCAGAAATAAGCAATTTATAATTACATTGGAAAAGTGGCTGCAAACATTATTTCAAAGCCAAATGTTTGTAGAAACTATGATAGTTTCGTAAGTTGACCTGAGAGCTTACGAGAATACAATCTTAGGGATTCCCCCAGTTGAATTGCAGAGAGTCCTTATATCCTTATAAGGACTGGCTTAAAGGGGCGAAGCAAGAATGCTTTTCATCTTCCCCGTTATCTGTAGAGGACAGTGTAGGGATAAAGTGTTATTGAGCTATTAAAGCTCTGATCATGGCAGGAGGGTAACAGCAAAACTTCATTGGCTACAGCATTGCCATCCATTACCCTCCGAGGGAATCCTTCTCCGAATTGCAGAGAAACCTCTGAACTACCTTAAGTAGTACAAGTTAAGGCAACTCGGGGATGCCGAAGTTTGCATTTTCGTAAGCTCTTAGGTCATCTTACGAAACTCTCATAGTTTCTACAAACATTTGGCTTTGAAATAATGTTGGATCCAATATCCACTTTGCCGATGTAGTTTTACATCGCCGAAATGAAGCCGTATGGCTCTTTCTTTTAGCAATAGACAATTCATAAGTTTTTACAGTGAGCGCCGTTCTGAGAAACGCGATGAAATCTCGCCCCCGTACAGACCGGGACGCGAATCACCCCTTTGTCCAGTGTATTCACGCTGTACCGTATACCCTACCCACCCGTTAGTCACTTAGTAGCCGTCCGAAAATATTCCATCGAAAATTCCAGAAATAAACAATTCATATGTTTTAAATTGCGCGCCGTTCTGAGTGATTCTCGGTTATCAGATCGACTGTCGCGGTATCGCAGTGCTTGTGTTCAAGTAACCCTTATTTTCGTTAATAATGGTCCCAAAGCGCAGGAGTAGCTATGCTGGCAATGCAGATATTCCAGAGAGATGCCGTAAAGTGCTACCCTTTTAAGTAAAAGTTCTCGACTTCATAAAATAATAAATCCTAATCCTGTGGCCTCCTCTCTTTGAGAGGGTTGCGGCTAATTACTATGGAGATATGACGCAAGGTAGTTTCTCTGCTTTCCTTGCCATAAAGACTGTAGCCGTGTATGTGTTCTGGGGGACGAAACACCAAGAGTTTTTGGGTGAAAGAAAAAAAAAACCACCTCCTTATGAAATCGGCTAACTCACCTTTCGTCGAAAGACCAGATAAAGGTTTCTCACGTCACTGACGGGAAATCGAACCCAGGTCTTTCCGATCAAATGATTCGTCTATACTGACTGAGCTACGGAGGCTCGAAAATAATAAAGAAAACGTAAACCGAGTTGCAAGATTCCACTCACATTCAGATAACTTTTATTACAGTATGTTGTTCAGTATAATTGTATAAATGTATAACGGTGTAATTGTTATATTTTATTATTAGTTATTGTTGTTAATCTCTTACTGTGCCTAACTTAGAAATTGAACTTTATCATAGATACGTAAGTATAGGAAAAAACTTTGTATGTATAGGGTTCGGTACTATCGTCTGTTTCAGGTATCCGCTGGGAGTCTTCACAATTGTACACAATTGTACACACAACTGTGTACACAATTTCTCCTTCTACAATCCCACTGATGAATTTTTTGAAATAATTTTTATTAATCGATGTATTCATTTTATAAAAGTAAATCAGAATTCTTCTGAATGGTCAACTTGAATCTTATTTTAAAATATAAACATCAATTTAATAAATTTATATAAACTAAAGAATTCGACATGTGAAAGCGATTTGTATTCGAATTACTTTTATGTAAGAACCCCTTATGCTTTCAGAATAATCGAATGTGACGTGATAAGATAAATTATGGGATTATTTTTTTGTGGTACAAAAAATCAAACATGCTACTAGCGAATGTGCTCAATGCAAATCTCATTCATGGTAAAAAAAAAAAAACATAAACAGAAAATAATGAAGTATTTATAATTAATCAAGTTCAAGCAAATGCGACCTATTTTGCCAAAACAAACTTGCTTTTTTCTCGAAAATATAGCTAACAATAACAGTAACACGATGAATTTCGACACAGGAATGGACAACTATGTTGGTGAAGGAACAGGCAAAATAGCTGGATCTCTTCAACATTCAGGAAATTATTTACCTAGTAGAGTTGCATTTGGGTATCTCTGCGATACCAAATATGCCACTTATGGCCGAGATATACCAAATATTTCGGCAATAATAAACAAATAAAATAATGTTGAGAAACAGAGTTGAACCAAGATCAGCGCACGAGGCTGATAAAAGACTATATTGTCTGCCAAAATACATAAATCGAATATGCAGTAAAGACTTCTAATTCAACAGATGCACCTACTTAGGAGTGTATCCATGCTTCTACACATCACCATGAGAAGCTTACAAGCCGCGTACCACGGTATATTAGATACTCCCAACTTAAGTCATTAAGCATGTGATACTTCGGAGAGAATGTACTAGCTAACAATGTACTGATGAAGAAAGTTATGAGTCAAACAGTTTAAATGGTATGATGAACTACATTTTACAAACAACAAATAGCTTTAGTATAAAAACTTAATATCAGATTAGCTCTTTGTTGTTAATCGCCAGTTTTTTTTCAAAAATTGCATGCATACCTCAGTATACTTAAGTGTGTTTGGTTATAATAGGTTAGTCGAATACACACTAACCAACCTAGATGATTCACCTGATTTTTATGCTGCATCATTCCGATTTGAACGATGGATATGAGGATTGTTTTCTCCGGGTACTCCGATTTCAACACACAACTAACCTGTAGTACATAGGCCTATCTTTGGCTTATATACTTTAAACAGATATTTTTGCTTACGAATAGTCAACTGTAGCCATAATTGCACTGACTTAATAAATTTCAATAGCAATATTTTAATAACTTTCGTTGTATTCCAAATCCATATTGATTACTATTAGCTCGAACCCTGTTTTGCTAAATTATGCCAACAAAAATGATCCAATTGAGCCGTGTGCTACATCCTAAGTGATAAATTTTATTAAGTTTAGTCTGATTGCAACAAAAATTGAAGTGATTCAACAAATGTTGGTAAAAAATATTAAAATACCCAATTTCGATAAAATGTGTACATCCAGAGTGCAAGCCTAACATGCGTATGTATACACAGGGGAAAATGAATTTAATAGTTACTTATGCATAAAAAAAAGTAAATAACATTCGACTAATATCCTGGAGATATCTTCTCCTTTCGTCCAAGAAATCTGGCTCAGTAGACTAATCATCGAACTCAACCGAGGACATCGAACTTAAAGAGTACCGTTATAAGCACTGTGAAAACAAGGGAAAAGGACTGTTTGCTATCAGTACTTTCCGTTAAGTAAATAAATAAGTAATTTTATTGACTTACTTTGTTGATATAAGTACTTGCAAAATGTCTTCAACTGTCTACTGAATTGTTTTTATTTAAATATTATATCAATCGGTCTTCTTATGTTTGACAACAATTTGTAAATTTTTCTAACAGTCTGTTATATCAAGCGAGGCCAAAATGTTAATATGGTATTCCATCATCAAGCCGAAAAAAATTTCTGGCACTTTAGCAGATGCTCATAAACGAATCAGATTTCACCATATCATACTTGCAGAACAGATGAGTTATACAGAGAAAGTTGTTTTTTTTTTGAAGGGGAAATTCTAAAAATATCAGTGTTTACAATAGATTATTTTGAATAACAAGCCTTCGAAGCATTGCCATTAATTAAGTATAATTATTCCCCACACATACTATTTGTTGAGTTCAACAAAATTATAATGATCAGTTTCCTATTACTCGTAATATCAAAAATTTGTTCTAATTACGCTACAGAATAGAATAGCAACGAGGGGATTTATTCTATTCTTCACTTTCTTTTAGATTTTTGGACGATATTTTGTATACAGTGAACAGAGTAAGGAAAGAATGATGAACGGAATCTGGCTTAATTTCCAAATAATCGAATAATTAAAAAACGTGCCTTAGATTTCCCTGTTCATCTAATATTCCAGCATCACGGATCCCAAACTTCTACAACGAAATCAGAAACGCTTCGTTACTTCTGAGTAATTACAAAACACGTTCGGTTCGCGATCATCGTTGCAACACCTTTCCTTCCACTCGCGTAAGAGGGTAAAGAGATTTTATCAAAATAGTCTGTAATTAACAGAATTACAAATTACTTCCTTTCTCTACTGCTATGAGGAGGGGTAATCAGCATGTTGTACACCAGACGACATTAATATAATCCACTGCAGTCCTTATAAGGACTGGCTTAAAGGGGCGAAGCAAGAATGCTTTTCATCTTCCCCGTTATCTGTAGAGAACAGTGTAGGGATACGGTGTTATTGAGCTATTAAAGCTCTGATCATGGCAGGAGGGTAACAGCAATAGCCGAGCCTCAGTTAGAACTTCATTGGCTACAGCATTGCCATCCATTACCCTCCAAGGGTATTGGATTTTGGATTGAATGAATCAATCACCGCATCTCACGGTCGATTGATTCCTTCCAGAAACCCTCCTTAATAATCCACTGCAAGTCAAGCTAAAAGCATTTTCAAGGAAAGAAGCGTAGGGAAATGTTTAGTGTATTTAGAGATTTCACTCTAGTACAGTTTTAATCATTGAAAATAATTCAAAATATCAATAAAATAAAATTGGTTTTCTTTTACATTTATTTAATATATGAATTAAACCATTTTATTTATAAAATCGCACGTTGTAATAATATAACTTCGTACAGTTATTTAAATAATACAAATAAAATAAAAACAATATAATGCAGTTCCTTAAAATAAATAATAATGATCTTCCTTCAAAAATAAAATCTAAAATGTAATATAATTTAATTCATTATAAAAAACCCTCCTTTTAATAATAATATAATATAATACAATAATATATTACAATAATAACGTTATAATAATATATAATAATATAAAATAATAATATATTACAATGCTTTTATTGCATTAATAATTACTTTTCTATTTTAAAGGTTTGAGAATAAAATCTTTAAAGAGACAAGAGATATTTACATTTGAAACAGAAGTTTCATATGTTAGTTGATATCATCATGCGAAAATTTTCAACGAATTATTCTAGTATTGCACCTCTATGTATTCACATGTTTTAAAAGTGAATAGATGCTGAAAACCTTAATGTCACTAACTATAACTTTCTACATTAAGCAAATCTATAGGTAACTCATGAGATTAACTGGGATTATTTTTATAAATAGACTTTGCAAATACTTTTTGTTCGTTTGGTCTTATGCGTTAGAGAAATGAAGACTAAAAAAAAGAAAGATAAAAATAATACAAGTAATTGAAATTAAAGTTTTAAAGACTAGCAAAAAAGAGATGAGAAAAATGCAAGCTAAAAAATTAAAGGAATCAAGGCTGCTGAAATAATATAAAAAATTTAATGGATAAACATTTTAAATTATAAACCAGTTTTCCAATTGTTTTTCGATAAACCACGCTGTTTGGTGGCAGAGCTTATGAGGCGAATGTCTGTGTGTTATTCTGTGTGTTATGAGACATTATGTCACGTTGTTTAAGTTAGTGAATGCTTAGGTGGATGTGCGGAGTGACCAGAAAGGATTGTCTGAGAAATGACTATGTAAGGGGAATGGTGAAAGTTACGAACTTAGGAGCGAAGATACAGGAGGCAAGGTTGACATGGTTTGGTCATGTGACGAGGAGGGAGGACGAGTATGTTGAAAGAAAGATCGTGCAGATGGATGTGCAAAGTAGGAGGAAGCGCGGGAGGCCAAAAAAGAGATGGAGCTGGTGGAGAAAGACTTGAGGATGAAAAACTTGGATGTGGTTACAGCCTAAGATAGGAGGATGTGGAAGGGACTCATTTAAAACAGCAACCGTCCTTAAGTGGGATAAGCTGCAGAAGAAGAAGTGTGTTGGTATTATGAACTGAATTTTGTACTCCAAAAATTAGGAACCAGGCCAGAATACTATTTTGTATATATACGAGAGTACGGTAACCGAAACGCATGAATTAATGTAAACAGAATTTACTAATGAAGCAATTATTTTTACATCATTTTAATAGTTCTGACTTTGTATCTCAGGTCTCAGGAACCCTCAATGTGACATTTTCTTTGTTTCCTCAACTAAGAGAAATAAAGAATATTAATGATGCCAATTTAATTAAACAAAATAGATTCTCAGTAATTAACTATTTGCTAGACAAAATCAAATTATTGATCTGTTGTAGAAATAATTGCAATTGATAAAAAAACAACACCATTATCTTTCGAATAAAGCGTTGATTACCAATTGCTTTATTGCTGGAGGGTGGGAAAATAATAGAGAAGTATTTTTTTTAATTTGCTGTTGCAATTGGAAGTTACCAATTAGATTAACACTTCTATACGAACAGAACTTGATTTTATTTTGGATCTTCATCAAACGACTCAAAGAAGTTAATTTCATCACTATATTAATTTGATATTCGTTCAACCTGCTTGATGACACTCTTTAAGATTTCCTAGTTACGCCTGAAGCTCCTCAGCAGGGAAACGGACTGGAAATATATTTCTAAGTTTATTTCTTTTCTATGAGACTACACAGAAGCCATCAACATTACAAGCTGTTTGTAAAAATAACTCTTATTTCTCAGATTTGTTAGAAACGGATTAGTTCTGCAACCTACAACTCTATAAACAAATAAAAAAATAGAATTAAATAATGATCGACGAACATTTTCCTGCTGGGAAATAAATACTTTCTCGAAGTAGATCTGCTACTTAAATAACTTCCTTCTGCTGGGAAAAGAATTCTCATATGCGTCAATAAAAATATTTTTTTTATTGTTGTTCTTGAGACTGTTTGTCCTCCATATACGTCGTCTGCGTAATTGAGAAAGTAAGCGTGGATTTTGTATTTATTTCATCCTTTTACTGGCTACAAATGAATAACATTATGAACTACTAAGTAGGCAAATTTACCTTTATTATAATGGAGATAATTAAGTCAAAATGATTATAATCGAATATAATAACCACAGTGGAAAATCTCTCTTTCCATAGCATAACTGTTGTAAGAGTAATTAATCTGCTTAAAAAGATCCAGATTTCCGAAGATATTCGTTCAAGTGTTAAGAAGTGTTGAAATATGATTAGTAAAGCAAATCGAATAGCATTTAGAAGTTCATAGTCAATAATGAGAACATTTAATTTAATTTACTCTGTTGAGTACATTTTCCCCTGGCGGGCATTTACAGAAACTTCAATAATAAACGGTTTATTACAGCGCAGTCTCCAACAAAAATTCTGCATAACTGAACATCGAGCCTTGAGGTAGATTTAAAAATGAGTCTTCTTAAACTAGGGAATTGTCTCATAAAATGGTTGAATGACTAATCAAATTTTGTTAACATTCCAGTTGACCAATGAGAAGATATAAATGAGAAAAAAAAATGGAATGTTCCATTGTTATCTGAAATGTCATAACATTGACATTTAAGAAATTTAACATTTAGGATGATTTAAGAAAATTATCAAGTAAATATAAATTATACCTATAATATATTATTTAAAGTATAATTATATTCGTATATTTTTAATATTAAAAAATAAGAAAAATAAAAGTAAAATGAAACGTTAAAGTAAAATAATGTGCCGTTTTAATTTTCATATATATGAAATATCTTCGCCCCTTTAAGCCAGTCCTTATAAGGACTATAAGGACGAATAATGAGGATGAAGGGTTTGTTTCATTCAATCCAATACCCTTGGAGGGTAATGGATGGCAATGCTGTAGCTAATGAAGTTCTGACTGAGGCTCGCTATTGCTGTTACCCTCCTGCCATGATCAGAGCTTTAATAGCTTAATAACACTTTATCGAACCACAGTCCTCTACAGATAACGGGGAAGATGAAAAGCATTCTTGCTTCGCCCCTTTAAGCCAGTCCTTATAAGGACTAAGGACAAATAATGAGGAGAGAAAAAATTCCTTTTTATGACTTCAAGGGTAACAAATGGCAATGCTGTAGCCAATGAAGTTTTAACTGAGGCTCGGCTCTTGCCGTTACCCAGCCATGACTAGAGCTTTTTAGCTGAATAACATCTCATCCACACAGATTTTCTTCATTCAGATGACGGGATAAAGAGTCAAGGACTCAGTCCAACGCCCAGTTCTTTTAAGAACTTTAAGCACGAATAATGAGAGGCGGTATCTTCGAAAGGAGAGGAGAATAGTCCTTTTTAGGACTTCCAGGGTAACAAATGGCAATGCTGTAACCAATGAAGTTTTAACTGAGGCTCGGCTATTGCCGTTACCCAGCCATGACCAGAGCTTTTTAGCTCAATAACACCTCATCCACACAGATTTTCTTCATTCAGATGACGGGATAAAGAGTCAAGGACTCAGTCCATCTCACAGTTCTTTTAAGAACTTTAAGATGAATAATGAAGAGGGGAAGGTCGATTTATTCGAATAAATCCACCGTGAGATGCGTGATTAATACCCTTGGTGGGTAATGGATGGCAATGCTGTAGCCAATGATGTTCTAACTGAGACTCGGCTATTACTGTTACCCTCCTGCCGTGATCAGAGCTTTAATAGCTCAATAACACCTTATCCCTACTGTCCACTACAGATAACGGGGAAGATGAAAAGCATTCTTGCTTCGCCCCTTTAAGCCAGCCCTTATGAGGATAAGGATGAATAATGAAGGCAATGGGAGTCGGTGGAAGAATCGATTGTGAGATGCGGTGATTAATACCCTTGGAGGGTAATGTATGGCAATGCTGTAGCCAATGAAGTTCTAAGTGAGGCTAGGCAGTTGCTGTTACCCCCACGCAGAGATTCGAGAGTTTGAGTTCGCTCTCTTAAGGTTTTTGCCTTGAGGGAGTAATTTGAGTCTCCGGGGAAAGTGTTTTCCGGCACGGCCCGGTGAGGGGATTTATCAGTGAATGCTTTTCTTCGGAATATGATCAGTTCTGCTCATATTGGTGGTGGTGGGGGAGCCCGTCACTGAGTGGAACCAACGCTGAGATATGGACGGTCTTTCGGTACTATGGAGTGGTCTAGGGATCGTCCGAATTTTTAGAGTTCACCTTTACTTAAACATCGGTGATTAATACCCTTGGAGGGTAATGAATGGCAATGCTGTAGCCAATGAAGTTCTAACTGAGGCTCGGCTATTGCTGTTACCCTTCTGCCATGATCAGAGCTTTAATAGCTCAATAACACTTTATACCTACACTGTCCTGTACAGATAACGGGGAAGATGAAAAGCATTCTTGCTTTGTCCCTTTAAGGCAGTCCTTATAAAGAATAAGGATGAATATATGAAGGTTGGCGAAGTGATCTCCATCCTGCGAGGGTAATGGATGGCAATTCTGTAGCCAATGAAGTTTAAACTGAGGCTCGGCTATTGCTGCTACCCCTCCTGCCATGATCAGAGCTTTATATTTATATATTTATATATAATGTATATATATAGCTCAATAACACCTTATCCCTACACTGTTCTCTACAGATAACGGGGAATATGAAAAGCATTCTTGCTTCGCCCCTTTAAGCCAGTCCTTTTAAGGATGAATATATGGACTAACAGCTCAGCCCTACCCAATGATCAACCGTAAGAGCAAACTGAAATTACAAAATAAATTAATACTTTACCAGATGGTCATACGTCCAGTTATTACCTACGCCTCACCAACATGGAGTCACACGTCACGATCAAACATTTTAAAACTACAAAGAATCCAAAATAAATGCCTAAAGATGATTTTAGATGCCCCGTAGTTCATCAGAAATTCACAGATTCATCGAGAAACCGGCATTCTATACATTTCCTCCCTTCTTTGTGATCTCGCAGAAAAATTCTTCGTCAGGTCAAGTTCGCATTCAAACCCGCTGATCGTACAAGCTGTCAATTACAATGAAACAGACTACTACAAATACAAAAGACCGAAGACTCTTCTACTCCCAACTGTTCTTAGCTAACACAACGGCCCCCCATTGGGCGCTCTTAATTGCTCACAAAACTCCCTTTCCCAAACAACTTCCAGCACAGACAAAGGGGAATATAAAAAGCACATGTGCTTCACCCATCCTGACAGTAGCGTTATGCGTTATGAATATATGAATATATAAGAATACTGTATATGAATATGAATATATAAGAATATATGAATAAAAGCATCTAAAAAGTTAATATTCGTATTGTGCTTACTTATATTCTGATAACGTTCTTTATGGAGGTTTTTGGTGCGATATCCAGAAATGTAAAGACAGTATGCTAAGGTTGGGGTGGATTTGGAATTTATATAGTGTTGTAAGGTTAGAATTTCTAGTCAGTGAGAGATCATTCATGGATATAGGAGGAGAGAGAGAGAGAGTGGGTGAAAATGTGGGAAACAGCTGGATTAGTGGGGGAATCTGAACAATGGAAACTATCCGCCATAGTACGTAGTGAACTGTGAAAGAGGAAACTCGCGATCTATTTACAAAGATTTGACGAGAAGACTGTAGTTTGATGAGTCGAGCTCTGTGTCAGACCCGAAATGATGTTAAAGCCAGATGAACGGGTTATAGACAATTTAAATAAGCTTGCAAGTAAGTAAAAGTTGTCTAGGGACTTTTTTTTATTAGGGATTTTTTTTTTTTTTGTAAAAGACACATATGTTTATGATTACCTTGGGTCTTGTTCTTTTGTAAACTCCCACTCCGAATGGGGTTTTAATGAAGTTTAATACTTAATGGGTTTGCTAAAATTTTCCTGCTCATTTCAACTGAGTTTAAATGCAATTTCGAATATTGAAGTATTGGAAATGATATGGAATTATATGTCACAACATTAAGAGAACCCCTAAGGTGTTTAGCATGCATTTATTATAATAGTAAATTATTTCTTTTTTCCAAAATATGACGTCGATCATTATCGGAGTACGTTTATTGAGCCTAAGACACATTTGAATAGACTAGAAAACGAAGTCTCTTTCTATCGAAAAGACAAATAATGAGAATAAACACAATCAGAGTTAATTTACTCTGCAATATTATAAACAATTAGTTGTCATGGAAACGGTGATAGGTGCCAAAAGTTTTCCATTTACACAGAATACACAGTATACTTAGAATATGCAAAGATACTTTTTTTTTTTGTTAAAATGATTCCCAAGTATAATAATAACGTGTAAGGCAATTGCTGTTGGTTAGCAACATGCAGATATAATTCTATTTTCATAGCGCAGCTATCTGAAATAAAATTCTCATAGGCTAACATTCCTCTTCTGCCTCACTAGAATGCTGTATTAGACAACCAAAAACAAATTATCCAACAAAAATGAGGCAAAAAAGATACGAAACATGCGGCTAATAGACGCAGCTAGAGTCGATTAAATCTCCCTTCAAATAAGTATTTCAGTCATTAAATTTTCTGCATCACGTTAAAATATGGTTTAAAAGAGTTGAGATTTATTCTGGGAAAATCAAACACAATGTCTATGGTGCTGAAATTTAGAAATCGAAAAGCATTTGTTTTCATTTTATTCTGAAGTGTTTCAGGTTTTCAAAATTTGTTCGGTTAACAGGTCAAAAAACTGAAAACTGAGGAAAAAAATTCCGTTACGGTGTAATATTTTCTTTATTTATTCAAAATCTAATAATATAATATATAAAAGCAAATACAATTTTGGATGGGTTTTAATTTTATTTATTTAATTTATGCAACATTATTCAGATAATATTTACCAGTTATTATTTTAAAATTCAGTTTGTATTTATAGAAAATGTAAATTTATTATATTAAACTTAGATTATAAACTTAAAAAAAGATACCAATAAATTCAGCAAACAGATATTTTAGGAAAGTTTTAACTGTTTAGAAAAAGATGGATCAAAAAAACAATGCAAGCTTTGTGAGTAATAATATCACATGAATTTTTTTTCGATATCAATTTTAACAATGGAAATCTAATTAATACACATCTATCGCATGCTAACTCATTTTTGTCATTATTAAACTGCTTGAAGTATAATATTAATATTAATAAAATTAGATTATTATAATATACAATTAAATATATATAACAATAATTAATATATAACAATTAATTATTGTTATATATTAATGATATATAACAATAATTAATATATAACAATTAATTATTGTTATATATTAATGATATATTAATAAATTAAATTTTTAAAATAATAAATAAACATGATATATAAATTAAAAAGGTGTTTTAGATGAATAAAAAGTAAAATTTCTAAGTTTACTTCAATATTTTCCAATTATTCAAATATAACATTTTGAAAAATATAAAAATTTATAATCTTTAATTGTATATTTTTAAAAAAGTTGTTGAAAATGATATGAGAAAATAATCGATAACTCCTTTTATAGTAAATAGCTTTGAGGGCGGCTATCTCTCATGATTACTCTTCAATTTGCTAAAGCTAACTTGTACCACAAAAACTACGGCATCAGCTTTTCATTGGAGTTTATTAACAGAAGACTGTTATAATTGTCATATGTTTTTGCCAACTCAACATTTTTAACTCGCTTTGGTAAGGTATTAAAAGTTGCTTATAAATTTTTATAGCTTGAAATTTGCATGCTATTTGGTAGTGCATATTATTTTAAAAACAAGATTTTTCGAAAAAAAGATTACATGCTTCCAAACAAAATATATTTCAATATAAAAAAAGAATTTTTTACTTGCATTCGGCGACAGGTGGTTTAATGATATTCTTAAATAGACTCCGATCATAATTTACCAGATTATAGGTTTTTAGGTAATTATTTTGTCCTTTAACAGCCTCAATTTGATTGTAATTCCAAATAACGGCAGTTAGATTAGACACTGAGATAATTAGCGTAGTGTCAAATAACCCGAGCGATACCACTATTCTGTTTCAAATGAAAACATAGTTTCTTTGTTTGTATCAGGAATGTTTTCAATACATATGATACGGCAACTGTGGAGAAAATAACAAAAGAAAATGGAGATACAATTGCTATAATTTAGTTATTCTAAGCTCAACTTTTTTTTTCCTATACTGAAGTCAATTTCAAGTACTCTGCCTTCTTAAAAACATGCCATCTATGCTTAAAATAAATAAGATGAGCTGCTTGTAAAAGTTATTATAAGATAAATGATTAATGTAAATCAACTAGGGTAATATGAAATTCTCACTTAAGAAATTAGAATCTCGCGAGCAAAAATTCATATGCTTTTCTAGTAGACTTAGTCCTTTTTTTATTTTAGAAATATCGTGTGATTAAAATCCGAGTGTTATCTGCTGAAATCAGTATTCTTTCCGTATTCATGATGAAAATTGTAAAAATTAGAAACTAAAGCCGAGATGATTTACATTCGTTTCTGTAATCAAAATTCCCACATTGTTCTGTGGTATGGTTATTTTTAAATATAAATTCTTACAGTTCCTATTTTGCATGTTCTAGTTCCTTTTAAGCCTGCAGTTCTTTATTAAAATTTTTATTTCAATAATCACGCTTGATGTCCGTTTTATATCTTAGTCTGGCAGTGGATTGTTGTTTGGAATACCCGCATCAATACAGGAAAAACTCCAAAGTTAAACAGTATAATAATTCGGGAATTTTGATCCCACTTAGATAATATATATGTATATAGTTTTGGGATTGTGTTTAACTTTCTTAACCAGCTGTATCTCTTCTGGCCTGCTCCTTATCATTTTTCATAACTGACATCATCCTTATGCACACGCATTCCTTTCATATTATCTTTTCTTAAGAATCTCTTACTGAATAAGATTGCACATCCATTTCACCTCCATCGTATTTATTCTTCGAAATATAGGAACACGTTCCGATATTGCATTATTTAAGTTTTTTAAAATGCTTTCCATGCCCTGTGGATATCCTTCCTATTCGAACTGGTTGTCCGGAATTATTCCGGACAACCAGTTCGAATTCAGTAAAAACCATAGCACCGAACAACGAATACACCGGCTGGTCGAATATATTACAAAAGGTTTCAACTGGGACCTCCACACAGCTGTGGTCTTTATAGATGCTGCGAAGGCTTTTGATAAAGTGTGGCATCAGAGTCTTCTCTACAAATTCAATATACCAATTAATCTATTAAAACTAATTGACACTTACTTCGTGCAGGTCAAAATAAATGAAACCAATATGTACTTATCCTTATAAGGACTGGCTTAAAGGGGGCGAAGCAAGAATGCTTTTCATCTTCCCGTTATCTGTAGAGGACAGTGTAGGGATAAGGTGTTATTGAGCTATTAAAGCTCTGATCATGGCAGGAGGGTAACATCAATAGCCGAGCCTCAGTTAGAACTTCATTGACTATGAAGTCCTAACTAAGCGGTGATTAATATTAATTAATCACCGCCTTATCTAAAGGTAAAGCCGTCTCTAAAAATTCGGACGATCCCTAGGCCACTCAATCGTGGGCGAAAGACTGTCCATCTCAGCGTTGGCTCCACTCAGTGATGGCCTTCCACCTACCACCACCACCACCACCACCACCGAGCAGAACCGCTCAAATTCCGAAGAAAAGCATTCACCGACAAAGCCCCTCAGCGGGCCGTGCCGGAGAACACTTTCCGCGGAGACTCAAATTGCTCCCTTAAGGCAAAAACCTTAAGAGAGCGTACTCATATTAGCAATAGCCGAGCCTCAGTTAAACTTCATTGGCTACGGGCATTGCCTTCCTTACCAGCCAAGGGTATTAATCACCGCATCTCACGGTCGATCCTTACCTCCAATATAAATTTAGCTATGTTAATTAAACCTCTTAAATAACTCGATTTCTTTTATTTTTAATGTAAATATAATTTTATTTTATTTTATGTTATATGAAATATAATATAATATTGAGGAAAGATTTCACCTTTGAATTGAATCATCAGAATTCCATTGTTAATGTGTGTATAAGTAATATAAATACATCTGTAAATAATATACATTTTCCTCACATTTATTTAAACACTGCGAAAATACACATTTTCAAATACTATCGTTTATTATATTTTATAAAACTACAGATTTGATTTTGTTTACTGTAAAGTTTATTGACAGGTTACTGGATATTTCAGTGCACATTTTACCTTTTGGGATGATGAAACAATCGATAGAATTAAAATCCTCTCTAGGACTAGCTGGATTTTACACGGACTTTTTTCCCTTCTGTGGGTAAATTAATTTGTCTTACGCAACAGCCATAGTTTCTCCCCACCCCCCTTTTTTGTTGGAGTGATTTTTAGTGTTGAAAAACACCAGGTGACTGTTTGAAAGATTTTTTTTTGGTATCGAAAAAAAAAAAGAAATCCGCCTACAGCGTTTGTTATTCTTCCTAAAAACAAACGAAAGAACGAAATGAAGTCGAATAAAATAAAAAAAAAAATTAATTAAACTAATGAAAGAATAAAATAATATTTTTACTAGACTGGGTGAGTGTTTTCAAACTGTGCAAACTAATACGATTACTTTATTGAAATATTTGATTTGGAAATTATGCTGGGAATTATCACTTCGATGATACAGTATTCCACTGAGACCCATTATAAATAAGTGACAACCAATACCACAGATGGAGATTAATCAAGTGTAATGTGTTCAGTGGCCTTGCAAGATCATCTTACAGGTAGAGCTATGAATTATTATCCGAGACCAACTCGATGTATAATATATGTAATAGAAGTTTCTGTGAAAATAAGCAGGTCATTTGCTCACCTCATCATTTTCGTTGGAGAACTCTCAGATTATGTGCAGAAGCTAACCTTGTCCAAAAAATGACGTTTCTCCTTCATATTTGAATAGAATATGAAGATAAAGAAATACTGGTATCAATCAGATAATTAAAAAGTTAAATATCTGCATACCATATGTACCATTCTACCTCCAGTTAAACTTTTATAACAAATATTAAATAAATTAATTAAGATGTGTATGGAAAAATCTTAAATTTTGATGTAAATTTTTATTGGTTTCGTAATTTTTCAAGTTTTGTTAATGAAACAAAGCATCTGATTTGAAAATTGCAATTCAAACAGCGTCTAACATTTCCAACTTAAATTTTAAATATTTTTATTTTATTTTATTTTTATTGTTTTCTACGACAGATGTAATCCGACCTTTTTTTTGATCAGAATTTAAATTTAAATTTAAATTCTGATCAAATTTAAAAGGATTACATTTTTAATAAAGAAAATTCAAATTATTCCTTGACATCGGCTGACACCGGTTAGTGTAGTCACTCTCCAACCAATTAACTGCAGGTTCGAATCCCACCGTAGGCAGAGAAAGAAATTTGTGGTTGCTCTTAAGTAGAAAATAAATTTCAATCTCTGGTGTTAGATCAATATTATGGCTTGAAAACGTTCTATGTTGTTTAATGTCGAGAGAGTAGAGATGGATTTCTGTTAGTCTACCTACAATATATGAGGGTGGTCTGAAAAGTTATCGGCCTCAACCATAGATGGCAACACTATCGGCAAGAGATTTTTTTTCTACGTTGGTACATCTGTCATAAGCATCCACGTGAAATTGCATTGCAAGTCATTCTATCAAGTAGTTTGTTTTATACAGCTGTCTGAAGCAAAAGTGTTATCTGTATCTCTTGAAAATTGAGTATCGTGCGGTTATAAAATTCTGTAAAAGAGGTTCAATGACAAAAGAAATTCATCCGAAGTTCATAAAGGTTTATGGGCACTCTTCTCTTTCGTTTTCTACAATTAAGAAATGGGCTGCCGAGTTTAAACGTGGCCGTACCAGCTTTGAAGGTGATCCACGCGAAGGACGTCCAAAAAGTGTAACAACACCAGAAATCATCGATCAAGTGCACGATATGATATTGGATGACTGGCTAGTCAAAGTACGAGAAATTGCTGAGACTACAGGCATTTCAAAAGAAGGTGTAGGATATATTTTGCATGAAGAATTGCAAATGCAAAGCTTTGCGCAAGATGGGTGCTGCGCTTCTCACAGCAGATCAAAAACGCACTCGCATGAAAATCTGTGAACAGTGATTGGAGCGTTTTAACAAGAATAAAACTGATTTTGTGTGTCAATTTATTACTATGGATGAGACTTGGGTTCACCATTACACACCAGAATCCAAACACCAGTCAAAACAGTGGACAGAAGCCGGTTGTTCAGCCCCAAAGAAGATAAAGTCGGTTCCATCAGCAGGAAAGGTCATGACACCAGTGTTTTGGGATGCTAAAGGCATTCTGTTTATTAATTATCTTGAAAACAATAACTGGGGAATATTATTCCGAACTTTTAACAGAGTAGGCGAAAAATTCGTGATAAAAGACCAGGTTTGCAAAAGAAAAAAAAATCATCGTTCATCAGGACAATGCACCTGCCCACAAAGGTGTTTTGGAAATGGGAAAATTAAGGGATCTGCACTATGAATTGTTGGAACATCCACGCTATTCCACAGATTTATCTCCCTCTTACTTCTATCTCTTTCCAAAACTAAAACTCTCCCCGCTGGTCAGCGTTTTTTCTTCGAATCAAAAGGTGATTGCAGCTGTAGAGGGGTATTTTGCTGATCTTACTGAGAACAAGAACGGGATAATGGCGCTGGAATAAATGTATTAGTCTTAAGGGAGATTACGTTGAAAAATAAAATAATTTTTAAATTATAAATTCGTTTTTCCATTGTTAGACAGAAAACCTTTCAGACCACCCTCGTACTATATATATGTTAAAGATACCAAGAAATTATATACTTGGTTTTATATATATATGTAGAAAGTTTTTTACCTTGGTATAATATATGTTAAAGATACCAAGCTATTTTAAACCTGGTTTTACTCCATTTCCCAAGTAAGCAAACAGACAAAGAAGTCAAGTTTGCGCCTGCAAGTGATGCAAGTCTAGCTGACCCTGCACGTAGTGCAAGACCAAGGCAACTCGTGGTAAAATGGAATAAGGTTTGATCACTATTCTTAATATTTACCCTTAATGTAAAGCCTATCTCCTTGAGGAGATGTATGATGCTATGCATTAAAGGCAAGGGGCCACTACCCAGACCGGTTTCGACCTTTATTGAGGTGCCTGGCTCCCACTGATGAGACCTCAATAAAGGTCGAAACCGGTCTGGGTAGTGGCCCCTTGCCTTTAATGCATAGCATAATACATCTCCTCAAGGAGATAGGCTTTCCATTAAGGGTAAATATTAAGAATAGTGATCAAACCTTATTCCATTTTACCACGAGTTGCCTTGGTCTTGCACTACGTGCAGGGTCAGCTAGACTTGCATCACTTGCAGGCGCAAACTTGACTTCTTTGTCTGTTTGCTTACTTGGGAAATGGAGTAAAACCAGGTTTAAAATAGCTTGGTATCTTTAACATATATATATATATATATATATACAGTATATATGTTATATATATATATATATATATATATATATATACAGTATATATGTTATATATATATATATATATATATATATATAAACTTCTACATGTTTCGCTTTGTGTTAACAGCTTCGACAGGAAAATAAACGCGCTTATTTTCCTGATAATTAAGCGTGAAGCGTTCATTGTTACTCAAGGTCTGATAGTTATTGGCGTGATTTGATTACATAAAGTAATCATTACGTGTGAGACACTTCCAAATCTTATAAATTATGAGCAAGTGTTTAAGGTATCATGCAAATATATCATCCCTAGGATTCCTAAAATATCCTTGAAAGAAAATTGTTTTCAAGATAATGCACGAAGCAGAGAGTTTATTCACTTCATGATGTTCTAAGAAAATATGTGCTGTGAGGTAACATCTTTCCTTTTATATTCCATGTCGCCCAGGTGTTATTTTGTACCGATTTCAAAACTTCTTCCAGTTTGTCCGATGTAAACTATGCCTCAGGTTCATAGAAGCTTGTATGTTATTATTATTATTATTATTATTATTATTATTATTATTATTATTATTATTATTATTATTATTATTATTATTATTATTATTATTATTATTATATACACTTACATTATTATTATTATTATTATTATTATTATTATTATTATTATTATTATTATTATTATTATTATTATTATTATTATTAAAGAGAGACCTCCAGGGAGTCAGGGACTCATCGAGGGAGGCCACATACTACACGCACCAGCTATCATATTTATTCTTCAATTCGTTCAAACTGCTTGCACACACACACATCCAATGGCAATCCATTTCAATCACGCCCGGCATTCATTCTCACCTTTCAAGGATGTTCCTCCTGTCTTTCCCTCACCCTCCATAAAATGAAAAATTTCATCAACTGAATCCTGTGTGATCCTTTCAGAAGTTTGTACGTGCCAATCATATCACCCCTCTTTCCTCTGTTTGTTAGTGTCTGAAGTTTTACAATTTCTCAATCTGTCTTCATAATCAGGATTCCATAATTTTGATATCATATTTAACACTCTCCTTTCTACTCTCTCCAAAATATCAGAATCGCAACGGAAAACCAGGAGACCAGGCCTGCGCACAGTAGTCCAAGTGAATTCTTATTAAGGCCTTTTAAAGAGGCAAAATGACATCCTTATCTTTACATGTTAACGTTCATTTCAGCATTACAATTATCTTTTGAGTTGGATTTGCAATCTTTGCTACATGACCCCCTGAACTTCGACTTGCTATCTGCTAACACTCCAAGGTCCCTAGCCTGATCAGTTTCTTCTAGCATAATCCCGCCAATATAATACTACATTGGATATCTAATCACGCCAAAATACAGGGTGGCTATAAAATAACTTTCCCTCTTTGGAGGGGCATCTTTAGCTGAAACCAATAAACGGAATGAGACCAAATTTTATATTGAGACTTTTGAAAGCATGAGAAGATGAATTCCGCGAAAAAAAAGATTTAGTAACAAAAGTCGCCGATAGGGAAAATTTTGGCTCTGGCGGAGCCAAAACAAATATTTGCAGTAAAAGCAGGTAAAAAGGATTATGCAAATTTTACTGTGCGTACATGACAGCGCCTTTTACTCCAGCATTTCAGTAATGAGAGGGTTATCACTCAGTTCTTTCCGACGGCATGGCCGCCTCGATCCCCGAACATCACTCCATGTGACTTTTGGCTGTGGGGGTATTTGAAATCCGTTGTGTATGTTGGTGGCGTTTTCAACTTGCATGTCTTGAAAGAGAACATAAAACAGGCTGTTATGAACATCCAATCCGACTCCTTATGCTCAGCTGTAGAGCATGTCGCACACCGGATGCAATTTGTTCTACACAAGAAAGATCAGCACATTGAAAATCGTGCATGTGGTCCAGGGAGCCCTGATTCTGATGAATAAAACATTATTTCCTGTGAGTTTAATCACTGCATTAATTTCTGTGTCTCTCGCAAATTGTTGTTTTAGTTTAATTATTATTTTCTTATTATCATTGTAACGCACCACATATCCAGCTGGAATGAGTGACACGGCTGTCGCTTACACCGTCGAAATGTAATTCCATTTTATCTGCCTTTAATGTAATTATCCGCTTGTTTTCGACTCCGCCAGCGCCAAAATTTCCCCTATCGGCGACTTTTGGTACTAATTTTTGTTTCCGCGGAAATCATCTCCCCATGCCTTCAAAAGTCTCAATATAAAATACGGTCTCATTCCGTTTATTGGTTTTAGCTGCAGATGCCTCCGAAGAGGGAAAGTTATTTTATGGCACCCTGTGCATGATTTACATTTATTGACATCCATTTTCCCATGCCCATAATTCTAGCCTATTCAAATCATTTTGCAAGTATTTTATATCAGCAGCATTCCTGATTACCCTACCACCTATCTTTGCATCATCATCATCAGCAAATATGTTGCCTGTCAAATCCTTCCCAATATCATTAATCTACATATTGAATACCAGTGGACCAAAGACTGATCTTTGTGGTACACCACTAGTTAACTTAAATCTTGCAGACTCACATCCCCCAGTCTACCACTTTTTGATATCTGTCAGTCATCCACGCTGTATTTTATAATCCAAACCCATATTCTCCAATTTATTCAACAGTCTTTTATGCTATATTCTGTCAAAAGCCTTAGCAAAATCGAAAAGTATGATGGTGTATCCATTTCCCTTGACTAGTTCAATGGTAACATTGTCATAGAATGTGAGCAAGTTGCTAAAATATGACCTTCCCTTAGTAAACCCATGTTGTTCATTACAAAGTAGAGATTTACTGTCAACCCATTTCTGAATACGGGCTCTAACCAATTTTTCCAAAATCTTCACTACCACTCCTGAGATACTAATTGGTCGATAGTTGGATACATCTGTCTTTGTACCACCCTTATGCAATGTAATTACCATACATTCTTTCCATTCCTGCGAAATCTTCCTTGTTCTCAGACTCAAATTATATAGCTTGGTCAATGGAATAGTCAGTTCAGCTGAACACTCTTTTAGCACACGTGCTGATATCCCATCAGTCCCTATTGATGAATTGCTATTCGATTTGTGCAACAGCTCTAATACCTCTTCTTCACACACTTGAGTTTATTCATTCAGTAAAGAGGTAACAGTGAGCTCAATGTTGCGTTCACAGGTTGATAGCTTGTAACAAAATGGACACCAATTAGTTGAACAACCACTTCTGCATCTATCACCCTCACAGCATCTGCATTCTGAAGTTATTCTTTCATATTCATTCTTTCTTTTACTTACAGTGTATCGATAGAATTCTTGTGGGTTGTCCTTAGCTAGCAGAGCCAGTTTCTTTTCATACTCAGCTTTCCATCATGTGCTGCTTGAGGAAGATGTCCCGCAACAGCTCAATAAAAGCATTTTCATTCTTCTCAAGATTCTACTGCTACCCAATCAATATTTGGATAATTAAAGTCTCCCATTATGATTACTCTTTCTTTTGTATTTGGTGATGCATTTCTTCATCACTAGCAACCGATCCACCAGGTCTATAACAACATCCCCACTATGTAATTGATCTTATTGGATTCCACCTCACACCAAATGGCTTCAAACTCATTGCCACATGAAATATTGTTACTAGTACTAAAATCATAGGTCTCAACACTAACTGGCTTCAAGTCATCCCAAATCATTAGCAGCACGCCCCCACCCTTTCCTATCCTGTCTGTCCTTCTTAAAAATACTGTATCCTTTGCACTCGATACCAGTTAGTATATCTGATTCTGATAGCCAGATCTCACTAAAGCCTACAATCTGAGGTCCCAACATATTGACCAAGGTAACAAACTCTACCCCTTTGTTTCTGATACTCCTAGCATTCGTGTACAGACATAATAAACTACCTGCATGTTGTTTTGTATACTCTTGTCTGCAGTCTACATGACACAGTTGGATAACTTGCAGATCTCTATTCTTCTCTAGTGCCTTAACATGTAGACATCTTTGCATACGTTTGATGTGTCCGAACCGGACGAACACAAGGTAGAAATCGTTCACTCGTCGTAATCACTTCCATGATAATACCCATTCCCGTCATTAGCAGAATTATATAACATTGTCTCTCTTACACTCATATTCTCACCATTCCTCCATTATAATTTAGTTTCCTTGCTTCTTTCCTTTCATACCAGTTATTACTTTTTCAAGACTTCTGATACCAAATGCATTCAGGTGTAGGCCGTCCTTTTTTATCCAAATCCAATCTTCCTTCACACTCACTCCACACATCCAAAAACTCGCATTTATTCCTTCTGTACAGCCAAGCATTGAATCGTTTGCCATCATAGCCCTTCTTCGTAATTCGTTTTTATCATATCGAGGTAATATACTTACTACTTTTACTTTCTCACTCTCAATTGCATTTTCAAAACGAACGTGTTCTGGCGAATGCAGAAAATTCTGTCAGTAGGTTTAAAAGCAGTTCTAATATGGATTTGTTTTAGAATCCTCACTATATATTTTGAAACTCCACTATTGTAGAGTATGGAAATGGCGTCTTTATCTATTTTTAAATTATCTATTTCGAGTTGGTTTCTCAGAAAAGAGTAATTTGTAACTTTTTAAAGTATCAATTTGAAGAAATTGGTAGAATAGAAGATTCCATTCATTTTTTCACTTATACACTATTGGTTGGTTGCTTATAGTACCTTAGTATACTGTATGGAAAACGTTCGTCATTCGTTTCAATCTTTAATTATTTTAGCACAGTTCTTTAAGATTGTAATAATTCCAAATTTTGATGATGAAAAAGGAGTTGGTGAGGAGCTATCTTTCCTTATGAAATTCTCTTCGGAAACCAACAAAATTCTTTTACGTAAAGCTTTTAGAATATGTTTCCAAATAATAAAATCTCATCCACGCATCACCACCAGCATGCGTGTTGTTTTGAAATAACTTTTGACAGGACTTCTTAGAATTCCACCCCCATATATTCTGAAAATAAAATATTCCTTTCCAAGTGAAATAAAATGATTAAAGGCAAGGGTTGGAAAATATAAATGTGGTGTCAGGAATGAAAAATTCTTCAACGATACTGACGGATTCTTTGATAGGAACGTTTATGAATGATGATATCAAGTCTAGACTGGCTAAAAGACCAAACGGGTTGATTTGGATGTGTCCTAATTTTCCTCTACAAAATAAACAAATAAACTGATTTTTTAAGATTTTAAGAAAGAATGTAAGGATTACATTGCATATATGCAATGTAATCTCGTATATAATTATATAATAATATACGAGATTTTTTATAATATGTAAAAGATGAATTTCATTTTTTGGTGTAAGAATATTGCTCTATTTATTAATGCTTTAAAACATTTAAATGGATTGTATTTTTGGTTTCGAGAGTAAAATTTACAATTCATTTAAAGAGTAAACAAATTATATAAAATTAATAAAACTAAAACTCCTTCGCCTACTCAAAGTGTGAATGTGCTATAAGTTTACTAAACATTTTGTGGTTTGCAGCGAAAAAAAAATTCCTTGTCTGCTTTTAGAATGATTATAATCTTTTTTTTAACTAAAATTATTTTTTTACTAAAAATAATTATTACGCAGACTTTTAAGCGCTTCCTTTCCATTACAGTGATCTTGTTTCATGGAAAGACGAGCTTGCAATATGGAGGACGCGATAATTAGTGCAATGTTAAAAAACAACTAAACAGTATGAAATGTTGAACATAACAATCCATAAATTGGGGAAAGTAGGCAAGTTATCAAGCAGGAACTGACATCTTTTAATTTAAGTATATTTTTGATAATTAATGATATTTTTTTTTATTTTACTTGCATTTATTAGAATAAACTGATCGATAATCGGTGATTATGTATTTCGTCTGAGTTATGGCTTATGAATAGCGTTGTCTAGTCTCTCTCCCCCCCCCCCGCTACTGTCTTCTGTTTTCGTCATATAATTGATCACGACATAATTACATAGCTCTGTTATTCAACACGAACCACTGGAATAGCTATTAACGTTGAGTCGCTTATTCAAACTGTTCCCAAATACGATAATATCATCAATCATAAACCCGAATACTGCTAACACATTTATAATTTCTTATTGTCCGTGTATGTTCCAATTATTGCTTTCTTAAGTACGCAAAGAATATTTTAAAAAATATATATCGAAAAGGAGTGGCTAACATAAATTTACTATTTGAAGTATTAGCCACATAAAGTCAAAGAGAAATTTCAACATCCAAGACACGAAGTCGAACAATACATGATGACTTGTGTTACTAAGAGATAAAAACGTATTACTTGTACGCTGTAATTAATCCAGGATCGCGGCTTTGTGCACTACAAGGCAAACATGCAATAAAACCACGCAATAAAATAGCAGATTTTTGTTGAACTGGCAACAGTCGTCCAGTTGAGCAGGAAATGAAAACATGTTAGTTCGTGACGCTCTGGTAGGAAGAGTTCGTCGAATTTACTTAACGATTGTGGGATGGGCTATACACAGTAGCACCTCCAACTGCAGCAAATTCAAAGCTACATAAGTTTGGCTTCTTTATATCCGATTTAACATTAATTACGACAAATTGTCAAATATTATCAGTAATGTTTAGTAACGCGAGTTACAAAATATTTCAGTTTTTTTCCAGTGGAAGGGGATATTCAGATTCCGTTGTTGTTTTATATTTTATTGTAATTATTTTTAGAATAAATTCAGTAAAAACCAAATAAGTGTTCTAGGTAGTAACGATGTAAATAAACTGTCTGAAAAAAAATGGAGAAGGTTTTTATTTTGCTGCGATCTCATGTCTGAAGCTCTGTTAAGCTGCGGTGATTGCAAGGATGACGAGACGTATATGTCCATTTGAATGATCAGGGTTTGTATTCCATGAAGTCGATCCCATACGGAGGTGGAATTTCCCCCTCCCTCCCTCCCGGAAATTGCGGCTTCTCATTTTTCAGAACAGAGAATCATCCTTTGATGGAATGAAAGATGAAGATGAACGATGAATAAGTTCAAAGATAGACTGAGAATAGATGATGATTTTTTGCTGCTCCTATTTCACATTTTGAGGTACGATCATCACGTGAACGCAGATGTAAGAAAAATCATAAGGTCTTCGAAATCCATAACAGAAACAGAAGAATGTTACCATTTTATCGATTTAACAGTGTGTGTGTGTGGCATTGAGTAGATTGCATCAGGGCCATCCGATGAAGCGTTGACAAAAACTTATTAAAGCGAAGCTTTGGAATGACGAGTGGAAAAGAATGTATTGAATGTTCTGTTTGTAAGAAAGATTAAGGAAACCTTTGAAGCATTTAGTTCTATCTCAGGAGATAAACATCAGGAAATAAAAATGAAATCGCTAGCGAAGATGACAGCAACAACGAAATAAAAGTCATCTTTTCGTACTCCTTGCAGTGGATCACAAGTGATTGAAAAGACACAAACGCAGCTCTGATTACAATTGTCCAGAATATAGAAATAGTCAACTCCGGATTCAAAAAATAAACATCACGGCAGACGGTGTAGAAAATACACTTGCTTTCACTTTGTCTACAGAAGGAAGATCAATGCGACTCTTACAGAAACAGATATATTTATTCCAATATGTTTTATATTTCAACTGAATAGTTATGTTATATAAGAAGAAAAAATGGACGGTAATAGAGTAAAAGAGAATAAGTATTTTTGATTTCATTAAGTACTTCTGCTTTCTCTGATCACTTTCTTTCAGATATGCTTTGATCTCAAATAAATATTGATGTATCCTAAATGAGTTTCATCGTTGGATGTGAGCCTGTCACTCTACTTGGTCTGAAGTGGCTTGAAAAAAAATTCCATGTTTGTAGAGTACTGTCTGAATTATCTGGTCAGTCTACTGGTACCAACGTATAATAGGTTTACAACTTTTCTTGGGTAGAATTTTCATAAAAAAAGTAACGAATAATAATAAAAAAAAACAAATAAAGAGTAAAGCATTTTTTTTACATAAAGAATGATTCACATATGTACGTGTATTTACAATACGCAAGCAGTTCATTAAGGACCATCATGAGGGTGACTGTAAGTAAAGTACCGTAGCAAATCGCTGATTTGCAACCCCAATTTTAAGTTGAATGTTATCAGTCTATCACTTAATTCGAACAAAACCCATCAATACGACGCAATCTACACATTTTGAAATGTTAAACTCAAATTATCAGACTTTAAAAAGTAGTGCACACACACACACAGACCACTGAATTTGAAACTTTTATTTTACGTATAAGCATGCGCTCTCCCCCACCCCCACCCCAATACCGATCCTCTTTAATTCCCTACGCATAGTGCGGTGAGATATAGGTCGGGAACAGCCTTCATTAAATGCTTCGATCAATTTTGCTGCATGCAACAATTTGTCCGTACAAAACTTTTCAGATTGCCTTAGGATCACTGTTACGTCTCTTAGACAAGCAATGTGGGATATTTTTTCACTGTTTAAACACCTTTTATCTCATCTTTTGAGAAACCAGTCAGCATTGCTGTTTTCAAAATCATGGGCACCCACAATAAGAGCCGTTTATCGAACTCCTAAATGTTCCTTTGTTTTTCTGATCAATACTTGACGATTGCTGTATTTTCCATATACGCTGTTTAAGTGAAGTTTACGTTCATCTGCATAACGGTTTCTAATTCAATGATTGGTATGGTATGGTATGTGTATATATATTCCTTTTTAAGACAAAGCCCGCCCACGACGGTAATTAGTATCTGGCACACTAGTTTTAGCACAAACGGTGAAATAAGAATTATGTATTTTGAAACCCCTGCTCTAGACCCTCCATTTGAGCTACTCTGGTTCCAGGTTTCGTTGCCACTCTATGTTATATTCATTTTTGCTGTCTTTATCAAAAGTGGGGGGGGGGGGTCATCTTGTGGGCTTTAATATCGTCAAAACTGAGACGGACTTCCCTACTACGATTGTACTGTTCAAATAGGTAGCGATGTGTCTGCGTTAGCAATAGTCTAACACAAATAGCACATCTGCCCACTAGGATACTGAATAACACGCATGCCAAAGTAAATAACTTTTTATTACGTAAATATTTCATCTCATGTATCATAAGACATCATCAGTACAACTAACGAACAACAATAGGAATTAAATACGAAAGAAGCAGTGCGCATGCTTAAATTGGAATCCCTCTACGTGTATAGTACAGTCGCGTGTTCATAAATTAAAACTGTTAAAATTAATAATTAATTAATTATTTAATTAATATGTTTATTATTAATTAAATTAAATTTAAAAATAGCAGATAATTATTTAATATATTTGAGGATAACAATTTCCCGCACTTTTGGAATAGCGAGACAGTCGTTCCTATTAAACTTAGGTCTATGAAGTAAGACTTCACTGAAGATCATTCTGTATGGAAATTCTTAAGAGCAATCCGCACCAAAAAGCAACTCATACCCCCTATCCAAACCAAGAAAGGGACAGTTCACAAAGATGAAGAGAAAGCCGAAGCACTAGTAGATAACCTAGAATCTCAGTGCAACCCATCGTATACTAATTTAAATATCAACCTTATGTACAAGATTCATCGTCATGTTAGGTCAACCTTAAGACAGAGCATTGTCAACTCAGAACATATCACTCCTACAAATCCAACAGAAATGATAAATATCATCTCCCATCTAAACAATAGAAAAGCTCCAGGAACAGATGGCATAACTAACAGAATAGTAAAACTACTTCCAAGAAAGGCCATAGTCCATCTCGTCAACATTACAAATGCTATCTTTAGATTCCAGCATTTCCCTTCTACATGGAAAACAGCCACAATCATACCACTGAAGAAGCCAGGAAAAATGCTCACCTTCCTGAAAGCTACAGACCCATAAGCCTATTATCCAGCCTCGGAAAGGTAACAGAGAAAGTGATCCTCTCAAGATTCCAAGCAGAAACAGATAAGTTAGGAATTTTGCCTAACGAACAATTCGGCTTCCGTAGGGCCCATAGTACAGCCCAACAAGTGCACCGGCTGGTAGAAATCATTACTAAAGGTTTCAACTGGAAATTCAATACAGCTGCCATCTTCATAGACGCAGAGAAGGCGTTTAATAAAGTATGGCATCAAGGTCTTCTCTACAAACTGATAAAATTTAATTTCCCAGTGAGACTAATAAAGGTAATACATTCTTATCTGAATGACAGATACATGCAGGTCAGGGTAGGCGAAACGGTTTCGACCAGACGCAAGATCTCGGCAGGCGTACCTCAAGGATCTCTTCTGGCACCTCTACTGTTTTCAATCTATGTAGCAGACATCCCTCTGAACCCAAGAACAACATTCACTGCATTATATGCTGATGATACTGCACTGATGTCAAGTTCACTGAGCCCAAAACTGGCAACTAAAAGACTACAAAATAGCATACACACTTTAGAAAAGTGGATAGCAGACTGGAGGATCCAAGTTAACCCCCAGAAAAGCTCAGCCATACTGTTTACTAGAAAGAAAATCCATACCATGGAGGATATTTATTTATTGGGAGTAAAGATTCCATGGCAGACTGAAGTTAAATATCTTGGAGTGATTCTTGATAGTAAACTCCTATTCAGCAAACATATTAGTTACATTTCCTCAAAGACATCCAAAGTCTTAGCACAGCTCTACCCTATGATCAACAGACAAAGTAAACTGGACATGCAAACAAAATTAACAATTTACAAGATGGTAATTAGACCGGTTATCACTTACGCATCCCCAGCTTGGAGCCACACAGCAAATTCTAACATTCTAAAACTTCAGAGATTACAGAATAAGTGCCTGAGGATGATTCTGGATGCCCCCTGGTTCATAAGAAACACCCAGACCCATAGAGAAGTTAATATCCCTTATATCTCTTCCTTTCTCATAAATCTAGCTGAGAAGTTCTTTACCAAGACAAGTAACCATCCAAACCCGTTAATCAAGGAAGCCTCGGAATATAATGAAGATGAAATCTACAAATTTAAAAGACCAAAGTCTATTTTAAATTCAGCTGAACGCAACTAACTTCACTGCCCTCAATGGGCGAGCATATAACTCACAAACACTCCATTCAAAGTTCTTCCATTACAAGACAAAGGGGAATATGAAAAGCAATTTTGCTTCACCCATCTAGCCAGAAATGTTAATGTTAATGTGTTAATGTAAGACTTCAGCACTTGATATAATCGTTCATGTTTGTATGTGGATCTATGTAGTAACTTGGCGTTCTCTTGTGTTTGCATCCCGTATTTCATAATTGTGGCACGTCTATTGAAGATACTCACTGTTTTTCTTCTACCTTGCATATGGATCAGTTGTTTCAGTCCACACACACACCATTCTCCGTACACTCAAACGCTAATGCATGTGGCCATTCTTGCAGAAGGCAACGGTTTTTGAGATATCTTACCAATTAGTCTGATATTTATTTTCATTCCTCTTTTGAAATCGCAGTTCATGACCTTTCACCATCATCATCACCACACACACACACACCAGAAACAAATGTTACCCTAGAGACACTACACTCCGTTTATAATTGGCGCATGCGTGTTAATGGCGAATTCCATTTAGCACTGGGGCTGTCTCTAATATTTTGGCTTCTAAGTGTACATTAAACAGAATCAATGTAATCAGCGAGTGATGTTTCGCAATTATAAAATAAACGAAACCTTCTTTAGAGTTATTAAAAAACTTAACATTTTGTTTTGAACACAGACAAGTCTCTCACATGCATATGATACCGCAGAAGTGAAGATTAGTAATAGTGATAAATTAATTTTTTTTCTTCATTAACCCATCTTTTGGATTACTTGATTCGGGTACTCTTTAATGGTTAATCCGGATGCTATCGATGCAATCTAATGTCCTAAGAAAAGCTTATGTCATTAGTTACAATTTCGAAGGAACAAGTTAAGTTGATAGTCTGAATCGAGAAGTAACAATTAATAAAAGTTTGAATCTCATAAATAAAAAATACCTTGAAAAAATACATTGAAATTTGTGTATTTTTACATTTTTAATTTTATACAAAATTTTATTACATTTAATTTTATATATTTTATATATAAAATATATAAATATAAATATATTATTAATACAGTAAATATAATGTTTTAAAATTTCGCGAAGGTAAGTGGAAACTAAAAAAAAAAAAACTTGTAACAGGGGTGGATACATCAAGAATAATCACTTTCCTCACAAGATTATTCTAAAATAACAGAAATTCTGATTTTGCAATTTTATAACCAATAACAGACATCGTTCTCTCTCTCCTTCCATCCCTTTTCCAAATGAAGCCCAAATGAACCATTGTTTCATAACTGTTTTTTATGCGAAATTGTATTGGATTTACTAGACATGGTAACACTAACGAAAAAAAGTAAATAAATTGAATATTATCTAAAAAGATTGAGAAATTTCGAAAATTCTTGTATCATGTATGTATGTTATAAGGAATCAACACTAAACAGAACTTGCTAAACTCCATTAAGATAAAGAAACGACAGTAAACATAAAGGAGCGTCACGCAGGAAATGACTTCACTCAGAATCTAATTGTTCCTAGCGGAGTGTGCGCAAAGAAAAGTGATCGCGAGAAAGACGTAAAGGAACCTTAATTACGTTTGTGCAGGGGGGGAGGGGGGCACGTAGTGAGACATATGTAAAGCTATTACAGGTTGTAGCCAAAATGTATATAAATATATTATTAATACAGTAAAGAAATAAAATATATAAATATATAAATATAAATATACATTATTAATACAGTAAATATTATTTTATTAATACAGTAAAGAAATAAAATATAAAATATATACGGAAACTTTGAAAATTTACGGACTCATAAAAAATCATAAAAGTGAATAGATCTCAAGCACACATATGCATATGTATGTATGAAAGCTTTCAAACCTTTAAATTAAATAAATCTTTTATATTTAAAAGTGAAAGGTATATAAATATTGATTAAAATATGTTTAAATATTTTATTAAAGTGATCATAATAATTAAAATATTTTATATAAAATATCAAATTATATTTATAGTTGACATATTAATATTTTATAATAATAAAATATCGTTAGTACATTTTATTATAATACAAGGTACAATGAACGACGGAGTTATGGCTACTTTCTCAGAGATAACTCCGTATATGTGTTTGAGGCTATATAATGAATGTAATAATTAATAATGATTGCAGAATTCGGAATCATAATAACACAATAGTGTTAAATCTTTTAGTATTATAGTGTTAAGTCTTAAGTCAATTCATTACTTTTCCACAGATTGCATTATTAATGAAGTTGTTATAGTGAAAACGAGAATAAAACTAGAGAAACAATGACTTGCTTCTGAGGATGAGAATGCAGTTGAAATGCTATAGTCTGAGTGTGCGCTCAGTCGGACAAATCCGTCAATAATGTTAGGTGCAGTCTCCGGTTGTGAAGCAACTCGACCGAAATGAAGAGGGGGGGGGAGCACTGAACGCACGTTGAACTCTGCCCAAGAGAAAAGGAGAGATTGTAATGATTAATTGCCCAGCTCTTCATTTCTCGACTGTGTTGTTGCAAGAGTTATCTTACATGAAAAACATTATAATGACCGCCTCATCCTTTTCTTAATAACATTTACTATGAATATTTTTTTCGTCTTCAGTCGAATAATGACCGTCATTAGTGTGGTACTTGAAGAAACATATTCATTGGTTGTATTTCGGAAGACTTTATCGGTGATTAGATATTTGTTTTGGCTAAACAAATATTTATTCCCATCAGTAACTATTCAAACACAGAGATGTTTGATATAAATTAGGCTATAACAACAATTGTCTAATAATCTTTATATTTTAAAGTGTTAAGTGATAAACTAACATTAAATTTTTATGGAAAATTACAATAATTTAAAAAAGAATTAAATTTTTGCATAATATATTAATATACCTTTATTAGTATTTAATACATATTAAATAATAAATATTAAATGTGCTAGTGAAATGGTATCTCTAGGTGGAGATTGGAAGTCAACCCCCTGAAAAGCTCAGCGGTTCTTTTCTCAAAAAGGCCAATGTCTCCTGCAGGAGATGTGTTACTATTCAATACTAAAATTCCCTGGCAGACAGAAACAAATTACCTGGGTGTAATTCTCGACAAAAAGCTATCTTTCAACCAACATATCAAGTCTGCATGTGCAAAAGCATCTAAAGCCATAGCTCAGATTTACCCGCTAATTAATAGAAATAGCAAGCTCAGCAACAGAATCAAATTGCAACTTTACCAGATGACGATTCGTCCCATAATCACCTATGCCTCTCCAGCCTGGAGCCACACCTCTAACGCTAACATTATCAAGATTCAGCGTGTGCAGAACAAGTGCTTGAGAATGATTCTGAACGCCCCGTGGTATGTTAGAAACAGCCAGCTCCATAGAGACACAAATATTCCATATATTCTCTCTTATCTACAATCCTTAGCTTCCAAGTTTTTTCTAAAGACGTCCACACACCCCAATGATTTGATTCAACAAGCTGCAGCATATGAGCCAACGGACATATTCAAATATAGAAGACCAAAAACTATATTAGCCTCCTATAACGATGCATAATCTCCATGCCCATTCAGGGCGAGCAAACTGCTCGTAAATTTTACCCTCACTGTAACCACGACAGATAGCGGGGAATATGAAAAGCATCTTGCTTCACCCTTAAAGACATAAATGTCAATTGTCAATTGTCAATTGTGAAATGGTAGCTGAGTTGATCAATCGATCGTGAAATGCGGTGATTGATTCATTAATGCCCTTGGGGGTGATGGATAGCAACGCAAAGCTGTACCAATGAAGTTTAACTGAGGTTCGGCTGTTGCTGCTACCCCTTTGGGCGAGGAGTTTTTGAGTCCGCTCTCTTAAGGTTTTTACCTTAAGGGAGCACTTTGAGTCTCCGGGGAAAGTGTTCTCCGGCACGGCCCGCTGAGGGGCTTTGTCGGTGAATTATTTTCCTCGGAATTTGAGCGGTTCTGCTCGGTAATCGAGTTTCACTGAGTAGAACCAACGCTGAGATTTGGACGGTCTTTCGCCCACGAATGAGTGGCCTAGAGATCGTCCATATTTTTGAGATAGAACCTTTACTTACATAGTCGATTGGTTCATTAATGCCCTTGGGGGTGATGGATAGCAACGCAAAGCTGTACCAATGAAGTTTAACTGAGGTTCGGCTGTTGCTCTTACCCACTTGGGCGATGAGTTTTTGAGTTCGCTCTCTTAGGGTTTTTGCCTTAAGGGAGCACTTTGAGTATCCGGGGAAGGTGTTCTCCGGCACGGCCCGCTGAGGGGCTTTGTCGGTGAATTAAATTATTTTCCTCGGAATTTGAGCGGTTCTGCTCAGTGGTCGGGGAGCCCGTCACTGAGTGGAACCAACGCTGAGATTAGGACGGTCTTTCGCCCACCATGGAGTGGCCTAGAGATCGTCCGTATTTTTGAGATTTCACCTTTACTTACATAGTCGGTGATTGATTTTATTTTATATGAGATGCCCATACATATACATATATAGAGTAACGGATGGCAATGCTGAACCAATGAAGTTTAACTGAGGTCGGCTGTTGCTATTATCCTGGGTTAATGAGTTCGCTCTCTTAGGTTTTGCCCTAAGGGAGCACTTTGAGTCTCCGGGGAAAGTGTTCTCCGGCACGGCCCGCTGATGGGTACTTGCCGGTGAATTATTTTCCTCGGAATATGAGCGGTTCTGCTCAGTGGTCGGGGAGCCCGTCACTGAGTGGAACCAACGCTGAGATTAGGACGGTCTTTCGCCCACTATGGAGTGGCCTAGAGATCGTCCGTATTTTTGAGATTTCACCTTTACTTACATAGTCGGTGATTGATTCATTCAATCCAATACCCTTGGAGGGTAAGGGATGGCAATTCTGTAGCCAATGAAGTTCTAACTGAGGCTCGGCTATTGCTGTTACCCTCCTGCCATGATCAGAGCCTTAATTGCTCAATAACATTTTATCCCTACACTGTCCTCTACAGATAACGGGGAAGATGAAAAGCATTCTTGCTTCGCCCCTTTAAGCCAGTCCTTATAAGGACTAAGTGAAATGATGAGTCTTTTTTAGGACTTCCAGGGTAACAAATGGCAATGCTGTAGGCAATGAAGTTTTAACTGAGGCTCAGCTATTGCCGTTACCCAGCCATGACTAGAGCTTTTAGCTCAATAACACCCTATCCACACAGATTTTCTTCATTCAGATGACGGGATAAAGAGTCAAGGACTCAGTCCATCTCCCAGTTCTTTTAAGAACTTTTATGTGTAAGTGTGATGATTTATAGAATTCGCATAGAGGTAATTATGCGTTATGAAAATAATTTTTTTTACAAAAGCAGAAATACAAAAGGAAGAAATAAAAGTTTCTCTCAGAAAGAAAGAAAATAGGATTCTGGTATGGATGAATATAATCGAACTTCTAGGATGACACTTTCGGAAATGGGTTACAGTTTAATGATCAAGCTAAACATACAATAATAATAAATGCTACTTTTTTTCTATTTCAGCTACTGATCACAAATAAATGTATACACTGCTTGGAAAGAAGTTAACGGACTCCATAGTGTGAGGAACAAACAACCATGGCGCCCAATTTAATAACATGTAAGGCATCCTTTCGCTGCGATGACTGCAGCAATCCTACGAGGTATACTTTCCACAAGCTTACGGTAGCAATCAATGGGAATTTTGGACCATTCTTCTTGTAGGTACGTACTGTAAGGTCCTGGATGTTGTGGGGGGCAGCAGACGTCTCTTGACCTCACCCAATGCTCCAGTTCGTCCAACAGATGTTCAATAGTGTTCAGCTGAGGGCTCTGTGAAGGTCAGTGTATATACTCTGGTGTATATATATATATATATATATATATTTCTTGGAATATATATATTCCAAGGAGGAAATAATGTGTGATTTATGTTGTTTTGCTATCATGTTAACGGGTTGCTGGCAAGGCAAATAAAGAAAAAGGTAAACTTCAATAAATTGAAGGTAAGTGGATCTGTATTCTGAAAAAGAGTACATTTAAAGTAACCAAACGGAGAAACTTAATAGTGAAATGTGTTGCTTAAAAAAATTTAAGAAATCAATTTAATTTTAATATCAGTATTTAAAATTACATTATTTGAAACATTTCAAAAATTATTACTTTATTTTTTAATTTGACATTTTTATTATATTAATAGTACTAATATAGTTTCGTTTATATTACATAAATGTTATATTTATGAAGCTAAACGTATAGTGTTATTTATATTTATATAAATATGTAATTCATAGCGTCTCAGTAGTACACTTTTAATATTCGGAATGAAAATTAAATTCCATTGCATTTAATATTCCTAAGATTGAATAAATAAATAAACACTTGACCCTCATTCCGTGTTTTAATTTTATGCGATTTCTGTTTAAATTTTCCTCGATCAAGATTTTTTTGTATGAAAGACAATCTTCAGATATTGGGAGAGCGTTTCATGCTAAACATATCGTGGTTCTTTTTATATGCAAAGTAGATAGCTGTAATTCCTTTCAATTTTAAGTCATGACTGATTTCTTCTACACAAATGCTTCTTAACGAATCTTACTTACTGGCTACACACCGTGTATAATTTCCCAAGTAATGAGGTCTGATACGGAAAAACATCTGCGCCAAATTAAGATGTTTTCTTTATTCTCTGAGATTAAATGAACTCACACACACACACACACAAAACCAGAAAACACCGTTGGAATTACCCATGAGAAAGATATTGAAATTAGTTATATTTATTTAGGCTTTATACTGGACAAACGAGATAAATATTATGATCATAGATTTCAAAATTTTTGGTTCAGCGATCGTTAATTTAAAACTACACAGTAGAAGAACGGAAGTCACTCCATTCTAGATTCCATTAAAATGTTTAAAATTGATTAATGAGAGAATAGCGGGATTCAGACTCTCACTGTTAGATTTTTAACTAAACATTTTTCACATAAAAAAAGAAAACAAATTCATTGATAATATTCGATGAGTTGCTGTGGAAACATTCATAAAATGATATAATTTAAATACAGATAGTCGTCCAGCCACATTTTTTGTAAAAGTTGTTCGTTGCAGAACTCTAAGAGACATACTGAAGAAAATTTCAAACTGCAAAGACGGTACATAAAACCAGGAAATATTATTCGATAGGCTTGATGAACTTCATCGGTTTGCTAAGCCTTACGTATATTATCGCTACAAAGGCTTCTAATGTATCATCTACAGTTATAGATTAGATAAATATTAGCACGTAGTGCAAGAGAGGTTTTTTTGTGTGTGTGTGTGTGTGTGTGTGTGTGTGTGTGTGTGTGTGTGTGTGTGTGTGTGTGTGTGTGTGTGTGTGTGTGTGTAATTATTTCTTTGTTTACTTTTTATACACTTGTTAAGCTAATTTTTATGCGACTCTCACCCACGGAAGAAGGTAATAACCCATCCCAAACTAACTACACTTTTATATGTATATAAAGAGGAAAACTCAAAACTGACATTTTCGAAATCAAAATACCAATAAAAGTGACGAATAAATTACTATTTACTATTAAAAAAACTGCGGTGAATATTTTAGAAAAAAGTACCCACAGCTTGCTGATTACTGAAAACTGCAACACATTTTTAATAATAGAAATGATTCCACATTCTGTTACAGTGACTTATCAGTTTATCGCAGTTTAGTGCCAAACAATTTCCATTTATTTATATCTCTGTCACTGTCATACACGACGGACTGCAAAACCTTTGGCAAATCAATGTTGTGCGTGTGGGCAGAAGCAATGAGAAATCTCATTTGTTGATGTTCTTTATGAACAGGTGGAGGTTGATAATAATCTTTGTGGAAGGCTGTCTCACAGAAATTGATGAATGGGAGTAGAAGGTTCGTTAACTGAGTAATTCATCTTGTTGTTTACAAGGATAGATTTGAACGGAGTTAGTAGCTGGAAGGATGAAATGTAACGTCTTGAGTGAAAAATGATGTCAGGTTTTGCTATAGAAGTGTGTGTGATTTGGCAGAAAAGGCTAGAAGTGCCAGTCCAAGAAGAGAAATCTGGTCTTGACTGTTAAGTTGAGCATTATCAGAGGTAAGGGACAGTTTGGAATGTAGTTGATGTGTGGCAGTAATTTAGGGTTCTGTCAAAAACAAGAGATAGGGTTTGGATGTCTGTTGGTAATGGTACATATTACTGAAGTTGATGTTTATGCCAATGTTGGTGAAATTAAAGACATTTTTGAGGGTGTCTTGTTTCATGTTAGTGTTTAAGAGGTGAAGAGCAAGAAGAGAGTAGAAAAACATGCAGCGGGTGGAGAGAGAATCATAGACATGTTACCCATACAGCGAACATCCATTCTCAGTGCCATAACGTGGCGTCGACAGCGTTCCCGCATACTAGGATTCGGCCTACCATTCAGGCACATCTGGCAGCGAGACTGTCCTAAACTTCTCCCATCTTCCCTCGAAGACGAGAACGCTCTAGATCTCCATAGTATCTTTGGAATGCAATCTTGAATGATTTTACTCGCATTGTATGCTAGAATGGCGGGGAGAAAACCCCAAATCCTTGCTCTGAGAACGAAACATAATAGCAGGTCCCCTAGTAAGCAAAGTGGGTCATCTATCACTTAGTAAGTCCGGTTGCAATTTCCTCCAAATTAGGACGTAGTTGACTTGACGGAAGAGACTGCATATTGCGCATCACCGACTCATGACCTACGGTGCTTGACAAAATTAACCTGATCTTGTACCGTACTGATTCATTTTTAGCATTAATATAGCCTGATTAACCTTAATATCTTCAAAGTTAACAATCATAATAGAGGTGAACACATATTGATAGCTAGAGGGAAAAAAATCTGCAATCCACTACCTGGTCTCTGAAGAGAACCAACCAGTTCGAAATAGCTGCCAGGCCAGTGAAACCTTTATCAAATGCACTAATAAAAGGCGAATATATGGACGCTTGGGTAGCGCCCATGTCTTTTAAGTAGCTCAAGCTAAGGCAATTCTGGATGCCGAGGATTGTATTCTCGTAAGCTCTTAGGTGTTTAGAGGAATTTCCTCCAAAATATTGTCGAGAGATTACAGAAGTTCCTGAATGGAACATCACACGAGGTAGATTGGGAATTCATGTCTATGTACAGTCAGTCAACTCGTGCATCTGACTTAAACCCATTACATTTCTTACGTTGGGATTTATGTAAAGTCTGACTTTACTAGAATTGTAAGGCATAAGCACAAAAGTAGTTGATACATTACATTGAGAATAAAACAAATGAGGCCATTGTTAGAATCAGAAACGCACAGGAACACGTGCACTGCGAACTATGAATGGAGTGACATCAGAGTTGTGTATTCGTTTACTCTGTGCTCGCTTAACTCGGTTAACGGAGTCACATAGTCCCGTAGTTTATAGTTTATAGGACATTTTTAGCTTCAACGGGGTTCCCAGAACATGTTCCGGAAGTTTGTTCAATACGTCATCGAAGACCACGTAATGGTATAGCTCGAATCGCAATTTCTTTACCAAAAAGGCGTTCCTTATGGTTAATGGACTTGCGGAGAAAAAGCGTCTGTTCAAATACGATCTATAATGAGAACTAGTGATTTCCTTCCCGTCTGGATCAGCTTTTGTTTTCCTTGCCGTCCTCTGGAAGAAACCGAATCTATAAATCAATAGTAATAAGTGCATAACAGGAATGCACAGAAATGTATGCTGTGCAGAAAAGAAAATCCGAATATAGCTCTTTGTTTGGCAAAAAAATGATGAAGCATTGATCTTAATGGAATGCTATGTTGATAATGTCAAGGGTGGTATGATTAGTGACCGGATGTTAATTATTGAGGTTCCGTAGGGATAACAGTCATCTGAACAAAGTTACTTAGTTAAAAAATGACTCCATTTTAAGAGTTCCTATTAAATATTAATAAAATAAAGATAAACACACATTGTATACACTATACATTATTTAATTTTAAAAATTCGAAACTCATTTCATGTTAACAATCAAAAGTGAGTAGAATTTCATTAATATTTCACGCCTAACATCCCATTAATAATAAATAAATAAAAAATAATGAAACATTGAACACTGAGAACAATTCCATGTTCTGTTTCAGATGCAGAGCAGTTGTGAAATAAACATCCTAACAGCCAATGATTTCCTTTAAAAAAAGGATGAGTTTTGTTTCATTTCATCCGAAACATTATCTTTCAAAATTAAATTCAGACAACTCTTACCCTTATTTAAGATTGCATCATAAAATATAAATTAAAAATATATATAAATTTCTTGTTTACTGTGGGATATTATTAAAATAATAATTTTAAATTACTAATTTCAAATTTATTTAATTAATTTTACAATACACCTTTTTGTGATTTCTATAAAATAAATACTAAATAATAGTTTTTTTTTTAAATAATAGCTGGGATCTGGGATTCCTTGGGCTTGGAGGGTAATGGATGGCAATGCTTAGCTAATAAAGTTTTAACTGAGGCTCGGCTATATTGCTGTTACCCTCCGGTCATGATCAGAGCTTTAATAGCTCATTAACACCTTATACCTACACTGTCCTCTACAGATAACGGGGAAGATGAAAAGCATTCTTGCTTCGCCCCTTTAAGCCAGTCCTTATAAGGACTATAAATAATATCTGAATAATGGCTCTTCTTATTTTGTCTATGATATCGGCCTTATTGATCATATAAAAATGTATTAGTGGGCGGTAAACGCTAACGCTTTGTAGCATCAAATCTCGAATGCAAATATTTAATTCCCAGCTTCATCAAACGATAAATAAATTCATTATGAATAATAATAAAATTTTATAATTCCCCCCCCCCCCCACAATATTTGGTCGATAAAATAAGACTAAATATATTATTAGAAACTTTGAAAAACCAGTGGTTTCTTAAAACCCAAAGAAGGTTGAGTCAACATAGTCTCATTTAAAAAACATCGTGCTTCCCAGTAAGAGTGTTTGGCATCGAATGACTTTTCACCAAACGCCAGACATGTAATGAAATTTTAAGTGGAATTCCGTGTAATTTCACTAGTTCATTATTACGCAGCCGAGCACCCAGATTATTCAGCATCTTGGGAGACTTTTCATGGAAGAAGTGATAGAAATGCATTACAAGGAAGGCAGTCAATGTTTACCATAGCAGACGTTCTTATCTGCTGCAGTCCTTGACTTGCTTAAATACCTTTAGCGCTGTAGATGATCGTGTGTGCGCGTGTGTGTGTCTCTGTGGTGTCGTCAAGAAGTATTTGGGGGTTTCCTTTTTTTTTTGCGACTCACAGAGGATAGAAAAGATCGAGTGGAGGCTCTTTTGACAAGTTACAAATCATCTGGAATTCACTCTGTCGACCAAGCGTGTTGTTGAGATAAGAAAAAAAAGTTAGCGTTTCTGTTTGAAGTTTTAGATTAAGGGTTATAACGGTGAAGTATACTAGCGGTCATAGAAAATGTCACTTGACTAAAGATGAGCTTTACGTCATCCGGCACTGCTAATTCATCATGATGTTGGCCAACTTCCCAAATTCCTTCTTCCAATGGTGGGAGTCAACTTTTTGCTGGTATTACAAATGATTGCATTTTTAACGGTTAACTGATTACTGAATCAATTCACTTTCTTTTTCTTCTTGTTTTTCATGAAAAAAGGACCATATTTGATTTTTACCATGCAAAAAAAAAAGAAAAAAAGACAGCAGTGAATTAATTGTATAATTATATTTCCCATATATCAGAAGAACACAAACTATGACCAGAAGGACCAATCTGGCTTGTTTGAACTCATCCTTATAAAATGCTTAATGTCATTTTAAAAGATATATCTTGAATAACGAAAAAAAAATTAGAGAAAGAAAGAATTATAGGTTCGTATATATTATAAGAGCCTCCGTGGCTTAGTCGGTATAAACTTTTGGTTCTGAAAGACCTGGGTTCGATTCCCGCCCAAGACGTGAAAGAACCTTTATCTGGTCTCTTTCGACTAAAGGTGAGTTAGCCAGTCTCATACGGAGGTAGGGATTTTTTTCACTCGGAGCATGGGACCATGTGGAATTAAAGGCCACCCTCCGGAAACCCAAGCTTTTTCGTTCTCATGACAAACAGAATACATGCAAATGACAGATAGCATAAAGGCAAATAAGATTAACTGGCTTACATGAAGCGAAATTTCTTGGCTCTGATCCAGTAAAGCTATTAAATTTAATGTTAAGACAAAGGTGTAAACAAAATTCACATTTGACGTCCGTAGACGTCGTATCGTCATTCTCGTACCTCACCGGGTTTTAGGAGTGAAGTCTTCTGCTAGAAGAAGTGGTAGGATGTCCTTCCCACGCAGAGTTAGTAGAACAATCACAAACGTCTATGCCCATGTCGGGATTCGAACCGGCAGCCTCTTGTCTGGTGAGAGGATACGTTGGCCAACCAGGCCTACAAAAAAGTAACTTGTAAAGCCGGACGAGAGAAAGATGAGATAAGATATGGCTATATTCGATGTAATACGGCATCTACTGTTGTAATTCTCAATGTAATTATTTAAAAGCCGCAGTAGTATACTGAATAAAATGAGAGATAACAGCAGCTATCAAAACAAAATTTCATCGCTTATTAAGTTTTTTTTTCATTAAAACATATGTCTGCATTCGGTTTTTTTTTTTGTTAGGAAAACTACTAATATATTTACTTTGAATACATGCGTATTATTTTTTTTAGGGCATCCAGTGTTTTTTATGTGTTTCATTATTTTCTAGTTTTCATTTTCACCTATACGTACACAAAAGACTTCAATTAATGCTGCTAAATTATATTAATTTAAAATATAATAATCGAAATTTAGAAAAAATAAATATTTCATTATACACCTACTGAGCTACGAACAAAATCTTCTCGTAATGAAACACTCTTTCACCTCAACAAAATGAATTTATTTAAATAAGATAATTTGTTTAACCTGAATTTCATTTAAATCATTGGCTTACTGGGAATAACGAAGTTTGCGAATTTGTGATGAATAAGGCAAAAAGATTCCATCGATCGATTTCAACGCAATTAGTTTATTATGCAAATAGAAAACACATTCTGGATACTTAATTCTTTACTGATTTTCGATTCTTTCTTTGTAGAATTTTTTTATCCGATATAAAGCCTTGAATAATTGAATTTAACAGAGAAAGTCTTGTATTGCTTTGTAATTAAAAGAGGAAAATAGTTGTTCGTTCTCCGCGAACGACTCATCTTGGAATTATTAATCGCGAGTAACGGACAACCGTTTACGTAGAAATATTTAAAGAAAACAAAAACGGTTTTTTTCCCCCTTTTTCTTCTGCCTGCCTGATTTTCCCTTTCAGTCGTTTCCGACCGTAGGTGACTTTGCGGGCATTGCCCACAAAGTATTCCTGGTGAGAATTTTACAGGGTAGTTCATCATTGCTTCTCCCCCCCCCCCAATTTTATCGGACTCAAGACCGGCATATGGCTGGGACGTATTCATGACTGTAATCCATGTGTGTTCACGGGGTCGGTTTGTCTGTTCTGGGGAGAACGAAAAACCAAGTTTCCGGGTGGGAAAAAAAAACCCTTATCTCAGTATGAGATAAGGGGTTTTTTTCATTTTTTTTTTCTTTTTTAATTTTTTTTTTTTCATTTCTCACCTATCTCTCGTCCGGCTTTACAAGTTACTTTTTTTTTTGGCCTGGTTGGCCAACGTATCCTCTCACCAGACAAGAGGCTGCCGGTTCGAATCCCGACATGGGCATAGATGTTTGTGATTGTTCTACTAACTCTGCGTGAAAAAGGCATCCTACCAGCAGAAGACTTCACTCCTAAAACCCGGTGAGGTACGAGAATGACCATACGACGTCTACGGACGTCAAATTTTGTTTTCACCTTTGTCTTAACATTAAATTCAATAGCTTTACATTTTTTGATGGCGAGAGCCTGTGTAACTCAGTGGATGTGGCGTTTGCATACCACGGCGCTTGGCCGCACGAAGGAAGACTTGGTTTCGAGTCTAGTCAGCGACTAGAGGAAATTTTTCTAAGCCTTTTTTCGACCGGTTCCCGAGTTAGTCGATCTCTGGCATGGGCAAGCGGGTTTTTCCTCCCGGAAACTCGGGTTTTTTGTCCGTAAACTCAAGAAAATTGACCGTAGAACCCACATTATTTCAGACATTAAATATATTGTGTTAGGGTTAGGGACCACGAGATGGCGGCACATTTGAGCGGTCTCTCTTCACTGTGTATCGCTTAATTAGTGATAGCCTTGGGCCATCTATCTCTGATTGGTACCAGTGGAGATTGAACTGTCCACTCAGTCTCAAAAAGTTAGATAGGGCTAAATGGCCTCGCCTACTCCCCGTATACGGGAATAAAAAGGGGTTAGCTGATTTTTTTTTCTCAGTATGAGACCGTCTAACTCACCTTTAGTCGAAAGAGACCAGATAAAGGTTCCTCAAATCACTGACGGGAATCGAACCTAGGTCTTTCCGACCAAAGGGCTTCGTCTATACCGACTGAGCTACGGAGGCTCTCTTTTTCTACTTAAAAGCAGAAAAAAGGAATTTTAATTGTCGAAAGGCTCCGAAATTCTACAATCAAATAAGTTTAATACTCTGGTATAACCAGAATTTGTTAGGCTTCCATAACAAACATTTTCACCATTGCTGGGTGAAGATTTATCTACGAGTAGACCCCCCCTCCTATCTCAATAGGAGGGGGGGTCTACTCGTAGATAAATCCCACAAACACTTCAGAGGCCTCTCTCAGCATCTAGTTTCACAGAAAAAGTTATAAAGTAACTACTGAGACATATAACTTTAATCGCTATTGTATCACTCGAATAACCATACACGTTTCCATAGAAACGTGTATGGTATTCCATTCTCGTATAAGCACGTAGCAATTCAGAGTTTAAAAACAGACGAAGTCAGTTAGAATACGCCGTTAAAAGGCTGTGTTCATCGCTTTATAGAAAAAAAAACACTTCGTAATGTTCAAATTTTTCATTTTTGAGACAACATTTTGAAAAAATTACAAACTTAGTTGGTAAACAGACAATCATTAATTATTTTTCCGGAGCTTGAATTTTTCGATCATTCGCTAAACCGCTAAGTCGTTAACATTGTTGTCGTAAGGACCTTTATGGGGATAGGATACAAGCAAGGCTGTACCGCCAGTTAATTAACAGTGGTCTACACGTAAAAATAAGCTGTTGTTTACATGGCACAGAGAACCACAACGAGTTCTTTACGAAACACAAAAACCAGGGTTATGTGTTTACGTTTCGCATAACAATGCGAAACGTATTTCGGAGCAACCAATCCTTAGAGCGTCGCTATGGACTAGACTACACTGACATCTATAGCGTGTTGTCCTTATTTTAATTTAAGAATAACGAATATATGAGCAAAAGAAGTTCCCTAAAACTATTATTCTCTTTCACAAACATGTATCCCCAATACAATGCAAACTCAGGTTCATTCATTCATTTTCCCCCTCATCTTTATTCCATATTTGCAGAAAAACGTAAAGATGAATCCCTTTAAATCCATATTATCTCAACAATGTTACTAATCACGTTTTTTTTTTTTTTTGCATCAACAATGCATTTGTCAGATTTGAAACTGCTCTACTATTGGTGTTTCGCAAGCTGTATATGACATCACAAACCACGTGATTATGTAAGTTGTCATTGGTGTTTACAAAATAAGGCTGATTTATTCAGTATTATGTAATAAAAATATAAGCTTGAACCTTGAAAAAATTATAAATGGGGTGAGCATGTGTCAACGCCAGTGCACTGTCGAAAATTATTACATGGCAAACGAATACCTTCTAAGCGTAGCAGCTGAAAGAAACAAAGAAGAAGAAAAACTACCTACTACCCGACAATTTCCGGTGTGCATTTAGAGTGCTTCTTAGTCAGGACAGCATCATTTCCGTGCTGAACTCGCAAGTGTCGCTCGGGTTTCTTCCTTCCTTCCGCGCTGTTTACATCAAAGCTGCTGATGAAGTCGGGATGATTATGACACACGTGTCTTTGTTATTACTCATCACCGGAAATTTACAAATTTCCGTCAACTGGATGTGCGGCCACATACCCCCCCCCCCAGTGGCCTCTCAGATCACCGACAAAAGCAGTTCAGTGAGATGTTTCGGACGTATTTATATCTGATCACTTAAAAAGTGCTCGGATAGACTCAAGGATAGCAAGTTAAGGTCATTTCTGGCAGTTAGGTCAAATGTTTTTAGTATTAGCATTAAATGCTATACAAGGAAGCCAACCATATACAGCATCGACGTTAGAGTTGGTTGGCATAGCGACGGAAGCCAATATCTGTTAATTACATCTTCTGTTTTGTGGCATGAAAAACCAGATTTTTTTTTTTTTTTTTTGCGGTAGAAAAACCCTGTCACTTCTGTTGAAATCGACTAACATCTTCAGTTTTATATATACAGGGTGTTCGGGATAAATTTGACATATTTATAATTAATTATATTTTTCCGTAAGTTACATGTATTAACACACACTTCTCTTCATTTAAAAGTTTGGACCCTTCTTCATTCATATACAAGATGTCAGAAAGGATGGATAGCTGGAACCCACCTGAATCATGGAAGAGAATAACTTGTATCATGATGATTCGTGCCCGCCATCAAAATAAGGATATTACGACTGCTGCCCAATGCTCCCTGAATACAGTAAAAACAATCAGGCATGAACTAGAGACTTGCAATGGTGACTACGAGGATGTAGCAAGAAGAAAGATCCCTAGCAGACGATCTGATTGCATTCGTACAGCAGAATTCCTCGCAAATCTGCAGGAACAGGTGTTGAAGAACCCTGGCATTGGAATTCGGGCTTTGTTCGTGGAGTTGCTAACTGTAGTCAAGCCCTGGATAACAAGGGTACCCAATGGTAGGCCGTATGTATGGCAGCAGGATTCGGCCCCTTGCCACACCTCTGGGAAAAGTCAAAAATGGTTGTCTGAAAATTTCTACGACTTCACCAGTCCAAATGTTTGGCCTCCAAACTCCCCAGACCTTAACCCCATGGATTATTTTGTATGGGGCGCAGTTGAAAAAGACACCAATCGCACTTCCAGTAATACAAAAGCCCAGTTAATGGATAAAATTAAAACAGTTTTTGCGGCCCTTCCCAGGGAGACTGTAGCATCAGCTTGTTCGAGGTTCCGAAGCAGAATTGAAGCTGTGATCGATGCTAATGGTGGTTATTTTGAGTAAATCTTGTTGATAGTATTGTAATTAACTCTGCCTGTAATGTTTTTTTGTCAATTCATTAAATTTAATAGATACAAAGAAGATTTTCTTTTTCCTTACGAAACTGTCAAATTTATCCCGAACACCCTGTATATATATATATTCAATTATAATTCAATATATTCAATTATAAGTCCACAACAAGCAAGGTATTAGAAACTTTATTTTTTTTTAAACTTTGAATAAGTTGGTTAGTCTTATGTCTAATGAACATCTTTTCTGTAAATTGCTGTATTCTTCTGACCGGTTTGCCTGTTTTGAGGGTTGAAAAATCCCAAGATTCTGGGAGGAAAATCCTCAACTTCCTCGCTAACTCACCTTCAGTTGAAAAGTCCTTACATCTTAGACGTGATTTACAGAGCATGATTTTTTTTTTAATTTCTTTCTCTTATTATATATTCTTAATAAAAAAAAACTTCCCTTTATAGAACTGCACGTTTTAATGGACATCTCTACCATTAGACTTTCCTTCAAAAGATTTACGGCAATAAATAATATAAACGCATTGCAAAAACACAACTAAACAAAGACTCAATTTGACACTGCCATTCCTTCAATTCCGAAAAGCACCGTGAAAAGATAGATTTTAATAGATTTGGTGCGCTCATTGATCTTCTTGGGGTTAAAAAAAAAAAAAAAGCACGCAAAAGTAATTCCCAGCAGAACTTTCAAAGATTAATGCTACACTCAGACTTACAGCTACCTAACACGTATTTATTTGCTCCGCTTGTGAAATTAGTGCCACCGAAACTGCGGTTTCTTTTATTGATTGCACCCAGATTCTTTCGTGTCTTGGAAAGTGTTTTCCAGAATTAGCTAAAATAAATGCCAGCCTATCTTAAAATCTTCAGGACAACAACAATTGAAAAGACCTTAAAAACGAAATAAAGAATTTATTGCGTTAAATATTCGTAGCATTATCATATTAATAGCAAAGAAATTAACTTTTTTCATTAAAGAAATATTTTCAACGCCTAAAGTGGAAAATATTCTCTATAAAAGTCAACATAACTAATTTTAGCGGCATAAAGTAAGATGCGAACATAAATGCCAGCTTCAATGATGAGGACTTCGACCTCGATGCAATCAGTGCAGCTCCCTGTAGACGATGCACATCTCGGTATGAACGACAAACAACTCAATAAACATATTTCATTAATAAGAGCCAAGAGGTAGCTGCTATCATTGACCGGGTAAAGATTTCTGGGGTTTTCGTATATAAATTTCTGTTTAAACCTATTTGTTCTTCAATAAACACTCAAAAATTTAAGATTTTATTTCATTATTTTAAGTGAGTAAGCTGTACAAGATATACACCAACTAAAAATTATGAAAATTTTAATAGAAATGAATTTCGATCCAAATTAAAGTAAATGATATAATGAGATTATTATTGCATGACTTTCATGGACCGTTTAGATGAGATGATATATTTATGGAATGTTACTGATCTGGAGGTGATATCTGATATTTCTGTATCGTTTACGGTAGGGCTGTCCAAAGCACTGCCCGCGACCCGCCTGTGGGTTTTGATTTTCACGAGCGAAAAAATAAAATAATCTGAATCAAATGCGTATTAGATATTTTAATTCTATCACTAATCGATAATCTCGATGTGAGTAATTTTAATTGGTGTTTTTACATCATTATATACTCACGTGTTTTTCAAATATTAGATGTGTCAAAGAAGCGTTCTTACACTTTTTGTTCCAACTCGCATGCTCCGGGCATTCACGAGGAACGTGAGCGCGCGATTAGTGTTGTTCTTTTGTTCAGCTATCGAGGTTGTGTCGCTGCTGCTCACCAAATTACTAGGTAACCATAGTGATGCGGCCCTCGGATGAATATTTTTTTTTTTGTAATGCGGCCCACGGACTGTCTAAGGTTGGACAGCCCTGGTTTACGGAATACGTGACATTAAGTAGTGCCGAACCGAATATTCGCTACCTATTGTCATAAACATTTTTTTTTTTAATGATTAATCTAAATCAGCTTGCGGGTTGGACAAGTCGGATAGCGGAAAAGCTAAAAACTCAGACAACAAGGGAAAAAAATCCAAGAAATCAAATAACAAAAGCACAGCATTAACTGCAGACTGCTCACTTGTGATATAGGGGAGTAAGCTTGTCTCACGCGGAGGGGACGGATTTCCCTTCCGTGAACTTGGATTTTTCATCCCTCAAAGTAGGAAAACCGGCTAAAACACACACACACACACACACACACACACACACACACACACACACACACACACACACACACACACACACACACACACACACACACACACACACACACACACACACACACACACTTAACTGGCATAATGCACTGCCTCATAGCCATGCCATAGTTGTCCTTGATATGGCTCAAACTAAATCAACTTAATTCGCTTCTAACCCCCCACCACCACCCCGAAGCAATAACGCACAGCCTTTCTTGAAAAGCAATTAAGAAATTCCTAAGTATACTGCAAGTCATATTATAAGTGTTTGACAGTTTTAAAGGGCAATCTAAAAATACTGAAATAAATAAATAAAGTCAGCCTTCTGCTTCCAAGAAAACTAACGGCTTGTTGATTGTTATATTATAATAGTGTTTCGCAAAAAAAATTTCTTTAGGGGTCCCTCGTATCCTATCAACAAAGGCCATTATGGGTACCAGGCACTTTTAATTTTGATTGCTTTTTTTTTATTTTATCTTTTTGTCGCAGATAAGCGCAGGTCTATTCTATAATTGATTTTCAATAACTGAAAAATATATCGAAGGTTTTAAAGAAACCTGTCTCTCGCTTTGTATCGAATGTCGTCCGTCAGGACCACGTCTGGTTAACAACAAGACTGCGTGCCAACCGAGTGACTGAACTCTTTGAATCAAAAGTTTCAATTCAAATAACGAACCACGCGGTCAGGACTCCCCGCTAAATTTCAGACTCATTCGTATCTTAAATTCTAATAACCTTCAGCAATGGTTCGCCACCCGTGTATTCATCATTGTAACATGTTGAATAAACACTCAAAGATTTAAGATTTTATTTCACTATTTTAAGTGAATAAGCTATACAAGATATACACCAACTAAAAATTATGAAACTCTTAATAGAAATAAATTTCGATCCAAATTAAAAGTAAGTGTCTTGAAATGGAACTCCATTTATGGCTAAAAAAATAACAAATATAGAACTAGATTTCACCAGGCTAACTTCTTCGCAGCAGAAATTTTTCATTCGCGTCTCATTAAAGGTTTTCATGATCGAAATTTTAAATTTCATGATTTGTTTCTACTGTATATATATTGGACTCGTACAACTAAAAATGTATTTAATAAATTAAAAAATATATATTTCGTATGTTTGTAATTTATTACAACGCAAATGCTAATAAATAAAATATAATCGTGTTTGAAATATAACTTTCCCAAATTGCCTTCACCTCAGAGGGGTACCGGTGTTACTAAAATTTTAAAAGGGGTTCGCGTGTACTGAAAGTTTGGGAACACTGCATTATAACTTTAAGATAAAGTTTCAGAATTTCGCAGTGTTAAAATTTCATATACTATAAATTAGAATATTTGTTTGTTTTTCTATCCAGTATATGCGTTTGCACTGGTAGGTACTACTGTATTTATCAATCCCTTCATTTTGTCAATGGAAAACAAGAAGAGGCTATGGTTGCACCCAAAATCTTGATTCTCTAATCATCGCTTCTCCACATGGCATCAATGCTTTGAAGTGATTCACCCTTTTAGGTGAATTTCGTATTTTAAAATATACGGTTGGGTCTTAGGATATGAGAAGGTTTGATAAATATGGGTGATGTAGGCTATATCCGAAGCCAAATAACGCTGTCATCAATTAACACACTGACAGGATGAAAACATCTCGAGTCGTGGTTAGTAGCTATTGTGTTCTTAGTTGTTTGCAGCGCCATCTTTTGCGTTTTATTGGTGAGTAATACAATAAATTATATAACTAAAACAGTTATTCGTTTCGGTTTATTCTGAAGACAGTTAAAAAAATATCCTTAAGTCGTTTATTTATTTTTGCTAATATGACTAAATAGTTTCTAGTGTATTATACGCAGAAGACACTTATTAAATACAGAAGAATGTCGAATGAAGCAAAACATGATCAGATGATATCGCAGAACAACTCATTTAGTATCGTCACTTGAAAAGAGAATAAAATAAATCGAATATTTTCAGAGAGAGCGTGTGTCTTATTAAATGCAGTTGCTTCTCGAAATACATTTATTTGTTGTCGTTCAACTGATACATGTTAAAGCGATGCTGAAAACCTAGAAGCATTAGATTTCTCTAACACACATCTTCACTGTAAGCATTGCAAGTGATTTTAACCTCTCGTTCTGGTAACATTTCATTCTTTCATAACCATAACCAGCTTTCCCTGAGACAGCAAGCGCAAATATATACCAAACATGATACATCAGCTGAGCTTCAATAACATACTATATTTCACTCAAAAAAGAAGCCTTCTTTTACTATTTTGAAATTTAAATGGTGTATTTTTATTATATTAAAAATTAAATTTTTAAATTTAAAAAAGATGGAATTGTTTTCTTTATTTTATAGAAGATTATAATACTAAAATAATTTTATATTAATTATTTCAAATATTGAGATATAAAGAAATAAAATACTTTAGTAAGGTAAAATATCGTACGTGATTCTGTTAAATTTATGATTTTTGTTTATTTTTTTAAAATTTCAGCTTGCAATGCACATAGTTTGTTAATAATGCTATAAAGGAAACAAATTCTAAAAGCAATGTTTTATGCAGATGTTTAGTTTGTCTTTTATATTCTTCGGTAGACAGGATATCATTGCTGTTCAGGTTACACATCCTTTTTCAAATAATCTCTCTTATTTGCTTTTCATTTACAAGACTTTATGAGCTTTTCTGCCAGTTTGTTATTTTGATGCTGACAAATTTTGCGATAAAAAAAAAATAAAATAAACTGATAATGTGAGAGTTACGAAAAGTTTTGTCCATTTAAGAAATTGCCTAAAACGTTTTATTTTAAATAAACAAACAGAAAATAAAGTTCAATTAATATGTTCGCATGCAAAAATCGAAAATGCATTGAAAGGGAAATATCCTACCAGAGCGTCAGTAGCACACGTTTTCTCTGCACTACTTTAACCGTTTCTTATCCTCTCTGGTGAAGGTTTTCGTATGATTTTATCCGATGTTGTGGCTCGCACATAGTCCTTTCCGAATAAAAGCATTGTCTAAAAACATTGACTGAATCAACTGCATCCTCTGCTATCCTCACTTTGTGGAAGATCAAGACTCGGTTATCATGTGTTCCATATCTCACCGACAGACACTAGCTAATGCACTCGCACTGTCATGCAACTCCTAAGCAATGTCGAAAAGTGCGCCACCTATCGATCATCAGTTCTAGTATATGGAAGAAAGCGTTTTCCCCCCAAGAATTTTGTTTGTTTCGTTTTAGTACAGCTAGCACTAATTTGAAAGTTTAGTTTTCATTATTAATTTGATTTTTTTTTCAAAAATTTTATTTGTTTCAGTACAGCTAGTGCTAATTTGAAAGTTTAGTTTTCATCATTAATTTGATTTTTTTTCAAGAATTTTGTTTGTTTCGTTTCAGTACAGCTAGCGCTAATTTGAAAGTTTAGTTTTCATCATTAATTTGATTTTTTTTCAAGAATTTTGTTTGTTTCGTTTCAGTACAGCTAGCGCTAATTTGAAAGTTTAGTTTTCATTATTAATTTGATTTATCTGTTTATTTTATTGTAATTTTGGTCTTTCAGCTTCATTAGTTAAAGAAATGCGAAACTAAAATGTATAAAATGTATCGTACTGGATTCAAATTTCAAAACATACGATAACTGATAACTTCTGTGGCTTTATGGATATCAGTCCCGTGGGCTCTGATCCCTTCATCGCTATGAATAATTCCCCGTTTAATGGAAGAGATTTTTGAGCACTTGGCTCGCCCTAATTAGGGCTGTGTTGAGAGATTTCAATCTGTGATCAGGGCCGCCATCCTTTGGACGTTTATGTTTCCATCTGTCTTTTTCATCGTAATCTGATGACTCACGAATGAGTAGGTTGGGATGGAGTGATGCGTGAGCAAAGTACTTGGTTGCTATCTGGAGGAGAAATGTAGGTATGTCTTGCAGGTTTCTATCTTGGTGGAGAATAATGTTCCTTACAAACCATGGGGCATCAAAGATCATTCGGAGGCATTTGATTTGGATTAATTGTAATCGTTTGATGTTGCTAGGAGAGGTGTGGCTCCACGCTGGCGAACCATATGTCAGAATAGGTCTGATGATTGCTATGTATATTCTTAATTTGTTTTCTGGACTGACTTTGCTTCTACGGTTGAGTAGAGGGTAGAGCTGAGCTATTGCAGAGTTTGCTTTGTTGCAAGCATGAGAGATGTGAGAGTTGAAGCTTAGATGATTATCTAGTTTGATTCCAAGGTATTTTACTTCTTTTTGCCATGGGATAACAGTATTGAACATCGTGATTGCTCCATGATGATCTGCTTTCTTCCTTGTAAATAGAATAGCCGTGCTTTTATCTGCATTAACATCAATTCTCCATAACCGAAACCATTTTTCAAGATTATTTGCCTGCATTTTGTAATCTTTGTGTGGCTAGGTATGGTCTGAGCGATCTGGTCAGTATCGCCATGTCATCTGCATAAAATGCCATGGTGGTTGATGTTGTGCTTGGTACATCTGAGATAAAAATGTTAAAGAGTAACGGCGATAATAGGGAGCCTTGAGGGACACCTGCTGTGATACTTCTTGTAGTCGATCTGAGCCCACGGAGTTTCACTTGAAATTTTCGGTCTTTTAGGTAAGAGTCTATGATTTGGATGAGGTTTAGTGAGTATTTTGCAGTAATTAGTTTGTGGAAGAGGCCTTTGTGCCACACTTTATCGAAGGCCTTTGCCACATCTAGGAAGATTGCACCTGTATGCTGTCTCCAGTTAAATCCAATAGTTATCTATTCTATAAGTCTGTGGACCTGTTGGGTTGTGCAGTGGCCTTTGTGAAATCCGAATTGTTCTTTTGGGATTAGGTCGATCTTGTCCGTTTCATTTTGTAGGCGGTTCAGAATTATCTTTTCTGCGATATTTCCCAGATTTGATAGGAGGCTGATAGGTCTGTAGTTCTGGGGGAATTGAGGTGCTTTTCCTGGTTTGTGGATAAGGATTACATCTGCCTGTTTCCAGCGAGTGGGGAAGTAGTTGAGTCTTAGCATCACGTTGATGATCGCCACTAGATGCATAACTGTTTTATGGGGGAGTGCTTTTATAATTTTGTTTGAAATCTGATCAGGACCTGGTGCTTTTCTGTTATTGAGGTTCTTGATGATTTGGTATATTTCATTTGGCTTGGTATAGTTTGAGTTATCACGGGTGGTGGAACGATGAAGTGCATAGCGTACTTGCTTGTGGATTTTTTCAATAAAGCGTAAGTCCGCATGAGTGTAGTTTGGTTGAAATTGCAGCTCCAGAGAGTCTGCAAAAGCTTCTGCTTTTTCATCATCTCGGTAGACTATACCTTTTACTCCGTGTATTGGTTTTATGTTGGGGTAATCGCTGCGGAGGGCCTTAGTCATTTTCCATAGTGAGTTATCTTCAGTTTTTAAGGAGCTTAGTTTCCTCTCCCATTGCTGATTCGTATGGTCTTTAATTGCATATCGGACTAGGTTTGTTGCTCTGTTAAACTCTTGTTTATCCTGAAGTGACAGTGTTGTATGGTACCGACGTCTAATTCTGTTTTTGTTGCGGATAAGCTTTAGAATCTCTTCTAGGAGCAGGTTAGTTTGGGCTGGAACGGCAACGGTGGAGGCTGTTGCAAGGCCAGTTTGGATTGTGCTTTCTAGTTTATTGATCGCTATGTCTACTTCTATTGGTGAGGAGACAGTTGGGATAGGGCCTGTGATATTGCTGAGAGTTGAGTTGAGCTTCTTGAGATTTATGTAGGATTGTTCAGGGATGGTTTCTGCTTCTCCGCCTAGGCTAAGCAGAACTGGATTGTGGTTGGAGCTAAGATCATTAATAACCTGCAACTGGAATTGATGTGGGGTGTTCCTGAAAATGGCGATATCCAGCACGTCAGGTTTGCCCAGTGGTCCGTAGTGTGTTGGTTCAACAAGACCTGCTATGGTGATATTTCTTCTCATAGCAAATTTCTGTAGGCTCTTCCCATTATTATTGGTGTTTCTGCTGTTCTACGCAGGGTGTTTTGCGTTTAGATCTCCCGCCACTATTGTTGCTTCGTTTGTGTCAAGGAGCAGGGAGAGGTCTGAGGCTAGAAGTGATTTGCCTGGAGGGTTGTAGACTGAATATAATTTTAGCCTGCCTGTGTTTTTTGTATGTATTTCAATTCCAGTTTCTTCCAGGTTTGTGGTTGCTAATTTCTTTATCTCATTATAGCTAATGTTTTTTTTTAACAAATATAGCAGTTCCGCCCTCCTCTGGCGTTGAGTCTATCTGATCTTAGCAGTGTGTAGTGCCTTATTTTGGGATTGTCACAAGGCCGAAGATGCGTCTTGTTGACTAAAATGATGTCTATCTTATATCTCAGCAAATTCTTTTAGTTCTAGGAGGTTGCTGTTTAGCCAGTTAGCATTCCAATAAGCAATTTGTAATGAATTAGTTAAGTTGACCGTGTTATCCATTAATCACAGAGAAGATGACTTGTGTGTTTTTGAGAAATTTGTTGGTGTCAGCTTGATTAGGATTTGTTTTCATAAAGGCTGTTAACATTCTCTCCCAAAGTAGCAGCTAGGGTTGTTGCGGTGGTTTGGTTGCAAGATGCCGGTTTGCTATTATCGGTACACAATAAATAACGGAAAAAACTCACGTAGAAAGATTATTTATTAGTATAATTTTCGCCTGTGTGTCACAGGCATCCTCAGTACATTAAGCTCAAAATTAAACACTAACTGACAATTCCAAAAAGCGCCACCTAAGTAGCTGGTGTAAGATAACTAAAAAGGTCAATAACTTTCCTAAAAATAAAAAAATAAAAAAAAATAAAAAAAAATTAATACAATAAAAAGTTAGGAAAGATTAGTTGATTTATAAAGTACTATCTCCCATAAAGGGGACAGACGTAAGCCGTCGGATCTGTTTAAGTTAGGAGAATGAAGTAGAGTTTCACATGTTTCTTTATAAAGGCGTTCCATGAGAAACTGACTTTTGTGAATGCATATGCATCCGCAGATGCATATGACTTTTCAGGAGTAACGACCCGCATTTGGATTTCTGGTGTAATTCGCTTCTGATTGGGCAGGGGTAGTGCCTCTCTAGCCTTCTGCAGGTTGAATGGGTGGAGTGAGCATCCCTTATAATTTGCTGGGTGTGAGCTGCCACAGTTCGCACACTTAGCAGGTGAGGTTCGTGGTTTGACGCAGGTGTGTGATGGATGGTTGTTACCGCACTTCACACACTTGTATTCAGCTTTGCATAGCTTTTGCGCATGTCCATACTTTTGACAGCGATGGCATTGACCAGCTGAAGCCTTTCTTCTGAGAGGCTCAGTCTTTGATGACCAAACTGCAAACTATTTTAAGGTCGTAAATTTCTCTATGATCTTTACTGATTTCGACCAAGACCAGAGGCATAGGGCGCTTGTCAGCTCGATACACTCGTGAAATTTTGATCAGCTCCAGGCGCTGTGATCTAAGGTCAGTAGCTATTTCTTCCACTGGAATGGTCTCAGCCAGCCCTCTAATTACTACTTTTAAGTTTTTTTCGCTTTTGAGCTGAAATGTATGATAAGGAACTTTCAGTTCATCCATAAGTCTGGTGAGCTGGTGGTAGTCCGAAATTCATTCTGGTTGAATCCGGATTCCTTCTTCTGTACACTTGGCTGATGTAAATTTGATGTTTGCATTCTTCATCGTTGCTGTTATTGAAGACCATTTTTCTTTTGTTCTTAAAATTACAGGTGGAATCCTCTCTTTGGGTTGTGCCCTGGAGTCAGTCTCTATTCTTTCATCAGGTTGTGCTGTTAAGTTCATTAGAGTTGTTTATATCAACAATCTGTAGAGTTATCTGAGTCCACTAGGAGCTGGTCGTTAACAGGTGACATAATCTCTCTGGTGTTATCTTGAGAAGTGCTTGGGAGAGGGTCAGGGGATCGACAGTCCTCTGTTTCGACTTCTTCAATTTGGTGGATTGCCACCTTTCCTGGCCATTTCTTTTGTAGTAGGCCTCCTATATGCTTAAAGATAGCCAATAGCTGTTTGAAATCAAGCTCGTCGTATGGAGAGTCCATAGTTTGGCTTGAGAGAAATTATCAGTTTCGCGGGTAATCATGTAGACTGAGAGTATACTAGCAAATCCCGTAGACAGCTTAGAATAAGCGTCTACCAGCAAAAAGTTAGTCTGTTATAGGTGACTATCCTAAAAACGAGGAAAAAGGAGTTTCAGGGGCTTACTTGGACACAGTGCGGCAACAACCTACCTCCCTAAAAAACCATTCAACCACCACTGGTCCTCATTGCGGGTGGGGCCTGCCGGCCATTAGACCTCTGCATATTTCTTACAGAGGGGGAAATAGTAGGTCACGAACTGTGTTAGTTCCAGTGCAATGCAAGCTTCCCGAAAAACCTTATATAAAAATCAACTAGGCAGAGACTAAAGGAATACGTCCGATCACAATGACAGCAGAACAACTCGTCCAGAATGATTAATGATCAAATTTTTCACTCACTAAAACATACAAAGTTTGTTTTCTTGATCATAAATTAGTAAATAATAATATTTGGTTAACCGATCAAGTGTTGATCAATTTTATTAATTAACTGAACCAACTAGTTTCACCCCACTTATCTGTTGGCTTCTTCAGGGCACTTACATATAGGACAGCGTGTACAAGAACAGCTAGCTGTTCTTGTACACGCGATACGTGTTTCACTCACGTTCGATACTATTTTATTTGTAATTATTCTAGTCAGTTTTTATTCTTGTCATTTTTGCAGTTACGCATAATTGTGAGAGTGTTTAAACCTATATGTAAGTACCCTGAAAAAGCCAACAGATAAGTGTGGCGAAACTAGTTGGTTCAGTTAATTAATAAAATTGATCAACACTTGATCGGTTAACCAAACATACAACGCAAGACGCAAGAGTTTGTTTCGCCATAATTTGTTTTCTTTTATAATAAAATATTTATGGTGTATAAACATGCATAATTAATAATAAATTAATTCAGCTAAATTAAAATAGTATAGTAATATATTTAGTATATTATTATATTATATAATTACTATAATATATAAGAAATATAAAATATAACGCTCATAATTTTATATAATGAAGGTTTTTTATACGATAATGAAATCAAAGAATCGTTCTACTGCTACTACTATATATTTTCGAATTAAGAAATAGTTGTATTCCTGATGAACGCCATGGAGCGTAAAAATAAAATAAAATAAAATAAATAAATAAATAAATAGTAGATAAATTTTATCACCCGGTTCGAGGCTACCTCCCTGCGTATAGAAGGCCTGCAGTGGTTTAAAAACGTTTTGATAGAGAAAGGGTTTCCTGATCATGTAAAAATTGAATAGAAAATATAAAAAATCTTAAAAATTAATTTAAGAAATTCTTAGCCAAACCACGGTTCTAATTTCATGAATGTGAGTCACATAAGAAATACGTTTTATTTTTATAGTAATATATTATATATTATATTATATTATGATTATATTAAACTTATTTTACTTAGAAGGAAAAAACCAGAGGGTGTGAACAGGACCGATCCTACCATACAAGCGAACCAAGCATCGCTTGGGGTGGCAAAATATTGGGGGAATGGCACAGATTGATCTGCTAATATTTGGAAAATTCCGTTGTGTTGGCAGCTGAGGAAAATCAGCAAAGATATTCAGCTGGTAAGGGGGTGAAGACATTCGGATATGTCGTTTGGAGACATCGGTCTATAAAGGTAAAAGAAAACTAAATAATTTCTAACTAAATAGTTAAAAGGTAAAACGAAACGCTGCTTTTAATAGCTTCCAGATGTAGAGAACAATATAGGGAAGTGATACAAAGTGTGATGTTCGTGGAAATGTTTTCCAAGAATGTTTCCAAGCGTTTCATACAAAAGCGAAACATTTTTAGGAAATTAGTCTCATTCGGCCTGTCGTTCTCACAGCATCAGTAGTGAGAGTTCGTCCCTAGTTATTTGTGGTTGCATAATTCGTGTGTTAATTTCGAGATGAATCAAATCATCTGATAATTAAATTTTGTGATTTTACGTTAACGGAAAATTAACTTTTTAACAACGTTAACTAGTTGTTAAAAAGTTAATTTTCCAAAGCGGTCTGTTTTCAACGATGTCATCAAGGCTGTATTTGATAAGTACAGTTAATTATGTCATGGTGTGGAATTGTTCTGGTTGTATTCCGACCCTATTAGTAATGTTTTTCTGAACTACATAAGGCTCAGCGACCTCAAGTAATTTAAACTGATGGCATATAATTTATAATTGATTTATGTTTGCTTTTTAATAAATAAATTGCACAACTCATTAAAAATAAACTTAGAGGAATGCAATTAACGGAGATTAAAGTATTTGATCGTTACGATGACGATGATTGATATTTACAATTTTATTTTAAATATTACTGCCGTAAAAATATCTAATAATATTACGATAATATTCAGCTATACATTATATTTTCATTTAATTATCATAAAAAATTAAAATACTATTTCTACTTTACAGTTAAACAAAAGATGCTTTTGTGAAAATTATCGATTGCCCAATATCGCAAGAGAAAAGCTCAGATTCAATTAGAATTGAAAAAGCAATCGGGGCCTTTACAAAAATTCTTAAAAGAAGATCCAGCTTCGAGAGAATCCGTAATAAGTGAAAATGTGGTCTTCGAAGACAAGAAAAATGAGCCTTCTTTGCATATGTCTAGGGGAGAGGCGGATCAATTCTGTTCTTGGAGATGATGGAATCGTTGATAATATGTCGGATCCTGCAACCTGGCCATCGGTTATCACAGATTCATTTAGATTACAGGCAGTTTTAAACGGACCAACAAAGCCAAGAGCAGATATTAATCACCCTAAAGATAAAAATAACCGACGATTTACAGTTGCAAACGTCAAAAGGATGCTGAGGAATGGAGAGGAGATTAATAGAATATGGCTTGTTTATTCACCCATTAAAAACGCAGTATTTTGCTTTTTTTTTTTTTTTGTAAACTCTCTAGTTCGAAAAAAATTCAATTACTGAGGATGGTCATAATAACTGGAGAAATCTGAGTCAAACCCTTAAAGAATATGAAACCTTATCAATTCACACTGAATCACATAAAAAATGGATATAACTCAAGAAAAGGGTTTTTAGTAATAAAACATTTGATTCCTATTTGCAAACCAATTTGAATGCTGAAAGTCGTCATTGGCAAGGAGTGTTAGAAAGACTATTCGCTATAGTCGAATTTCTTGGCCATCCATATCTCCCATTTAGGGGGCTCATCGGACAGATTGCATGAACGCAACAATGGTAATTATCTACAATTAGTAGAGCTGCTGGCAAAATTTGATTCGGTCATGGCAGAGCATCTGCAAAGAATAAAATCAAATGAACTCCATAATCACTATTTAGGGAAAAGTGTTCAAAACGAACTAATACAGCTAATGTCTCTGGCAGTGCGAAATAAGATATTAGAAGATTTGAAGCAGGCAAAATATTATTCGATAATTGTTGACTGCACACCAGACGTAATCAATATTGAACAGAGGTCAATAATAATACGTTTTGTCAACATCAATCATGTGACAGAGATTTGTGAGCACTTCCTAAATTTCATTCCCGTAAAGAAAACAACTTCATCAGAACTTCTCGATGCAATTTTTATGGAACTTGAAAAGTCAGGTATTCTCATAAGTAATATGCGCGGTCAAGGTTACGACAATGCGTCATAAATGAAAAGCAGACATTCGGGTGTTCAAAAAAGGATACTTGGTGCAAATAATCGGGCTTTTATTTGTTCCTTGCTATGCTCACTCCTTGAATCTTGTCGTCAATGATGCTGCTAAATCATCTCATATTACTGTTTCATTTTTTAGATTAATACAAGGTATCTGTGATTTTATGAGTGGATCTACAAGACGCTGGTCTATTTTAATTGAAAATGTCGCTAACTTAACTTTAAAGCCATTGAGTGAAACTAGAATAGAGGCGATCAAACCTTTCAGGTTTCATTCCGGTGAAATTTATGATTCCCTTGATGAAATAAGTCAAGATTCATCCTTTGATCCCATTTCTCGACATGAAGCAGAAACATTGAAAATCAAATGAAAGATTTTTTGCTGTATCATTGTCTGGTATACTATTTTAAAGACCATTAACATAGCCAGTAAGTATTCACAAGAAACGAAAATATTCATTTCTCAAGTTGTTGATATATTAAAATCAACTAGAAATCCTAAAGCAATGTCCGTCGGACATTGCATTTGATGAATGTCTAGGACGCCAAAGAAATTGCCGTTGATCTAGAGGTCCATCCATTTTTCTCCGTAAAGAATCGTATTCGTGCCCGACGAAATTGATTTGAAGATGCAATTTAAAGTAGATTTTTATTTCTGTGTGTATGACGTAGTAATCATTTCCGTAGAAGAAAGAGTTATGCAATTACATAACCACAGTCATTTATTCAGTTTTCTATATGATGTAAATAAATTAAAAAACCTTTCTAAAGTTGAACTTTTAAAAAAAAAAAAAAAAAAAAAATGTTTGGATCTACAAGAAGCACTAACAAACTCAAATGACATCAATGAGACTGACTTGAATGGCTCGGAAATGTTAGAGGAAATAACAGCACTGGCCCTTTAATAAAATCAGATCGGACACCATTAGATATGTTGCAATTCATTTTGCCAAATGATTTTTCCTAATATGGCAGTTGTATTGAGAATCATGTTAATTCTCCCAATAACTGTAGCGTCGTATGAAAGAAGTTTCTCTAAATTAAAACTTATTAAAAATTATTTGAGATCAACTATGTCTCAAGAGGGACCGACAGGACTGGCAACTATCTCTATAGAACACGATGCTCTTTAAAAAATCAAATTTGAAGATCTACGACTTTGCATATGCAAAAGCCCGAAAACAGAAATTGTTGTAAATATATATGTGAATTTAAATTGAATTCCACGTAACTATATTCAATTTTTATTATTAGTGATATTTTAATCTTATTATTATGTATATTAATTTTTGATATCAAACCTTTAGATTATTAAATACATGAAAATTCAGAACAATCAAAATGTTAGGTTTTTCATTAGGGAAAGCATGAAAAACGCGTAGTAAAAATGTATATAAATTTAATATTAAATCTCTGGAACCTTTAAAAGGCGCTCCAAAGGCTCCGCGCTTGGGGAGCAAAAATACCTACGGCCGGGCCTGGGTGTGAACGTCTTTAGAATGTTTTTTTTTTGTTTAATTTTATCTTGGAAAAGGACTAGAATTTATCAATTATTATTATTTTTTAATTATTATTGTGCGATTTTAATTATCCGAACTTTTGTTTTTAAATAGAATGCAAAATAATGTTAGATGTTTGTTAACTTATCGTACTTTGAAACGCCTTTTTTTAAAAAGAAAATGAATTAATCTTCTATAATTTGAACAAAAACACTGCATCTATACATGAGAAAAACATAATAAGGTATGAAGTGACAGAAAACTCTTTTCAAACTCTTGTACGAACTTGAGTGCAGAAGTGTCAGTGGAGTTAAAAATTTTAATTTTACGTCTCGATGAACATCAAGAAAAAAGAGTGCACTAAGAAATTTCGTTGGCGAATTACTGCTGATAAAAGCTTCCTTAATTTAACCTGTCTACAAGGTGATTTAATTATCTCTTGAAGGTGTTATTCGCAACTAACTCAAGTTATTAACTACATCAACTGCACGAGAATGAATTCCACTAGTATGAATACATTCATTGGTAATAAACTGTACGACATCACCTCTTCTTCCATTTAGTGTAACAGTGACTTGGACATTAATTTTAATTCAGAGGCATTATTAATACTAAATTAAAATTACTCGTAAATAATTTAAAATTTAATTAACTAATTTTAAAGAGAGAATAAAGAATTTGTTAACTTCTTCTCTGCAGTGATTGTTATCCATGCACAATCTTTGCCTCTACTGTTATTATTATTATTAACTTTAATCAGCATTTTGTGAACTCAGTCCAAAAACTGGTCCCAACAAACGACCAGGTACAAACGTAATCAGACCAAAAGACATCAAAAGATCCTCAACTAACCTGTGTCTTTTTATATTAAAACTGTTAAACAAAGTCCTCGAAATGAGGTACATACCTGCAACACTAATGACTACATTAATCATCCCCATATATAAACACGGGAAAAAAAAAAACATTATAAGTAACTATAGGCCCATCGCCACATTGTTGGTAAACAACCAAATTATGGAGGGCATTCTGTATCGCAAACTCTCCACATACATAGAAAAATTCCACATAATCCCAAAAACTCAATATAGTTTTCAAAAGAATAAAGGAACAACGTTCCTGAAAGATTTCATAAACCTAATAAACGGGTCGTTAGATAAACACAGAATAGTATTAGTTGTTTTTAACCTAACAAAAGCGTTTGACACACACTAACACACAAAACCTTGTTGAATAAACTGACACATATCGGAATCGGAGGACGTCCACTCCACAGCAGCAAAGAGCTAACAGTAACCTGTGGAGTAACACAAGGGGCTGTTCTTTTAAGACACAGCCGTAAGTGCCCATTCACAATGACGTAAACACAGCTTACACAAAGATAACACGACATCAATCTGATCCGCGAAATATAAACCCCGAAAAAGCAATGCTAATGATATTTTTTAAAAAATCCAGAACCAACTCATAGAAACTAAATATTTCACCATCCGTGAGCACTGATTTTAAAACCACGACCATTACACAGGTGAAAACAATTTTTATCTTGGACTTCTCTTCGATGATGACCTAGCAATACAAATTATTTACAGAACAAACTCAGGATAATACCAGACAAACTCTACCAATTAAAAGATATTGTTCCCACATACGTAAAAATTCTAATCTATAAGGCATTATGTGAAAATATTTTAAAATATGAAATCATGTCATAGACATTTTGCGCAGACTTTAAACTTAACAGATTACAATTGTTGCAAAATAAATGGTAAAATTTATATTCCGAGAACAAAGAGAAAATCCCAAACTTATATGCACAGCAACGAAAGAACACAAAATATTAAAGGTATGCCATTTATGCCACTACACAGTCATGCTAAAACACTACTTCAGTCCAACCTACAGAATAACCAGAAAACATATCAGCAGGGGCGGCTCGTGCATAGGCACTGCGGAACTGCAGCACCTCCTATTTTTCTCGATATATAAATATATTTATTAATTTATTTATATTTGCTTGTACTATTTAATTTTATCATCAACAATCCCATACAATTCTCTTATTTTGTATGAAAAATAATAAAAGTCCATCTTGTAGCACTTGGGAGGGCGAAGGACGCTAGCAGCACCGTGTTTACCACAGTGCCATATTGCTACGCGCGCAAGCATATGCACGTCATAGCGAGATGCGCGTTATTAGCGTAATGCGGCACTGTCCGTCGCGCAGTTCCACTGTTGTTTATATGCAGTCTGCGCCAGTAGTAGAGTGTTCGTAGTGCTTATCGTGTTTACTCCGTCTCTTTAAATATTTGGACATTACAATTAAAGACATAACATTTGTTATAGTTTTTATTTTAGAACATTATTGGGGTTATTATAATGGATTTTATTTGTAAATAATTTTGAATTGTATTAAACTGTATAATTTTATCGATAATAAACAATATTTTTCGTGTTTAATTTATTATATTTTTATCATTATTCTGATATTTTATCCAAACACGTATACACTATACTTACAGTGTGTATGTATATTTCGAAAGTTGCAGCACCCCTACGATTTCAAGCCACGAGCTGCATAACAAGACCAAAGTCAGCAAGCTACATAACATATAATAATCACTACGGAAAAGCCATCCAGAGTTTCTACATACCTGACATTTTCAACAAACTGCCATTCAACGAAAGAAACCTGAGGTCCGACAAAGAGCTGAAACGACAGCTACAATATAGCGATATGAAAAATTTGAGGGGAATTACTCAAAAAAAATCAAACGAGTTCCTCTCAAGCACCAATACAAAGACACATGCCTGTCCACCCTTTCCTTTTCCTTCAAAAAAAAAGGTTAAAATGCGCACATGAAGTTATTGTTGTCCTTGGGCATGTATACATACATATAAAGAGTTAAATCGACGCCTGGCTCGCATTGGATACCGAAAGAAAACCCACAAAACCGCCGCCATCTAATATCTTCCTGAGATAAGATCAGAACAAGCTTCGAGGAAGACAGTACCCGAACAAACATGCCACCTGACGAACAAGCAAACAAACGAAACGTTTAGGGCAGCAGTAACAATTACACACAGAATTTTTGTAATGGTAAAAAACGTAATAATAATGTTTTAATTTTATATATATGAATATGCTGTATAATAATAAACTATGATATTGTTATTGAAAAATTTATTATTATTATTATTATTATTATTATTATTATTATTATTATTATTATTATTATTATATTGTTGAAAGATGTAAAATAAGTAATAACCCCTCACTCTATCTGCAAAATCACATTCTAGTATTACACTCAATGGAGTTATTCGTATTGTATATATTCACAGAACTCCCTCAGGTTTCACCACAAATAAACACATTTGACTCACTATATTTTAAATATTTATATTAAATTCAATATAAACTTTAATATACATTTAAACGGAAATGAAAACTTTAATCTACTTAAATATTTTCTATGTTATTAATAATAAGGAATAACGACCTTTTAAACATTTTGATATAAAATAATGAACTTACGTTCCATTTGGTAACGTTCAAATACGAGGTGAATGTCCTTTTTAGGACTTCCAGGGTAACAAATGGCAATGTTGTAGCCAATGAAGTTTTAACTGAGGCTCGGCTATTGCCGTTACCCAGCCATGACAACAGCTTTTTAGCTCAATAACACCCCATTCACACAGATTTTCATCATTCAGATGACGGGATAAAGAGTCAAGGACTCAGTCCATCGCCCAGTTCTTTTAAGAACTTTAAGAACGTTCAAATACGAGAAAAGGTATATTTTAGAAAAGTCCTTTTTAGGACTTCCAGGGTAACAAATGGCAATGTTGTAGCCAATGAAGTTTTAACTGAGGCTCGGCTATTGCCGTTACGCAGCCATGACTAGAGCCTTTTAGCTCAACAACACTCCATCCACACAGATTTTCTTCAATCAGATGACAGGATAAAGAGTCAAGGACTCAGTCCATCGCCCAGTTCTTTTAAGAACGTTCAAATACGTTTTTGGAGGAATGCAAATGGCGGCTCGTGTATTAGTGACGCGTTTTGATTAGTGTGATAGTTTTGAATGATATTTATAGAGGTAAGCGTTCTTCATTTTCTGAAATTTCATATGCTATTGCTTTGCGCATTTAGCTAATCGCTCGATATTGCTGACAATCCTTTTCATCTGCAATATCCTCTACAAAATTTCTGCTGGTAGGTCTCAAGACCTGCGGGATTTCTAATTGCGATCATAAGCAATTCCCCAATCTCCACCTACTAGATATAACAACGAATAAAACAGACATGGATAATATTACTGATCTTCTAGAGCATCTAAACAAAGAGCAAGCACTAAAACTGTTTAAATTATTGCTTAAAAAATTTGATACGGAATGGCCAGGTTTCCTAAACCTGTACACACAACCAGAAGAATCTGAAGATATAAAGGACGAAGTAGAAGAGTTCAACGACACGACCATCTCCCTACCCGAGAACCACAGTCAGACAGTTTTCACAGAAGAACAAACGAATAAAAGACGCAGAATCGAGGATGATCATATGGAAAACGAAACACCCTCACAAACAGTGCCGGAAAAAAGGGAAAAGGTCCCCCCCGGTAATTCTCCGTGAAAAGGAAAAATGGACCACAGTTGCAAGAAACCTGAGAGAACATCAAATTGGATACTCCTGGGCCAGAAACACCGACGAAGGAGTAAAAATTCAACCAACAACAGTCACAGACTACAGAGGGATAACAAAAATGATGGATAACAACAAACTGCAGTACCACACCTTCGCACTAAGCAGCGAAAGAAATCTAAAGGTTGTACTGCGAGGTGTCACCGAAGGCATTACCTCTGAGGAGATCGCGTCAGACCTTACCCTGCAGGGCCCTAACACCAATCAAAGTCAGCCGGATGTACAGATCCGATAAACAACCGATGCCATTAGTATTGGTTGATATCCAGAACACACAAAGACGAATTTGTGGACTTAAGATAACAACAGAACCACTCAGGAAAAGGGCATCAGCAGGGCAATGCCATCGTTGCCAAAAGTTTGGCCATGCCCAAAGACTGTGTAAAGCCAAGTTCAGATGCCGGAAGTGTGGCGAGAAACATCAAACCATTACATGCATAAAACCAAGAACCACACCAGCCAAATGTGCCAACTGTGGAGGTCCCCACCCAGCAAACTACAAAGGATGCAACCACCACCCCAGAAATCACGGAACTACAAGACCCGTCCAACCTCCCCAATCTGGACCACTCAAAGCATCTTTGCTGCACACTCATCAAATCAACAAAACCCTATCCATAAAAGTCAGGAAAGGGCTCAACCTCCCACCAAGACCTATGCAGAAGCAGCCCGCCCAAAGGACACTATACAACGCAATCAAATAGGCTCCAACATCACAGCAATACTGACTGCCTCGCTAGCCACTATGCTGCAGGAATTCAGCAGAAAAAACCCAACTCCATCCTCCACAAAGAGATTCCTGCAAGGAACCCATTCCATACTCACAGCACTCAATAATGAATAAAACAAAAGTAAAACCCAACTTGCTTCTAATTGCAGCGTGGAATGCCAATGGCCTCACCAACAAGACACTAGAACTACAGGAATTCGCACAAAGACACAACCCGGACATAATGCTGATCAACGAGACCCACCTAAGACCTGCCAACAACCCAAAAGTGAGAGGATACACAATATACCGAAGGGATAGACTCAGCACCAGAGGGGGAGGCACTGCCATCTACATCAAACCGTACCTCCACCACAATGCCATATCCAACCTATAGACTACCAACATGGAGACTACTGGAATACAAGTCCACACAAACAATGCTGGAAGCCTCAAGATATTTGCTGCCTACAACTCACCAAGCAACCCTCTACTGACAACAGACCTGGATGCAGTCCTTGGCACCACAGACCCTACCATCATAGCAGGAGACTTGAACGCCAAACACACAACATGGTTCAGAACCACCAACAACAGAAGTGGGCGCATACTACACAACTATTCAACACTTAACTCAGTTGTGGTAGTAGGACCCACTGAGCACACTCATTAAGCCCTCATGGCAAATCAGATGTACTTGACATAGCTATCCTTAGAAATATCAGTTATCAATACAAACTAGAGACGATCAATGAACTATCATCTGACCACAACCCAATCCTGATCAAAACTTGGCAAGCAAGACCAACTGGCCCATCAGCACACCTTCATATCATATGATAGGCTAGCTAAAATCCTACCAGAATACATTGGTCCTGTACCCATCATCCATAAAAGAGAAGAAATAGACGAAGCGGTAAGCAATCTAACAAGCCAAATTAAAAAAGCACTAGAAGCAGTCACCAAAACCACAACCAACCACCCAACTAGTCGGCTCCCAGAAAACATCAGAACAAAAAACAAAGCCAGGAAAAGATACCACAACACAAGAGCCCCACACGACAAGAAAATACTGAACAAGTTGAACAACCAAGTCAGAAAAGCACTTCAAATCCACAGGAATCAAGATTAGGACAATAAACTATCATCACTCAACCCAGAAGATCACACAATATGGAACTTTCTGAAGATTCTGCGCACCAAACCCAACCCCCTACCGCCCATGCAAACTGCTCATGGAACGGTGCACACTGATAAAGAAAAAGCAGGAACAATAGCAGAAAAACCTAGAAAAACAATGCAGCCCATCATATGACAATATAAACATCACCCACATATATAAAGTCCACCAGCAGGTCAAGCGTACCTTAAGACAGTCCGAAGACAAACCAGCCAGCATCACCCGCACTACTCCAGTTGAAATAACCAACGTCATAAAACATCTAAACAAAAAAAAAGCTCCAGGTCCAGATGGAATTACTAACAGAATCATCAAATTACTTCCTAGAAAGGCTATTATACACCTTGTTAACATAACCATTGCAATACTGAGGATACAACACTTTCCCACTGCATGGAAAACAGCCGACATCATAGCAATAAAAAAGCCAGGAAACAATCCAGAACTCCCGCAAAGCTACCGTCCGATAAGCCTGCTTTCCAACCCAGGAAAGATTGCTGAAAAAATCATCCTCTCAAGACTATAAGAAAAATCAGACCAATTAGGACTAATTCCAAACGAACAATTTGGCTTCCGCCGTATGCACAGCACAGTGCAACAAATACAACGACTAGTGGAGCATATTACTCAAGGATACAACTGGAATCTTCACACAGCTGCAGTTTTTCTGGATATTGCCAAGGCCTTTGATAAGGCATCAAGGATTACTCTACAAACTCATTCAGGCCAACATTCCAACAAACCTTACCCGTCTAATAAAATCATACCTCACTGACAGATCCATGCAGATAAAAATAAATGGCGCCATCTCAACTAGGCTCCAAATCCTGGCAGGAGTACCACAGGGATCTCTATTGGCTCCTTTACTTTTCACAATCTACGTGGCTGACATTCCTCAGAACCTGAGGACTACCATCACAGCCCTATATGCTGACGACACAGCCATAATGACAAGATCTCTCCGCCCACACCTGGCGATCAGTCGTCTCCAGGACACCATCACAAAGCTAGAGAAATGGTTCTCCGACTGGAGGATACAAGTAAACTCCGTTAAAAGCTCAGCTATAGTATTCACCAGACGCAAAGCCTTCATCCAAGATGACATTCAACTCCTCGGAAAAAAGATATCATGGCAGACAGAAACCAAATACCTTGGCGTACAGCTAGACAAAAAGCTGAATTTCAACAGCCACATCAAGCTCATAGGCACAAAGACATCCAGAACCATAGCCCAACTCTATCCCCTGATCAACCGCAACAGCAAATTGGATACACGCAACAAGTTGCTACTATGTCAGATGGTAATACGACCAGTAATCACATATGCATCCCCGGCATGGAGTCACACATCCAAATCTAACATCCGGAAGCTACAGAGGATACAAAACAAATGTCTGCGGATGATCTTGGACGCCCCATGGTTCGTCAGAAACACGCAGATCCACAGAGAAACTGGAACCCCTGACATCCGTTCTCTCCTTCATGACCATGCGGAAAAGTTCTTCAGCAAGGCACATTCTCATCCCAACCCACTAATCAGACAAGCGTCCAGTTATAGTGAACACGACTATCACAAACATAAAAGACCTAAGGCAATCCTGCTTTCAGCAGAACAGAGCTAACTCCATAGTTCACAAAGTGCGAGCATAAGACTCACAACCTCCCCCCATCAAGCTTCTCGACACAGATTAAGGGGAAAATAAAAAGCATTTTATGCTTCACCCAGCAAGTCAGTAACGTTGTTGTTGTTGTTGACGTGCAAATAACATTCAAACAATAAAGTAAACTTGCTTGGATTTTTTATGTCATGTTTTTGTAAATTGTGAGTTCCTTTCTACTGTTAATGTAGAAAGACTATTAGTTAACATTAACATGTTAAAATTTTGTATTTTTACAAATCTTTACTTTTTATAAATTTTTTTCAGGATCATTCGTTCAATGGTTTGATTGAAGAGAAAGTTAATTCTGTTCTCTGGCCAATATATACAGGGTGTTCGGGATAAATTTGACATATTTATAATTAATTATATTTTTCCGTAAGTTACATGTATTAACACACACTTCTCTTCATTTAAAAGTTTGGACCCTTCTTCATTCATATACAAGATGTCAGAAAGGATGGATAGCTGGAACCCACCTGAATCATGGAAGAGAATAACTTGTATCATGATGATTCGTGCCCGCCATCAAAATAAGGATATTACGACTGCTGCCCAATGCTCCCTGAATACAGTAAAAACAATCAGGCATGAACTAGAGACTTGCAATGGTGACTACGAGGATGTAGCAAGAAGAAAGATCCCTAGCAGACGATCTGATTGCGTTCGTACAGCAGAATTCCTCGCAAATCTGCAGGAACAGGTGTTGAAGAACCCTGGCATTGGAATTCGGGCTTTGTTCGTGGAGTTGCTAACTGTAGTCAAGCCCTGGATAACAAGGGTAGCCAATGGTAGGCCGTATGTATGGCAGCAGGATTCGGCCCCTTGCCACACCTCTGGGAAAAGTCAAAAATGGTTGTCTGAAAATTTCTACGACTTCACCAGTCCAAATGTTTGGCCTCCAAACTCCCCAGACCTTAACCCCATGGATTATTTTGTATGGGGCGCAGTTGAAAAAGACACCAATCGCACTTCCAGTAATACAAAAGCCCAGTTAATGGATAAAATTAAAACAGTTTTTGCGGCCCTTCCCAGGGAGACTGTAGCATCAGCTTGTTCGAGGTTCCGAAGCAGAATTGAAGCTGTGATCGATGCTAATGGTGGTTATTTTGAGTAAATCTTGTTGATAGTATTGTAATTAACTCTGCCTGTAATGTTTTTTTGTCAATTCATTAAATTTAATAGCTACAAAGAAGATTTTCTTTTTCCTTACGAAACTGTCAAATTTATCCCGAACACCCTGTATATATATATATGCAAATGCGTGATTTATTTTTATACATACTTTATATATATTTCCTCCATTTTACATTATTACGTTTTTTATTATTATCAGATTAATATTAAGCATGTCCCTTCTTTTTTTAAGTTTATCTTAATACGGTATTTTAATAGACGAACATCATCAATGTGTATCTTATCCGACAAACGGCTTCGCAACAGTGCGATTAACTCGTCTATTTTTACGATACCCTCCGTAAAATCCTTGCTCATTTTTAAATTTAATAACTTGTGGTGTATCGTGGTATTAAAAAAGTAGTTTATATATTTATTTGTTTTAATTTTTTTTTTCAGGATCATTCGTTCAATGGTTTGATTGAAGAGAAAGTTAATTCTGTGCTCTGGCCAACAGAATTTTTGTATATCTACAGTTAGATTTATTTCACATTATGGGAAATAGCACAGCATAGAAATTCAGTTTTGAACTGAAGAAATTTAAAAAGAATGGTTTAGATTAGAACACTGTGACTTCCGCAGCAGAAACTCTTACGTGAAACCAAATCAAATTACTAAAATGGCATCTTTGAAACTAGACACTCCAAAACAACGGTGAATAGAACTAGAATAAAACTTGCGGGCGAATCATGCTATAACTGAAATGTTTTCATGTAAACTGAAACTGGGGAATGTTTTCATGGAACTCTGAAACCTATTCACGCTTTATATCCTAAAATGAGGGTAGCACTCTTGAATCTTAATAGACAAAAGGATTTGTATTTCCGATAAAAGGTTTTTTATCCTAAATACAATGAAAATTGTTAAACTTTGAAAAGATGCAAGGAATTTATATGAATACCCTTTATTTTTATATTATTAAATATATACATGATATTTATGTAAGTTTATCTCGACTCTCCTGTTTTAGTTTGACATTTGACATTAATGGCTTTAGGGGTGAAGCAAGATGCTTTTCATATTCCCAGCTATCTGTTACGGTTACAGTGAGGGAAAAATTTTGTGAGCAGTTTGCTCGTCCTGAATGGGAATGGAGATTATGCATCGCTACAGGAAGTTAAAATGGCTTTTGGTCTTTTATGTTTAATATATCCGTTGCCTCGTAGGCTACAGCTTGCTGAACTAGATAGCTGGCGTGTATGGACGTTTTTAGGAAAAACTTTGTTGCTAAAGCCTTTAGGAAAGAGAGGATGTAAGGAATATTTGTACATCGATGAAGTTGATTGTTTCTGACGAACCATGGGGCGTTTAGAATCTTTCGCAAGTACTTGTTTTGTACACGTTGCAGTTTGAGAATGTTAGTGCTGGAGGTATGGCTCCAGGCTGGGGAAGCGTAAGTGACTATTGGACGAATCGTCAGCTGGTATAAAAGCAATTTGCTTCTGATGTTTAGCATGCTGTGCCTGTTGATTAAGGGGGGGTAGATCTGGGCGATGGCTTGAGATGCTTTTGCACACGTAGTCTTGATGTGCTGGTTAAAAGTTAATTTTTTGTCAAGCACGACACCAAGGTATTTTGTTTCTGTCTGGCAGGGAATTTTAGTATTGAATAGTAAGACGTCTTCTACAGGAGATATCGATCTTTTCGTGAAGAGAATGGCTAAGCTCTTTTGGGGATTTACTTGTAGTCTCCATTTGGAGAACCATTTTTCTAACTTTAGAAGGTTTTCTTGAAGCTTTTTAGCAATGGGTGTGGCCGAAGAGATCTGGCTAATAATGCTGTATCATCCGCATATAGGCCATGATGGATGACATTGGGTTGTGCGGAATGTCTGACACGTATATAGAGAACAGCAATGGAGCCAGTAGGGATCCCTGCGGTACTCCGGCTAAGATTTGCCGCGGGGATGAGGTAGTACCATTGATCTTGAGTTGCATGCTTCTATTCTGTAGATATGATCTAACTAGGTGTACCATTTTCAATGAGATACCGGCTGAGATAGGTTTATGTAGCAATCCGAAGTGCCATATTTTGTCAAATGCTTTGAATAGATCAAGAAAAACAGCTCCAGTGTATTGGCGCCAGTTGTAGCTGGTGGTAATATATTCAACTATTCTGAGGATTTGCTGGGCAGTACTATGGTATTACCGAAAACCAAATTGTCCTTTAGGAAGGATGTCTCGTTCATTGACTGAAGCTTGAAGTCGAGAGAGGATGACCTTCTCTGCAACCTTACCCCAGGTTGGAGATGAGACTGATTGGACGATAATTTTGAGGCAGGTGTGGGTCCTTGCCTGGCTTATGTATAGGGATCATCAGCCAATTTCCAAGCGATCGAAAAATAGCGAAACCTCAAGATTGCATTTATGATTATGGTCAGGTACACTACAGCTTTTCGGGGCTTGATCACTTTATTTGTGATGACATCCTGAACAGGAGCTTTTTTTTTCTTTAAATTCTTTATGATACCATATATTTCAGCAGATGATGTGGGTGCAATATGGTCAGCGACGGTATCGGAGGGGGGGGGTTAATGAGTGTCTGTCCTGTCTGTGAATTTTATGCAAGTGATTGTTATCTAAGTCTTCATATGAAGGTTTACACTGCTCTTCTATATTTTTTGCTATGGCCTCTGCCTTTTCTATGTCTGTGTGAACAAGGCCCTGTTCAGAAAGTATGGGATGCGTGGTACATATGAGTTTCGAAGATCTCGTCATTTTATGCTAGTGTTATCCTAAAATTCAGTTTTGCGAAAGTACCGGCCAAACTGCAACTACATGGTAAGCGTTTTTTTTTTTTTCTTTTTTTTTTTTTCAAGTTTCTGACACTTCACATTGAAAGACATGGACAAACAGATGATATGACATTTGAGGAAGTATATCGTGAATTCATCAGAATGGGGGATCTGCTTGATAACAAATAACCAGGAAAGGTGAAACTTTACGATACGTTTTCCCCCGCAAGCGTCGCAGGCGATGACGCCGATAAAATGCAGGAACAGTTGGACTCAGTGATCTCCACTTCCTCAGATTTCGAAGACGTCCGCGCACGCAAGAAGCGCAAAACAACCGTAGAACCACCCACAGATAAAGAAATGGAACAAGGTGGTTCAGTTTCGGACTCCGCTGTTTCTTCCAAAGAAAAGGTGCCTCCGATCATACTAAGAGAAAAACATCGATGGTCAGCTCTAAGATCTACTATGTCCAGTTTATAAATTGATTACACAAAGACCAAAAATGTGGATGAACTGATACATGCTCAAACTGATAGGCCGTTTCTTTTACTATTAATTTTTGTTTGATAAATATTAATATTCCACCCCTTCTTTTTGTGTGGCGGCATGATCTATGTTGTTGGAAGCCTGGAATTTGGAAAGCAGTCGCTTCATCATTAGTTATGGATACTTCTGTTAGAATCAATATATCAGTAATATCAGTGTAATTCCTCAGATAAGCCTGTAACAATAACCAATGTTTTCGGCTGCTTCTGATGTTAATATGCAAGATTGAAAGACCTCGCGCTTGTACTGTGTGTTCTTTTCCAATCTGATGGTTCACATTCATTTTTGTTGTGTTGAGATCTTCTTATTGAACTAAGTTAGAGTCTTTTGTTTCTCTTGCAACCTATCTATATCTTCCGAGATTTCTCTTTGTATAGATTTTGAAGTCTGTGACTTTCTCAAGAATATTTTGCCGTCTTTGATGTAGGGATAGGTTGTTATTGAGCTATTAAAGCTCTGATCATCGTGGCAGGAGGGTAACAGCAATAGCCAAGCCTCAGTTAGAACTTCATTTGCTACAGCATTGCCATATTTAAAGGTAAAGCCGTCTCTAAAAATTCGGACGATCCCTAGGCCACTCAATCGTGGGCAAAAGACCGTCCATCTCAGCGTTGGCCTTTCACCCACACGCCACCACCCAGCAGAACCTCTCAAATTCCGAAGAAAAGCATTCACCGACAAAGCCCCTCAGCGGGCCGTGCTGGAGAACACTTTCCCCGGAGACTCAAATTGCTCCCTTAAGAGAGCGAACTCATAACTCTCGAATCTCAGCGCCCCAGGGGGGGTAACAGCAACAGCCGAACTTCAGTTAAACTTCATTGGCTACAGCATTGCCATCCATTACCCTCCAAGGGTATATTTTTCTCCTTCATCCTACTGTTTTCATCCTTATAAGGACTGGCTTAAATGGGCGAATCAAGAATGCTTTTCATCTTCCCCGTTATCTGTAGAGGACAGTGTAGGGATAAGGTGTTATTGAGCTATTAAAGCTCTGATCATGGCAGGAGGGTAACAGCAATAGCGGAGCCTCAGTTAGAACTTCATTGGCTACAGCATTGCCATCCGTTACCCTCCAAGGGTATTGGATTGAATGAATCAATCACCGACTATGTAAGTAAAGGTGAAATCTCAAAAATACGGACGATCTCTAGGCCACTCCATAGTGGGCGAAAGACCGTCCTAATCTCAGCGTTGGTTCCACTCAGTGACGGGCTCCCCGACCACTGAGCAGAACCGCTCATATTCCGAGGAAAATAATTCACCGGCAAGTACCCCTCAGCGGGCCGTGCCGGAGAACACTTTCCCCGGAGACTCAAAGTGCTCCCTTAGGGCAAAACCTAAGAGAGCGAACTCATTTACCCAGGATAACAGCAACAGCCGAACCTCAGTTAAACTTCATTGGTTCAGCATTGCCATCCGTTACCCTATATAGGCATCTCATATTGAATCAATCACCGACTATGTAAGTAAAGGTGAAATCTCAAAAATACGGACGATCTCTAGGCCACTCCATAGTGGGCGAAAGACCGTCCTAATCTCAGCGTTGGTTCCACTTAGTGACGGGCTCCCCGACCACTGAGCAGAACCGCTCAAATTCCGAGGAAAATAATTCACCGACAAAGCCCCTCAGCGGGCCGTGCCGGAGAACACGTTCCCCGGAGACTTAAAGTGCTCTCTTAAGGCAAAACCTTAAGAGAGCGAACTCAAAAACTCATCGCCCAAGGGGGTAACAGTAACAGCCAAATCTCAGTTAAACTTCATTGGTACAGCATTGCATTGTTGCCATCCGTTACCCCCAAGGGCATTAATGAACCGACTATGTAAGTAAAGGTGAAATCTCAAAAATACCGACGATCTCTAGGCCACTCCATAGTGGGCGAAAGACCGTCCTAATCTCAGCGTTGGTTCCACTCAGTGACGGGCTCCCTGACCACTGAGCAGAACTGCTCAAATTCCGAGGAAAATAATTCACCGACAAAGCCCCTCAGCGGGCCGTGCCGGAGAACACGTTTCCCGGAGACTCAAAGTGCTCCCTTAAGGCAAAAACCTTGAGAGAGCGAACTCAAAAACTCGTCGCCCAAGGGGGTAACAGCAACAGCCGAACCTCAGTTAAACTTCATTGGTACAGCATTGCATTGTTGCCATCCGTTACCCCCAAGGGCATTAATGAACCGTATGTGTAAGTAAAGGTGATATCTCAAAAATATCGGACGATCTCTAGGCCACTCATTCGTGGGCGAAAGACCGTCCAAATCTCAGCGTTGGTTCTACTCAGTGAAACTCGAGTACCGAGCAGAACCGCTCATTCCGAAGAAAATAATTCACCGGCAAGTACCCCTCAGCGGGCCGTGCCGGAGAACACTTTCCCCGGTAACTCAATTGCTCCCTTAGGGCAAAACCTAAGAGAGCGAACTCATTAACCCAGGATAACAGCAACAGCCGAACCTCAGTTAAACTTCATTGGTTCAGCATTGCCATCCGTTACCCTATATATGGGCATCTCATATAAAATCGACCATGTAAGTAAAAGTTCAATCTCAAAAATATGGACGATCTCTAGGCCACTCATTCGTGGGCGAAAGACCGTCCAAATCTCAGCGTTGGTCCTACTCAGTGAAACTCGATTACCGAGCAGAACCGCTCAAATTCCGAGGAAAATAATTCACCAACAAAGCCCCTCAGCGGGCCGTACAGGAGAACACGTTTCCCGGAGACTCAAAGTGCTCCCTTAAGGCAAAAACCTTGAGAGAGCGAACTCAAAAACTCGTCGCCCAAGGGGGTAACAGCAACAGCCGAACCTCAGTTAAACTTCATTGGTACAGCTTTGCGTTGCTATCCATCACCCCGAAGGGCATTAATGAACCAATCGACTATGTAAGTAAAGGTTCAATCTCAAAAATATGGACGATCTCTAGGCCACTCATTCGTGGGCGAAAGACCGTCCAAATCTCAGCGTTGGTTCTACTCAGTGAAACTCGATTTCTCAGCGTTGGTTCTACTCAGTGAAACTCGATTACCGAGCAGAACCGCTCAAATTCCGAGGAAAATAATTCACCGACAAAGCCCCTCAGCGGGCCGTGCCGGAGAACACCTTCCCCGGAGACTCAAAGTGCTCCCTTAAGGCAAAAACCTTAAGAGAGCGAACTCAAAAACTCATCGCCCAAGTGGGTAAGAGCAACAGCCGAACCTCAGTTAAACTTCATTGGTACAGCTTTGCGTTGCTATCCATCACCCCCAAGGGCATTAATGAACCAATCGACTATGTAAGTAAAGGTTCAATCTCAAAAATATGGACGATCTCTAGGCCACTCATTCGTGGGCGAAAGACCGTCCAAATCTCAGCGTTGGTTCTACTCAGTGAAACTCGATTGCCGAGCAGAACCGCTCAAATTCCGAGGAAAATAATTCACCGACAAATCCCCTCAGCGGGCCGTGCCGGAGAACACCTTCCCCGGAGACTCAAAGTGCTCCCTTAAGGCAAAAACCTTCAGAGAGCGAACTCAAAAACTCATCGCCCAAGGGGGTAGCAGCAACAGCCGAACCTCAGCTAAACTTCATTGGGACAGCTTTGCGTTGCTATCCGTTACCCCCAAGGGCATTAATGAACCAATCGACTATGTAAGTAAAGGTTCAATCTCAAAAATATCGGACGATCTCTAGGCCACTCATTCGTGGGCGAAAGACCGTCCAAATCTCAGCGTTGGTTCTACTCAGTGAAACTCGATTACCGAGCAGAACCGCTCAAATTCCGAGGAAAATAATTCACCGACAAAGCCCCTCAGCGGGCCGTGCCGGAGAACACCTTCCCCGGAGACTCAAAGTGCTCCCTTAAGGCAAAAACCTTAAGAGAGCGAACTCAAAAAACTCATCGACCAAGGGGGTAGCAGCAACAGCCGAACCTCAGCTAAACTTCATTGGGACAGCTTTGCGTTGCTATCCGTTACCCCCAAGGGCATTAATGAACCAATTGACTATGTAAGTAAAGGTTCAATCTCAAAAATATCGGACGATCTCTAGGCCACTCATTCGTGGGCGAAAGACCGTCCAAATCTCAGCGTTGGTTCTACTCAGTGAAACTCGATTACCGAGCAGAACCGCTCAAATTCCGAGGAAAATAATTCACCGACAAAGCCTTTCAGCGGGCCGTGCGGGAGAACACCTTCCCCGGAGACTCAAAGTGCTCCCTTAAGGCAAAAACCTTAAGAGAGCGAACTCAAAAACTCGTCGCCCAAGTGGGTAAGAGCAACAGCCGAACCTCAGTTAAACTTCATTGGTACAGCTTTGCGTTGCTATCCATCACCCCCAAGGGCATTAATGAACCAATCGACTATGTAAGTAAAGGTTCAATCTCAAAAATATCGGACGATCTCTAGGCCACTCATTCGTGGGCGAAAGACCGTCCAAATCTCAGCGTTGGTTCTACTCAGTGAAACTCGATTACCGAGCAGAACCGCTCAAATTCCGAGGAAAATAATTCACCGACAAAGCCCCTCAGCAGGCCGTGCTGGAGAACACCTTCCCCGGAGACTCAAAGTGCTTCCTTAAGGCAAAAACCTTAAGAGAGCGAACTCAAAAACTCATCGCCCAAGTGGGTAAGAGCAACAGCCGAACCTCAGTTAAACTTCATTGGTACAGCTTTGCGTTGCTATCCATCACCCCCAAGGGCATTAATGAACCAATCGACTATGTAAGTAAAGGTTCAATCTCAAAAATATCGGACGATCTCTAGGCCACTCATTCGTGGGCGAAAGACCGTCCAAATCTCAGCGTTGGTTCTACTCAGTGAAACTCGATTACCGAGCAGAACCGCTCAAATTCCGAGGAAAATAATTCACCGACAAAGCCCCTCAGCGGGCCGTGCCGGAGAACACCTTCCCCGGAGACTCAAAGTGCTCCCTTAAGGCAAAAACCTTAAGAGAGCGAACTCAAAAACTCATCGCCCAAAGGGGTAGCAGCAACAGCCGAACCTCAGCTAAACTTCATTGGGACAGCTTTGCGTTGCTATCCGTTACCCCCAAGGGCATTAATGAACCAATCGACTATGTAAGTAAAGGTTCAATCTCAAAAATATCGGACGATCTCTAGGCCACTCATTCGTGGGCGAAAGACCGTCCAAATCTCAGCGTTGGTTCTACTCAGTGAAACTCGATTACCGAGCAGAACCGCTCAAATTCCGAGGAAAATAATTCACCGACAAAGCCCCTCAGCGGGCCGTGCCGGAGAACACCTTCCCCGGAGACTCAAAGTGCTCCCTTAAGGCAAAAACCCCAAGAGAGCGAACTCAAAAACTCGTCGCCCAAGGGGATAAGAGCAACAGCCGAACCTCAGTTAAACTTCATTGGTACAGCTTTGCGTTGCTATCCATCACCCCCAAGGGCATTAATGAACCAATCGACTATGTAAGTAAAGGTGAAATCTCAAAAATACGGACGATCTCTAGGCCACTCCATAGTGGGCGAAAGACCGTCCTAATCTCAGCGTTGGTTCCACTCAGTGACGGGCTCCCCGACCACTGAGCAGAACCGCTCAAATTCCGAGGAAAATAATTCACCGACAAAGCCCCTCAGCGGGCCGTGCCGGAGAACACCTTCCCCGGAGACTCAAAGTGCTCCCTTAAGGCAAAAACCTTAAGAGAGCGAACTCAAAAACTCATCGCCCAAGGGGGTAGCAGCAACAGCCGAACCTCAGCTAAACTTCATTGGGACAGCTTTGCGTTGCTATCCGTTACCCCCAAGGGCATTAATGAACCAATCGACTATGTAAGTAAAGGTTCAATCTCAAAAATATCGGACGATCTCTAGGCCACTCATTCGTGGGCGAAAGACCGTCCAAATCTCAGCGTTGGTTCTACTCAGTGAAACTCGATTACCGAGCAGAACCGCTCAAATTCCGAGGAAAATAATTCACCGACAAAGCCCCTCAGCGGGCCGTGCCAGAGAACACCTTCCCCGGAGACTCAAAGTGCTCCCTTAAGGCAAAAACCCCAAGAGAGCGAACTCAAAAACTCGTCACCCAAGGGGATAAGAGCAACAGCCGAACCTCAGTTAAACTTCATTGGTACAGCTTTGCGTTGCTATCCATCACCCCCAAGGGCATTAATGAACCAATCGACTATGTAAGTAAAGGTGAAATCTCAAAACTACGGACGATCTCTAGGCCACTCCATAGTGGGCGAAAGACCGTCCTAATCTCAGCGTTGGTTCCACTCAGTGACGGGCTCCCCGACCACTGAGCAGAACCGCTCAAATTCCGAGGAAAATAATTCACCGACAAAGCCCCTCAGCGGGCCGTGCCGGAGAACACCTTCCCCGGAGACTCAAAGTGCTCCCTTAAGGCAAAAACCTTAAGAGAGCGAACTCAAAAACTCATCGCCCAAGGGGGTAAGAACAACAGCCGAACCTCAGTTAAACTTCATTGGTACAGCTTTGCGTTGCTATCCATCACCCCCAAGGGCATTAATGAACCAATCGACTATGTAAGTAAAGGTTCTATCTCAAAAATATGGACGATCTCTAGGCCACTCATTCGTGGGCGAAAGACCGTCCAAATCTCAGCGTTGGTTCTACTCAGTGAAACTCGATTACCGAGCAGAACCGCTCAAATTCCGAGGAAAATAATTCACCGACAAAGCCCCTCAGCGGGCCGTGCCGGAGAACACCTTCCCCGGAGACTCAAAGTGCTCCCTTAAGGTAAAAACCTTAAGAGAGCGGACTCAAAAACTCCTCGCCCAAAGGGGTAGCAGCAACAGCCGAACCTCAGTTAAACTTCATTGGTACAGCTTTGCGTTGCTATCCATCACCCCCAAGGGCATTAATGAACCAATCGACTATGTAAGTAAAGGTTCAATCTCAAAAATATCGGACGATCTCTAGGCCACTCATTCGTGGGCGAAAGACCGTCCAAATCTCAGCGTTGGTTCTACTCAGTGAAACTCGATTACCGAGCAGAACCGCTCAAATTCCGAGGAAAATAATTCACCGACAAAGCCCCTCAGCGGGCCGTGCCGGAGAACACCTTCCCCGGAGACTCAAAGTGCTCCCTTAAGGCAAAAACCCTAAGAGAGCGAACTCAAAAACTCATCGCCCAAGTGGGCAAGAGCAACAGCCCAACCTCAGTTAAACTTCATTGGTACAGCTTTGCGTTGCTATCCATCACCCCCAAGGGCATTAATGAACCAATCGACTATGTAAGTAAAGGTTCGATCTCAAAAATATCGGACAATCTCTAGGCCACTCATTCGTGGGCGAAAGACCGTCCAAATCTCAGCGTTGGTTCTACTCAGTGAAACTCGATTACCGAGCAGAACCGCTCAAATTCCGAGGAAAATAATTCACCGACAAAGCCCCTCAGCGGGCCGTGCCGGAGAACACCTTCCCCGGAGACTCAAAGTGCTCCCTTAAGGCAAAAACCTTAAGAGAGCGAACTCAAAAACTCGTCGCCCAAGGGGATAAGAGCAACAGCCGAACCTCAGTTAAACTTCATTGGTACAGCTTTGCGTTGCTATCCATCACCCCCAAGGGCATTAATGAACCAATCGACTATGTAAGTAAAGGTTCGATCTCAAAAATATCGGACGATCTCTAGGCCACTCATTCGTGGGCGAAAGACCGTCCAAATCTCAGCGTTGGTTCTACTCAGTGAAACTCGATTACCGAGCAGAACCGCTCAAATTCCGAGGAAAATAATTCACCGACAAAGCCCCTCAACGGGCCGTGCCGGAGAACACCTTCCCCGGAGACTCAAAGTGCTCCCTTAAGGCAAAAACCCCAAGAGAGCGAACTCAAAAACTCGTCGCCCAAGGGGATAAGAGCAACAGCCGAACCTCAGTTAAACTTCATTGGTACAGCTTTGCGTTGCTATCCATCACCCCCAAGGGCATTAATGAACCAATCGACTATGTAAGTAAAGGTTCGATCTCAAAAATATCGGACGATCTCTAGGCCACTCATTCGTGGGCGAAAGACCGTCCAAATCTCAGCGTTGGTTCTACTCAGTGAAACTCGATTACCGAGCAGAACCGCTCAAATTCCGAGGAAAATAATTCACCGACAAAGCCCCTCAGCGGGCCGTGCCGGAGAACACCTTCCCCGGAGACTCAAAGTGCTCCCTTAAGGCAAAAACCTTAAGAGAGCGAACTCCAAAACTCATCGCCCAAGTGGGTAAGAGCAACAGCCGAACCTCAGTTAAACTTCATTGGTACAGCTTTGCGTTGCTATCCATCACCCCCAAGGGCATTAATGAACCAATCGACTATGTAAGTAAAGGTTCTATCTCAAAAATATGGACGATCTCTAGGCCACTCATTCGTGGGCGAAAGACCGTCCAAATCTCAGCGTTGGTTCTACTCAGTGAAACTCGATTACCGAGCAGAACCGCTCAAATTCCGAGGAAAATAATTCACCGACAAAGCCCCTCAGCGGGCCGTGCCGGAGAACACCTTCCCCGGAGACTCAAAGTGCTCCCTTAAGGTAAAAACCTTAAGAGAGCGGACTCAAAAACTCCTTGCCCAAAGGGGTAGCAGCAACAGCCGAACCTCAGTTAAACTTCATTGGTACAGCTTTGCGTTGCTATCCATCACCCCCAAGGGCATTAATGAACCAATCGACTATGTAAGTAAAGGTTCAATCTCAAAAATATCGGACGATCTCTAGGCCACTCATTCGTGGGCGAAAGACCGTCCAAATCTCAGCGTTGGTTCTACTCAGTGAAACTCGATTACCGAGCAGAACCGCTCAAATTCCGAGGAAAATAATTCACCGACAAAGCCCCTCAGCGGGCCGTGCCGGAGAACACCTTCCCCGGAGACTCAAAGTGCTCCGTTAAGGCAAAAACCCTAAGAGAGCGAACTCAAAAACTCATCGCCCAAGTGGGCAAGAGCAACAGCCGAACCTCAGTTAAACTTCATTGGTACAGCTTTGCGTTGCTATCCATCACCCCCAAGGGCATTAATGAACCAATCGACTATGTAAGTAAAGGTTCGATCTCAAAAATATCGGACGATCTCTAGGCCACTCATTCGTGGGCGAAAGACCGTCCAAATCTCAGCGTTGGTTCTACTCAGTGAAACTCGATTACCGAGCAGAACCGCTCAAATTCCGAGGAAAATAATTCACCGACAAAGCCCCTCAGCGGGCCGTGCCGGAGAACACCTTCCCCGGAGACTCAAAGTGCTCCCTTAAGGCAAAAACCCCAAGAGAGCGAACTCAAAAACTCGTCGCCCAAGGGGATAAGAGCAACAGCCGAACCTCAGTTAAACTTCATTGGTACAGCTTTGCGTTGCTATCCATCACCCCCAAGGGCATTAATGAACCAATCGACTATGTAAGTAAAGGTTCGATCTCAAAAATATCGGACGATCTCTAGGCCACTCATTCGTGGGCGAAAGACCGTCCAAATCTCAGCGTTGGTTCTACTCAGTGAAACTCGATTACCGAGCAGAACCGCTCAAATTCCGAGGAAAATAATTCACCGACAAAGCCCCTCAGCGGGCCGTGCCGGAGAACACCTTCCCCGGAGACTCAAAGTGCTCCCTTAAGGCAAAAACCCCAAGAGAGCGAACTCAAAAACTCGTCGCCCAAGGGGATAAGAGCAACAGCCGAACCTCAGTTAAACTTCATTGGTACAGCTTTGCGTTGCTATCCATCACCCCCAAGGGCATTAATGAACCAATCGACTATGTAAGTAAAGGTTCGATCTCAAAAATATCGGACGATCTCTAGGCCACTCATTCGTGGGCGAAAGACCGTCCAAATCTCAGCGTTGGTTCTACTCAGTGAAACTCGATTACCGAGCAGAACCGCTCAAATTCCGAGGAAAATAATTCACCGACAAAGCCCCTCAGCGGGCCGTGCCGGAGAACACCTTCCCCGGAGACTCAAAGTGCTCCCTTAAGGCAAAAACCTTAAGAGAGCGAACTCAAAAACTCATCGCCCAAGTGGGTAAGAGCAACAGCCGAACCTCAGTTAAACTTCATTGGTACAGCTTTGCGTTGCTATCCATCACCCCCAAGGGCATTAATGAACCAATCGACTATGTAAGTAAAGGTTCTATCTCAAAAATATGGACGATCTCTAGGCCACTCATTCGTGGGCGAAAGACCGTCCAAATCTCAGCGTTGGTTCTACTCAGTGAAACTCGATTACCGAGCAGAACCGCTCAAATTCCGAGGAAAATAATTCACCAACAAAGCCCCTCAGCGGGCCGTGCCGGAGAACACCTTCCCCGGAGACTCAAAGTGCTCCCTTAAGGTAAAAACCTTAAGAGAGCGGACTCAAAAACTCCTCGCCCAAAGGGGTAGCAGCAACAGCCGAACCTCAGTTAAACTTCATTGGTACAGCTTTGCGTTGCTATCCATCACCCCCAAGGGCATTAATGAACCAATCGACTATGTAAGTAAAGGTTCAATCTCAAAAATATCGGACGATCTCTAGGCCACTCATTCGTGGGCGAAAGACCGTCCAAATCTCAGCGTTGGTTCTACTCAGTGAAACTCGATTACCGAGCAGAACCGCTCAAATTCCGAGGAAAATAATTCACCGACAAAGCCCCTCAGCGGGCCGTGCTGGAGAACACCTTCCCCGGAGACTCAAAGTGCTCCCTTAAGGCAAAAACCCTAAGAGAGCGAACTCAAAAACTCATCGCCCAAGTGGGCAAGAGCCACAGCCCAACCTCAGTTAAACTTCATTGGTACAGCCTTGCGTTGCTATCCATCACCCCCAAGGGCATTAATGAACCAATCGACTATGTAAGTAAAGGTTCGATCTCAAAAATATCGGACGATCTCTAGGCCACTCATTCGTGGGCGAAAGACCGTCCAAATCTCAGCGTTGGTTCTACTCAGTGAAACTCGATTACCGAGCAGAACGGCTCAAATTCCGAGGAAAATAATTCACCGACAAAGCCCCTCAGCGGGCCGTGCCGGAGAACACCTTCCCCGGAGACTCAAAGTGCTCCCTTAAGGCAAAAACCCCAAGAGAGCGAACTCAAAAACTCGTCGCCCAAGGGGATAAGAGCAACAGCCGAACCTCAGTTAAACTTCATTGGTACAGCTTTGCGTTGCTATCCATCACCCCCAAGGGCATTAATGAACCAATCGACTATGTAAGTAAAGGTTCGATCTCAAAAATATCGGACGATCTCTAGGCCACTCATTCGTGGGCGAAAGACCGTCCAAATCTCAGCGTTGGTTCTACTCAGTGAAACTCGATTACCGAGCAGAACCGCTCAAATTCCGAGGAAAATAATTCACCGACAAAGCCCCTCAGCGGGCCGTGCCGGAGAACACCTTCCCCGGAGACTCAAAGTGCTCCCTTAAGGCAAAAACCCCAAGAGAGCGAACTCAAAAACTCATCGCCCAAGGGGATAAGAGCAACAGCCGAACCTCAGTTAAACTTCATTGGTACAGCTTTGCGTTGCTATCCATCACCCCCAAGGGCATTAATGAACCAATCGACTATGTAAGTAAAGGTTCGATCTCAAAAATATCGGACGATCTCTAGGCCACTCATTCGTGGGCGAAAGACCGTCCAAATCTCAGCGTTGGTTCTACTCAGTGAAACTCGATTACCGAGCAGAACCGCTCAAATTCCGAGGAAAATAATTCACCGACAAAGCCCCTCAGCGGGCCGTGCCGGAGAACACCTTCCCCGGAGACTCAAAGTGCTCCCTTAAGGCAAAAACCTTAAGAGAGCGAACTCAAAAACTCATCGCCCAAGTGGGTAAGAGCAACAGCCGAACCTCAGTTAAACTTCATTGGTACAGCTTTGCGTTGCTATCCATCACCCCCAAGGGCATTAATGAACCAATCGACTATGTAAGTAAAGGTTCAATCTCAAAAATATCGGACGATCTCTAGGCCACTCATTCGTGGGCGAAAGACCGTCCAAATCTCAGCGTTGGTTCTACTCAGTGAAACTCGATTACCGAGCAGAACCGCTCAAATTCCGAGGAAAATAATTCACCGACAAAGCCCCTCAGCGGGCCGTGCCGGAGAACACCTTCCCCGGAGACTCAAAGTGCTCCCTTAAGGCAAAAACCCCAAGAGAGCGAACTCAAAAACTCGTCGCCCAAGGGGATAAGAGCAACAGCCGAACCTCAGTTAAACTTCATTGGTACAGCTTTGCGTTGCTATCCATCACCCCCAAGGGCATTAATGAACCAATCGACTATGTAAGTAAAGGTTCGATCTCAAAAATATCGGACGATCTCTAGGCCACTCATTCGTGGGCGAAAGACCGTCCAAATCTCAGCGTTGGTTCTACTCAGTGAAACTCGATTACCGAGCAGAACCGCTCAAATTCCGAGGAAAATAATTCACCGACAAAGCCCCTCAGCGGGCCGTGCCGGAGAACACCTTCCCCGGAGACTCAAAGTGCTCCCTTAAGGCAAAAACCTTAAGAGAGCGAACTCAAAAACTCATCGCCCAAGTGGGTAAGAGCAACAGCCGAACCTCAGTTAAACTTCATTGGTACAGCTTTGCGTTGCTATCCATCACCCCCAAGGGCATTAATGAACCAATCGACCGCATCTCACGGTCGATTGATGCCCTCCATAAGGACTGGCGTTTGCAATTATAACTTGTATACTTTTATATTTTAAACCTTAAATGGTGTATAGTGACTAAATTTCAGGTTATTTTAAAAATTTTCTTTTATATTTAAACAAACTTCATTTTAACTCTCTCATAACGTATGTTTATGAAAATTATAAAATAATATAACCAAAATGTAATTTGAGAATAAGAGAAAAAAAAATATTGAACAGTAAAAATTTATACTGGCAACATTCCTACCTACTTAATAATAACATGTGATTATAATAAAATACGAAACCAAATATTTTTGTATTTTTTTTTGTGTTGTATGCAGGAAAAAAAACACATGATGTATTCGAATGTAAAACTAATTTTTAAATAAAGAAAATAAAAAAGAAAGAAAATGAAACTATTGCAGTTGACCATTTATAAGGCTCACTTTCTTTCTAGTTAGAGCCATTAATTTTACTTTTATTTCTCAATTTCACTAAGAGAAAGTTTTGATTAATTTTACGAGATCACCAATATTACTGATATATATATCTACATAATTATCCTACTGAAGTCATTCGTAAATATTTGTTAAATTTTCACAGAGACTTCAAGCATTATTTCATCATAATGCTTTTGCATTTACCTATTACGACTCTTGTAATATTTCATTTTCTGTCAAAACAACATTAAGGTTAATGAAAAATGCACAACCAGATGAGAACTAATTAGTTTCATGCTAATCACTAAATTTCAGCTCCAAATTAATTACGTTGACCTTTATTACTTTCCGGTATTGACGAATAAAATATATTTTCCTGTCACTGACAATTTTCTGAGTTGATTATAATTTTTATTATTTTTATTTTTAATGTTATAAAAGATCCTTTTTAATTAAAAAGGAATATTGATGACCAACTTACCATTAGCTGAATAAAAATTATTTTTCATTACTGAAAAACAAAGTTCGAATCGAAGTTAATCTGTCGTCTGTTTTAAAGATATACAATTTTTATATTTACAGAAATTTAAGAATTAATCAGCTGATTTTAACTTCAACACTGTGCTAGTAAATCTCTAGTTATTTAGTTATTGGGTTGATTTTTCTCCGGATGCTCCAGGTTCCCCCCACCCCAGAAACATGAAACTGACTTGGTATCATTGTTATATGCGCCGTAAGCTATTAAAGGTGTTGTAACACATAAGGGACAAATTTCAGTAACTCTTGGAGTTCGGATGCCACCGATAGAGTTAAATTTTCTCGTGGAATGACAATAATAATTACTATTTTAAAAATATCACAAGTATTTTATTGCTGTGCGACTCGCACGCATGCGCGTCAAATAACTTGAAATCGACAACACACTACCTCAATGATAATTTTCATTATCATTTCCACCCATGTATTCTCATTGTTTGATTTTATTATGACTTGTACCGTAAAATTATATTATAATAAAAGAATTTTGTTTTCTTTTATTTATGCTAACAAATCGATATCAAAATAAAGATCCGAAGTATATTTCAGATAACAATCGAATATACTTGGGTTTTCATGCGTTAATGGGCTTTTTTTTTTTCTGTTAGAAGTTCGATAATGTAAGAACAAATGTGGCTATCGAAGAAAAACGTTTTCTTCTTTAAAATATATGGAGCTTTGTCGGTCATTTCACAGGTTTGGAGAACAACAACGTTGGACTTGTCGTTAGCATCTGCCACCTAACCAGCTGCTACCGTTTCAGAAGAAAATCTCTTTACCTTTTTATTGTAGACAACCATTCCACCCCCCCCCCCCTTATTGCTAAAAGGAACAGATCGTTGCTCTTTTGACACTGATCGCCTTTCTGTCAACCTCGAATTCTCTATAAAGCGTTGCCGTTGTAGACTTTATAAGACATAAAAAAAAATTATAGGTGTATTTTCTAAATATAAAAAAAAACATTGTAAGTTAAAAATTATTTCGAGTTAATGAGAAAAGAAAGATTTATTTTTTATTTTCATTTATATTTATAAATGAAAATGAAAATAAAAGAAATAAATCTATATATAAAATATATAATATATAAAATATATAAAATATATAATATATAAAATATATAAAAAATAATATATATATATATATATATATATATATATATATATATATATATATATATATATATATATATTTTTTTTTTTTTTTTTTTAATATTTATTTCCCCATTGGGGCTTGCGACTTGCAGGCACGGGCATGGCTAACCCGGGGTCCCAGAGCTAAGTATGATCTATTTCAAAGCTTTTGGTCATACTTTTCTCTAACTCTTCCACTTCCTGCTTCTCTACCCTCATACTAACATTCTTCCTGATGATGATTCTTTACTTAAAACTTTCTGTCTGTCTCTTTTCTTGCTTACTAACCCCAGGAGGAAGTCCTCCATTCTCCCTGAAGCTATTAGAGTACTCGAGGGCTAGAGGTGTTTCCTTCTCTTTCAACTAACCACTAATAGTTATAGTAGTGGGCAGCAGCGCTACTTGTATTAACTTCCTGTAGCATACATGTTACAATACTGCGATGTAGAAGGCAAGGGGAAACCAACACATTACATTCCCAAGTAAAAGCAGCAATGGAAGTCAAAAAGGAAGTCAAGATCGGCGATGGAGCCTTCACTGAAGGAGTCATGTCCGGCAGGAGAAGTAATCAGGCTTCTCAGGTCGACAGCCAACGGAATCCTGGTACTTATTCAAAAATGAAGACAAGAAATAAGCTGAATATTGGAACATGGAATGCAAGAACACTGCTAGAACCAGGTAAAATAGAAAATGTGAAAAAAGAAATGGAAAGACTTGAAATAGATATTCTGGGCATTAGTGAGACGAGATGGGAGGGACGGGGTGATTTCTGGAGTGGAGAATTTCGGATAATATATTCAGGACAAAAGAAGGGCGAGTAAGGTGTTGCAATAATGCTTCATAAAAAAGTTGGAAAGTTAATCACTACAATAATTAACCATAGTGACAGAATCGTGGCGATAAACATTCAAAATGAACCAACAAACCTCAATATTATAATGGTCTACATGTCAACATCACAACATAGCGATGAAGAAATAGAAGAAATTTATGAACAAATAGAAGAAATCTGGAGCAGCTTTAAAGACAGAGGCAATACAATAATAATGGGAGATTGGAATGCTATAGTGGGAGAAGAGAGCAATGATAATGTTTCAGGAAGATTTGGTCTTGAACGTAGGAATGAAAGAGGAAAGCAATTAATAGAATTTTTTACACAAAAACAGTTAGTTATAGCAAATACACTATTTCAAGTTCCAAAAAGAAGAAGATACACCTGGAAAGTGCCTGGGGATTCAAATAATTATATATTGGTCAAGAAAAGATACAGAAACCAAGTAAAAAATTGCAAAAGCTATCCAGGTGCCGACATTAGTTGTGACCGTAACCTTGTCTTAATGAAAACAAAACTGAAACATAGGGAAAAAATACAAAGATACAAACCAATAAGATGGAACCTTGAAAAATTAAAAAGAAAAGAAGTAAAGAGAGGATACCAAGAGGCAACTGATCATAACATTCCAGAATAGTCAGAATAATATTGAAAACCAATGGAATATGATTAAAGAGTTAATTACAAATTCATCAAATCAATTATTGAAAAATGCATAGATGAAATACTTGGCCTTATGGAATGAAAGAAGAAAATATAAAAATGCTGTTAAAAGAAGAAGATGTGGCCAAATACAAATATCTTAAAAATCAAATTACAAGAAAATGTAGACAAGCCAAAAAAGAATACCTGGAAGAACAATGTAATAACATAGATGAATTATTTAAAAATGAAAACATAGAGAAAGCCTATAAAGAAATTAACAAACTGACTTTCAAATTTAGTAAGAGCAGCAAAAACGATGCCATCAAAGATGAAAAAAATGGAAAATTACTAATAGAATCTGAGGATATATTAATGGAATGGAAGAATTATCTTGAAAAACTCTATAATGGCGACGAACTTGATGTTGATATCAGCATAGAAAATCAAAATGAAGATAATCTAGGACCCCCAATAATGCGAGAAGAATTTGATAAAGCACTGTCCGAAATGAGTAAGGGAAAAAGTCCAGGTGTAGACAATATTCCTATAGAACTGCCACAAAATCTAGGTGATGAGACAAAAACCTTACTCTATCATTTAATAGCCGAAATCTATGATAGAGGAGAAATACCAAAGGAGTTTATGAAATCAACCATAATACCAATACCAAAAAAGAATAATGCAAACAAATGTAGCCAATTTAGAACAATAGCTTTAATCCCACATGTTAGCAAAATTCTGCTAAAAATTATTCAAAATAGAATTTATTCAAAAATAGATGGTCTATTGGATGAAGACCAATTTGGATTCAGAAAGAATAAAGGAACAAGAGAGGCAATAGTCTGTTTAAGAACAATAATAGAGAGAAGATTAGACTTTAGTCAAAATACTTACATTTGCTTCCTTGATTTAGAGAAAATCGTTTGATAAAGCAAACCAGCAAATACTCCTAAATTGTCTAACTAATATCGGCATAGATTTGAGGGATAGGAAAATAATTTATCAAATTTACAAAAATCAAAATGGACGGATTAAAATCAATGATAAGGAGAAAATAATCAATATAAGGAGTGGAATAAGATAATGATGTATACTTTCACCACTTTTATTTAATTTATATATTGAAAAGGCCATTCATGAAACTAAAGATAAAATAAATAGTGACATAAAGATAAATGGTGAACAAGTCATGTGTATAAGATTTGCTGATGACATAGCCCTTGTAGTAGAAAACAGAAGAACGTTAAAAACAATGCTAGAATTACTAAATAATAACCTTGAAAAATATAAAATGAAAATCAACACAGAAAAGACTAAAATCATTGTTGCAGGCAAAATCCCTATCATATATAGACATAGACATATAGGACATATCAGCAGGAAACAAATAAAACAAGTGAAAAGCTTTAAATATTTAGGAAGCCTAATAACAGAAGATGACAGAACAAGAGAAGACATAAGATCAAGAAAAAGCAATGCAAAAGCCCAATTCTCTAGGATGAAAAGCATTTCAACAGGAAACCTCAACCTACAATTGAAAAAAAAAAATAGTAAAGCCATTGATATGGAGCATTGCACTGTATGGATGTGAAACCTGGATTCTAGGCAGAGAAGATGTAAGAAGATTGGAGGCTTTAGAAATGTGGTGCTGGCGTCTCATGAACAAAATAAAATGGACAGAAAAAAAATCAAAACAACAAGTCCCGAGAGAGATAAACGAAACAAGAACTGTAATAAAACTGATCAAAATTAGAAGGGATAGGTGGTTTGGATATATACTTCGACATGATGGACTTGTGAAAAGAATAACTGAAGGCAAAATAGAGGGGGGAAGAAGAAGAGGCAGACCAAGGAAAAGCTTTCTTGACCAAGTCAAAGACAGCACGGGTTTGAGGAGTTACCAGGAGGTTAAGAAGAAAGCCAATGACAGAGCGGAATGGAGGAAATTGCTGCTGAGCTACCTGTCCTAAGACTGATGCAACTGATGATGATTTATATTTATATATTTTATCAATTTTAAAAATCATTTTGAGTTGCTATAGAAAAAAAAATATATTTTGAATTTTCATAAATAATTCTTAAAGATAATATCTATGGTTTATTAGTTAGTTTTAGAAAGTAATTCATCTTAGGACAGAGAATAGAACCCTATTTGTGTACTTCTAGACGGAAAATTTTATAACAAATAAAAATATTTTATTTAAAAAAATCAAAAAGTTTCCAGAACCAGTTATATTCATTTTTGTATGTTATTTATATAAATCGATCGATCTTTACAATTTTTTGGGGTATGGGATTGTTCAAACTATCAAAAAGTAATCATATAAAAGTTACAAATGTGTCGTGTAGATTTTCTAAAACAGCAAGTGAAAGTCAGTTTCTGGAATTCAGCCAAATGGGTGTCACGTGATCGGAATTTTACCGATCTTGTGACTTTCACGATTTTTAATAATGGTTTTGCGTTCAATTTTTATTTGAAAAAGTAATGAATAATTAATACTAATAATAATAAATAAAGTAAAATAAAACAAGTAAAGTAAAAATTAAAGTATATTCTATTTTCAATTGTAATTAAAAAAAAATAACCAACTACTTGAAATACCTCTTTTAATTAATTATGGCAAGTGCTGATTCCTCTGCAGATCTGCAGAATATTGCTATTCTTATATCACTCGTCTTTGAACCTCGGAAACCTTTTCAAGAATTTAAACAGTTTCTTTAGATTTTGTTCTTAATATTTCAAAAGATTTTTCGTCATCAAGCTTCGTCTTAAGCATTTTTTTCTTCACATGGGTATAAAAAAGAAAACCAGCTACAAGATAGAGCTTAGCAGATCATTTTCCTCCTCTAGCCATTCACTGCGTTTTTTATCTGCTAATGTTCCAGCCAATCCTTACAAACATTGGATTCGGTTTATTCATGCTTTATAAATAAAATAAAAATACACTGACAATATTTTCCTCCCTGCAAAAACTTTTTATGCTACTAAACAATTGTTTTCTTTATAAAAACCGATGCAACATTATGTAATACCCGATCTTCATGCATTGCAAAGAGCGACAGCCTACAAAAATAAAACGTTGACCAATGTATTCAAAAAGCTTCTATTTATATTATTAAAAACCAAAAAATGAGGTACAAAATATTTCTAATTGTTATTAATGGTTTTGGCATATTCTCGTTAATGTGTTAAGTTCATTAGCTAGACAGGGCTAAGCTACTTTGCAGTAACAGACTTTATAAAAACCTGATTAATGCGATTGGAAAGTTAATCCAATTTGCATAGATTGTGTGTCTGTCAACTGCATATGTTCTCTGACAGGTTTGTCTGTCTTGTGGGATGAAAACTTTGTCATTACTGTATGAGACAGTCTTACTCATCTTCGGGATTCGAACATGGGTTATTGTCATTATAACGAGGTCTTTACAGGAATAGTTTGATGGAGTGGTGTTGAAGAATTTCAGTGACCTACACAGAATCTTGACCTCTGCCCCATCGAACACCCGTGAGATAGATTAGAACGCCGATTGTTAGTCAGGACGAATCGACCGACATCGGTGACTGACCTCACTGCTCTCCAGGAAGAATCAGAAAGAATTTCCATAGCAACGTATCCAAGTCTAGTGGAAAATTTTCCCAGAAGATTATATCAGCAAAGGATGGGCTAACTCCATATTAATGCCTTTCATATTAGAATTAAAGTTAGGATGAGTAGGCATCAGGATATTTTTTTTTATCAAGATAGTGTATAATGAATTATCAACTTTGTAGCAGTTATCCTGCTGAATACAGAAAACTACAGCTAAGTGTTAAAAGGGATCCTTATCCTAAAAGGACATGGCTCTAAACGCTGATTTTTGTGACCCATACAGCTGTACTAAAGTATAAATAATTGTTTGTTTAATTGCAATTTAGCAAACGCAGTGTAACAAAGAACCAAATAAAATAACCAAGTATCATTTATCAACAATATATTCGTACAATATCAGAAACATGCGCTGATTATTGTATAAAAATCGAACCCGGTGTTGGCATGGCAACAGAATATCATCGTTTCAGTCGACGAACAAACGAATCCATTTTATTATATACAGAGATAGGCGTTTTCTTTATTCTCAATTCATTCAAAAGGGAATACTCGGAAATCAAATCGCAGCCTTTAGCGATATTGAAAATAAAAATAAAAAAATTAAAAAATCCATCGTCCGGAAGTTAGGCATTGAACATTCTTCCATCGCCAGTATAGCAATGTTTTTTCCAATGTATAGAAATTAAAAACTTAAGATATATATGAGTTGAGTTTTCTTCAGTGTTACAAAACTAATAATAATAAACAAATATTTCGATCTTAATCTAACAGATCATCTTGTCAAAGATAATTCGACAAGATGAAGAACAATAAGAATAGATTTCAAAACAATACCAGCCTCACGCTAATATAGTAAGGTACAGTAGTAGTAGTAGTTAACGAGATGTTATTTAAAAAAAAATACTGATGACTGATAAGGATTATACTTTTCCAAAGAATCTTAAAATATAATAATTAGCTTTAAATTTCCTTTAGAAATCTTACGAATACCGTGAAATTTATTTATCAATGAATAATCTCCGGAAAGAATAATCAGACACTTTCCCAGCACTGAGTTTAAAGAGAGGTGCAAGAATTTAAAAGCCGATAAGAGTTCTTTATCTACGACGAAACTGGACAAATTTTGCACGTAATTATAGAGCGGGCCAACTCAATGGCTATTTTACTTCTAACAGAAAGATGAATGCAACAAAAACATTACCAGAAACACCAATAGAATTAAATGAAAATTAAGAAACAGAAAAATGGTGCACCAGATTTTCACCCAAGAAATAACTATTTAATTCGGTATTTCAGGGAAATAAAGCGAAATTTTTCAAGAAAGGTAAAGCAAGAAAATAAACGATAAAATAAAAATGAAAATTTATTTAATGAAAGATAAAAAAAAAAGGTATCGTGCATGTATAAAATCTTTCATGATATGTGACTTCGTAACTTATCATGCTCGTTTTAACATGTCAGAATAATGTTAATTTTTTGACTTTTCTTTTCTGAAATAATCTTTTCTGTAATAATATCGTATTGAACCTTTTGGAACATAATGTGGTGCATGACGTCATCACATAAAGCTATTAAATAGCGTTAAGTGAGTAAGTCTAATGCTAAGATTAGTGAAGAATTCTGAGAACTGCTATAGATGAAAATTTCCAAAGGCCGCGAAAGACGACGTCATGTCCAAAAGCCAATACGTGAAAATTGTCATGGATAGAGAATTCCAAAGACGCGCGAAGAATAACCTCGGCATGTCCGAAAGTCAACCCCGACCATTTTCGAGAGACGCGCACATGCGCATAACGGAGTTCCAGGCATATATAAGGCAAGGCGTCATTGGAAGGAAATTTGTCTTTTAATTTAGATTGATTAAGAGATAAAATTAAGATTGATTAAAAGATTGGAGTGTATTCTTTAGACAGCAGCTTAAGGTTTGTTGAAGTACTGAGAGATTTCGAGGAAATCATGCTGGTTTTTGTGCACATACAGTGACAGTCATGTTCAATGTCTAGTGAACAGTGAACAAATATAAGCAGTGATTACTCCAGGCAGCAGTCCAAGGATCTCCAAAGAGCAGAGAACTCGAAGAAACATCGGATCAACCGTGTAACCGGAACAGCAATGGACCACCGTGATCAAGGATTAAAAGTGTAATGAAAGCACTTACCAAGGTTAGGCTTAATCAGTTTAGTTTAAGGTCTATAGAAATTACAGAAATATGCATCAACATCACAGAGACAAAAATATACACGTGCTAGAAATGGATAGCTTTAAAGACCTTCTACAGCATCTAAACGGAGATCAAGCACTCTTTGACTCCATGAGTTCTTGGGGTAATAATAATAACTATTTAAATTACTACTTGAAAAGTTTGACACGGAATGGCCGGGCTTCCTAAACCTATACACACAGGCAGATTAACCCGAAGGCATAGAAGGCGAAGATGAAGAGATTACAGAAAGAAACAACACGACCCTCCCCCCCATCCGAGAACCCCAGACAGACAGACCTCACAGAAGAACACACAACCAAAAGGCCCGGGACCGCGGACGACCACATGGAAGACGATGCACCCTCAAAAACACTCCCGGGAAAAAAGGAAAAGGACCCCCCGATAATCCTCCACGAAAAAGAAAAATGGACCACAGTTGTACGAAACCTGAGACAACACAACATCGAATACTCCTGGGCCAGAAATACCGACGAAGGGGTAATAATCTAACCAACAACAATCACAAACTACAGAGAAATAACAAAAATCATGGACAATTCCAAGCTACAATACCACACCTTCGCTCTAAGCAGCGAAAGAAATCTTAAGGTGGCACTCCGAGGAGTCACTGAAGGCATCACCTCCGAGAAGATCGCGGCAAACCTCACCCAGCAGGGCCTAACACCAATCAAGGTCAGCAGAATGACCAGATCCGACAAGCGACCAATGCCACTAGTGCTAGTGGAAATCCCCAACACGCAGAAATAGATCTACGAGATAGCCGCCGTCTGCGGTCTCAGAATAATCCCAGAACCACCCAGAAAGAGAGCATCAGCAGGGCAAGGCCACCGCTGCCAAAAGTTTGGCCATGGCCCAAAACTCTGCAAAGCCGAGTATAGATGCCTTAAATGTGCTGAAAAACAACAAAACGTCATCAACTGCACCAAACCTAGAACCATGCCAGCCAGATGTGCCAACTTTGGTGGACCCCATCCCGCTAACTACAAAGGATGCATCCATCATCCCCCGCCAGTCACCTGCTGCCATTGTTGATCAGGTTGAGATTGATCATCTCACAAATCAAAGATATCTAAACCAAACAAGTCAGGATAGATCTCAACCCTCCCCCCCCCACCAAAACCTATACTGCAGCAGCTCGCTCCAAGAAAGCAGTACATACCACCCAAACAAGCCCCAACATAACAGCAATTCTGACCGCCTCATTAGCCACTATGCTGCAAGAATTTAGTTTGTGACTTCCTGCAGGGGATCCACTCCATACTAGCAGCCCTCAACAATGAACAAAACTAAAATACAACCAAACTCCCTCCGGATAGCAGCCTGGAACGCCAACAGCCTCACCAACAAGACACTACAGCTACAAGAGTTCGCACTCAGATGAAACCCCGACATAATGCTGATCAACGAGACCCACCTGAGACTTGCTAATAACCCAAAAATAATGAGGGTATACCATGAACCAAACAGACAGACTCTGCGCCAGAAGGGAAGGCACAGCCATCTATATCTAACCCTACCTCAACCACAATACTATACCCAACCCACAAATCACCAACCTGGAGATTACAGGAGTAGAAATGCACACCAAGAATGCAGAAAGTCTGAAGATATACGCAGCTTACAAGTCACCCAGCAATCTCCTATTAATATCAGATCTGGACTCTATCCTCGGCTCTACAGAACCCCATAGTTTTGGCAGTGGATCTAAATGCTAAACATACTGCCTGGTACTGCACCACAGGGAATCCGAGCGGCTACATTCTACACAACTATGCAGCATCCAATATGGCCATAGTTGCTGGACCTGCCGAGCCTGCCCTATTGGCAGACCAGATGTACTAGACATCGTCATATTAAAAATAAAAAAAAAAACGTCAAATACCAGTACCAACTGGAAACAGTTAACGAATTATCTTCAGACCACAATCCTAATCCTGTAGTGCTCAAACTAAGCACACAGATCAATTCTCGCCCCTGCTCTCATTCATAACATGGGACAAATTAGCCAAAGTCCTCCCGGAGCACATCAGTCGAGTGCCTATCATCCCCAAAAAGGAGGAGTTAGACATTGTAATAAAAAGCTTAACAGACCAAATCGAGAAAGCAATTGCATCGATCACCAGAACTACACACATCCATTCAACTAGCCGAATCCCAGAGGAGATTATTAACTTAATCAGGACAAAAAATAAAGACAGAAAGAAGTACCATGATACTAGAGGCCCCGCAAGACAACTTACCCAGAAAAGTAAGAGACGCATTACGAAAACGTAGAAACCAGGAGTGGGAAAAGAAGCTGACATCCTTAAACCCAGCTAATCATACTGTACGGAAATTCTTGAAGATCCTCGGTAGAAAAAATCAGCCATACCCCCCTTCCCCATGAAGACCAAGCTTTGAATAACACACTCGGATGGAGACAAAACTGAGGCTATGGTTGACAGTCTCAAGGAGCAGTGCTGACCCCTCATATCTAAACCTCAATATTAGTCACATATACAATATTCATAGGCAAATTAGGCATACTTTAAGGCAAACACAGAACTGCTCAGACCACATCACCCCCACCACCCCCGACAGAAATATATAACATTATGAAGTACTTAAATTCAAAAAAAGCTCCACGACCAGACGGAATCGCAAGTAAAATCATAAAGATTCTCCTCAGAAAAGCCATAGCTCATATAGTTAACATAACAAATGTAATAATCAGACTACAACATTTTCCCATAGCTTGAAAAACTGCCTATATAACACCTATAGAAAAGCCTGAAAATAATCCGTAACTCCCCCAGAGTTACAGGCCCATCAGTCTACTATCCAGCCTTGGTAAGGTCGCAGAGAAGTAATCCTCTCTAGACTACAAGATGAAACAGAGAAACTTAGAATCATCCCTAATGAACAATTTGGCTTCCGAAAAGAGCACAGTCCCACACAACAAATACACCGCTTGGTAGAACACATCACACTCGACTTTAATTGGAACCAGCACACTGCAGCCATATTTTTAGATCTAGCAAGGGCATTCGACAAAGTCTGGCACCAGGACCTACTCTACAAGAAAGACAAGAAGGAGACTTACGTGTGAACAAAAGGTTAGTGTGAAAGACTGTGTGCTGAACAAGAATTGTAAGTAGATGTAATACTGAAGATGAATGTATGTCAAGTGTCTATGTTCATGAGATAATGTAGATTAATGTTGAATTAGGCTTAACCAAGGTATGCCTTATATTCAACTATATTGTGAATTAACTTAGAACTAAGGTTACATTAGCAGGAATTAAGACTAACAAGACATTGCAAAGACAACGTGTGTATATATGCGAATCATCCTGTAAATAATTGCTTTTGACTTAATTAAATGGTTTGTGAAAAACACATTGGGCTGATTCAGTCAATGCACTCTCCTAAAAAACCTAACCTGCATAAGATAGAAGTTTATGGGATTTATGATTAAGCCACGACAGTAGTAGGGCAGCCACTTCTGACAAGATCAAGATCAAGATAAGATAAGGAATCGTGACGTGATCGGCTGATGACGTCATTGTGTGTGATGTCATGGGTATGGAATGTTTGGAATTTCCTTGTGGGCATATGTGTCAATGGCTTCAGTTGTTGTGTTTTGGTTCGCGTATGGCATTATGGGTGATGGTAGAGATAAGGATTTGTGTTGTGATTGGTGGTGCAATTCTGAGAAGATCAAGATGAAGATAAGATAAGGAATGGTGACGTGGGTGGGTGTTGTTATGAGATGTAGATAAGTGACGTCATTTGTTAGTTGTAAATAAGTGACGTCATTTGTTAGCTGTAAATAAGTGACGTTATTGTTTTGAATGGAAAGGATGATATTAGTGGATAAGGAATCATGTCGTGATTGGTGGGACACTTCTGACAAGATCAAGATCAAGATAAGATAAGGAATCGTGACGTGAATGTTTGTTGTTGTCAGATGAATATAAGTGACGTCATTTGTTAGTTGTAAATAAGTGACGTTATTGTTTTGAATGGAAAGGGAAATATATTAGTGTATAAGTAATCGTGTTGTCATTGGTGGATACTTCTGACAAGATCAAGATCAAGATAAGATAAGGAATCGTGACGTGAATGTTTGTTGTTATAGAGTTTGGAATTTCTGGGGGCCCTCGTCTGTCGGAGACATCACGTGGTGTGATATTTAGAGACAAGAATCGTGACGTGATGGGTTTGGAAATTTCTGAGGAACATATGTCTCTCTGTGATATCACATGGTGTTTTGGTTTGGCTATGGAATTGTGGGTGATGTTTTTGAGATAAGATATCTTGGAATTTTCCCAGGGTGACACACATCCGTCATGTTTTGTTTGGTTGTCTAAGGATGGGTGTACTAATTTCCAATACATTAGGGGTATTTCTTTCTTTCCTGTTAAAGGTGGAAATTCTTAGAGTATGTTGTGATGGCGTCCGTGTTTAGGTTTTCTGAATAATTTAATTATATATATACTAATGTAACTCAAACACACTTTTTTTCCCATAGTTCATCCGTATTTTCTTCTATATTCATATTCTAATAAGTTCATATTTCTTCATAATTCATCCGAATATTTTGATTTGTCTAAAATTAAGATCTTAAAGTTCAATAAATAAATAAATAAATAAATCGTGTGTGAAATAAATATGTAAACTTAAAAGTACAAACAGTGATTTCAAAAGTGTTCTTACTTAAACATACATAACACTTCAAAGACACTGTTTGTATTTTTAAGTTTACATATTTATTTCACAGATATTATTTACAATGCAATATGCAGAAATAGGAATTTACGTATATCACCAATGCAAATGGTGTTTTTCTTGGCGTAACATTTCTTTGATGAGTCATGTTTGATTGCCTGATTTTGATACTGCTTCCCAGATGATTATGGCAATTTCAGCGGTCACTAATATCACCAGTACTGCTATAAAAGCAAGTATCTGGCACTTTTGCGATGGTTCTTGATTTTCACCGGCAAAGAAAAAAAATCATTGATAGCAATGGAAAAGTTAACAGATTACTATAATCCTAATACAGTAGTTAGTTTTGGAAGTATCAAAGCTTTACAGAAACATACAAATTTGCCACATGAAACCGTGAAAAGTTGGTCAGCAACAGAGCCTACTTATGTGAGACATAAACCCATTAGAAGAAAGTTTAAACGCAATCAAATCAAAGTCCCGACACTTTTACACACTTTTCAATGTGATTTGGCAGATATGTCATCCCTTGCAAAAGAGAATGGGGGGGGGGGTGTTTCCTTCTTGTATGCATTGATTGTTTTTCCCGATTTGCGTGGGATCGAACACTGAAGAAGAAATCAGCAGACGATGTTGTTAATGCTTTCGAGTCTATTTTTAAAGAAGAAGTGCCATGTTACATAAACACTGATCAAGGAAAAGAGTTTTGTAACAAGAAAGTTCGTGCAATGTTTAAAAACCATAATATTCATTTCTACACGACCAGGAGTGAAATGAAAGCACCCATTGCAGAAAGATTTATCAGAACATTGAAAACAAAGATCTACAAATGGATGACGTAAACTAAAAGTTATACGAAAGTTTTGCCGACCCTTGTACATACTTATAACCTCACACCACACCGCACTATCGGTATGGCTCCTTCGCAAGTTAACCTTCACAACGAGGATCGTGTTTGGAAATATTTGTACGGAACCCAAGAGGAGACTACCAAACCAAAATTTCAAGTAGGTGATAGTGTGGTTTTAAGTGATGATACCCCCAAATTTAGAAAAGGGTATTGGGGTAACTGGACACGAGAATTGTTCATTATTGATCAGGTCATTAATAGAAACCGTGTAGTATATAGAGTTCGCAGTCGGGACGGAGAGATAGTGGAGGGAACTTTCTATGAACCTCAACTGCAAAAGGCTAATATACCCAATGAACTTCCGGAAGACGTGTATCTAATCGAACAAGTATTTAAGCACCGCAAACAGAAAGGAAAACTTCAGTATTTTGTTAAGTGGCTCGGTTATCCCTCATCGTATAATTCTTGGGTTCGTAGCGAAGGTGTTTTACTTAACCCTTCCCAGTAATGCCAGTATGAAAATGTTTCCTACAAACACGCAAACGAAATTTCAAGTGGAATTACCACACGAGATCAGACTTAAAGGTAAATGGGAAGTTCCTCTTGCCGAAATTCATCTTCCGGGAGAATTTAATAACATCAATTCCCGTTACGATGAGTTTCATATGATGGAGTTGGAGGAGGAGGAGTAAACGATATCGACGACAACAACATCACAGGAAATAAAGTTTTCGAAAAGTCTAAAGAAGGATTTTACAAAGTGTACAAGATTCCCCAGGGAAGTTACAATTCACCCTCTGAACTTCTTCAAGCAATGTTTGATGTGAGTTCTGTGGAAAAAAGAACCCAAATAATACCATTTCTCTGACAGTCCCGAAAGATTACAACCTTTGTTTCCCAAGGAGGCCTCGGGTTTGGGTCTTCTACTCGGTTTTAATCAGATTGGTGTTAAACTGAAAGGTACAATCACAGGGAAATATCCAATTGATATAAAGAGGGGTGTAGCCGCATATTTTGTTTATTCTGATTTAATCCAAGAACAGATAGTTGGTGATACATGTGCACCATTGTTACGAGTTGTTCGGTGCAGCACTAAGTGTTCTTTCGTTTTTGCTCAACCTGATTATTATCCGTTACGAAAACAAACATTTCAGTCAATTAGCATTGAAATTCGTTCTGACAGCGGCGAGTTGTTCTACTTTCGTGGTGGCAAGACAATAGTTAAATTACAGTTCCGACAAGTGAAGGATGACTGATTATCGCAGATATTACACATTGCAGGCAGGTGGGGCACAAATGTTTACGGGCCCCCAATACAACGTGGGTACGGATTAGGTAGCATTTTCAGAAGTGCTTTCTCCTTTCTAAGTCCACTTTTAAAACCTGCAGCTCGATTTGTCGGTCGTCAAGCCTTAAACGCTGGTCAGCATATGATAGGAGATGTATTGGAAGGAGTACCTGTACGTCGAGCCTTTATAAACAGAGCATCAGAAGCTGGGAAAACCGTTGCTGAAAAGGCTCAGAGTCGATTACTTCAGAGAGGTCAAGGAAGCGAGAAGAAAAAAACGAATACTAAAAAACGCAAGCGAGATGACATCTTTTGCTGAGGATATGATGTCAGAGTTAGATCTTTTTTCCCACCCTCGTGTCAACATGTGTGTGGAAAGAAGTTCTTATGTTACCTACCAACCAATATCCAGTACTGGCAGTAGAGGTCCTGTGGAATTTTGCATACCAGGTACATCTGAAGAATACTTGGATTTGGGAAACTCATACCTATGTGTTCGTGTGCGCATCACTGACAATGATAATAAACCTATCGAAGATTCTTCAGTTGGTGCTGTGAATAATTTTTTCCATTCCCTGTTCAGTCAAATTGACTTTTTTCTCCAAGATAAACTAGTGAATGTGGCATCAGACACGTATCCTTATAGAGCTTATATTGAAAACCTACTAAATTATGACAGAGATGCTAAAAACAGTCAACTGACAAATGAACTATTTGTTAAAGATGAAGTGGCTAATGTTAGTGATATGTTTACCGAAAGTGAATGTGGGATGCGTAGACGACAAGCTCGAATTAACCAATCGAAAAGTGTCGAGATGTTTGGGCGAATACACGATGACATCATGCATCAAGACCGGTACTTGATCAATAATGTTACTGTTCGTATTCGTATGGTTCGTACTTCTTCAGAATTTTGTTTACTGACTGCAAATGCTGATTCGAAGGCTAAAGTGCAAATTGAAGAGGTTATACGTTTTGTCCTAAAAGTCAAAATAAATTCAAAGATTCAACTGGCTCACCTGTCTGTATTAGACAAGTCAAACATGGTACATCCCATCAATCGAGTGCAAGTGTCTTATTTTTCGATTCCAAGGGTATGTCAGATGCCACACGAGACAATCTGTATCTAGGTGAAATACCATCTAGATTAATTATTGGACTGGTCACTAGTGATGTATTTAATGGCATTTTCAACAGAAATCCATTTAATTTTCATCATTTCAATCTGAATTTTCTTGTAGTGACAGCTGACTGTATTCAGTATCCCTCACAACCTTTGACTCCGAACTTCAAAGAAAGGCATTACAGCAGATGTTACATGTCACTGTTCACATCACTAGGTAAATGGAACAGAGACTGTGGTAATAACATTTCTTATGAAGAATACGTAAAGGGAAACGTTCTCTATGGATTTGACTTATCGCCAGATCAAAATGCCGTTGCCCCCCATGTCAGCCTGTTAAGAAGAGGAAGTGTGCGACTGGGATGAAAACATCCCAGTGGTTCTTTATACAGAATTTGAGTTTACGTTATCCGTAACAAAGGATCCTTATGTGTTACTGGACTATGAACACTGAACAATTAGTAAGCATACTAGAGTTAGAACCCACCACAAGAAAAGTGGGTTTAGGAGTTTGTGCTCGTGAAGAATTGCCACAACATCCGATCAGAAAACAACAGTCGATGTTCGTCGTGAACACAGATCCGACCTGGTTGCCAGGACAACATTGGCAAGCTATCTATATTAAAGACAAAAACGGTGATTTTTTCGATAGCTTCGGTCGTCCACCTGAAAACGATATTATTAACTTTCTGAATATCCACACTAATAAATAGCATTATAATACTGTACCTGTACAAGCTAAGGAATCTGTCGCGTGTGGTTTGCACTGTGTATATTTTTTAATATTGAGATGTCGTGGTCTTTCTATGCAAAATATTATTAGCAAATGTTATTCTAAGGATTTGTGGTTAAATGATATTGTAGTAACTAATGCTGTTACAGATCATTTACTGAAAATAAAAAAATAATTTAAAAAAAAATTGTTTTTTCACTTACCATTTTTTTCAAACCAGTTTCTTATTCCCCGCGCAGCTTTCGGGAAGATAGAGAGATGAATTTGGTACTCCTTCTTCGAGCTCTCTTGCGGGGAGGGATTGGAGTGGAAGCATTTTCTTCACTGGGACTGGCTGACGTTGATGGTTGATGGAAATGGTTCTGGGTATTTGGTTTGTTCAGTAAAGGTTCTGGATGTGGCAGTCTATGTTCCTGTTGCGCTCCTTCTATGTGAGCCAATTGGTTTTTCAACCCTAAATACTTTTGCAGAACATTTTAATATGCTTTTACTTTTTCATCTGCATGTTTATTTCTTATTTTTAAAATGGCACTCATTTCGTCGTCGAGTGTGTAAAGTTCACGCTCCTCTGGTGATTGGAGAACAGTAAACTTTTTAAACATATTCATTTTCTAATAAGTGAAGTCAATAAAGGAACAATTATACTGCCTAATAATGGGAACAGTGCTCCCTCGTGCTGTAAAACCAGTTTTCTTCTGGTAATGAAGGGAAGCGATTTGTTACTTAGTGCTCTTATAATTTTTTTTTTCCTTCGTAGGCGTGACTTCTGATTATGTTTTAGTGGAATATTTCCACATAAAACATTTTTGCATATTTCACAGAGTGTGGTGATTTGGCTGGAGGTGCAATGTTTTAAAGTATCATTTGCTTGTTTGGGAGAGGAATGAGATAAGTACTTGATGAGATATTCATAGCGTTTGAGTCTATCAGCCATTCAGGGATAAATACTGTATTGGGTTCTTCTCCTGGCAAAATCCGTGACCTCAAGCGTAAAATATCAGGTGTTTCCTGTCTAAAGTCTAAAACTAAATATGAGTGGGGTTCGCGTGTAGCATCTTTATGAATCTGAACTAACACGTTCGATTGTCCTGGAAATACTTGGGAAGCTAAATGAGAAAACTGCAGAGTCTCAGGGATTTTTAAAAGCAATAACATAATGGCTATTGAGAGAAATTGTACGAAAATGTGTACCTTTACAGAATAAATTTTGTGTCAGTAGAATGACACTAAGGTTACGGTGATGTGAATCTTTTATGAAAACATCAGCTATTTCCGTGCTGTCCTTAGCCTGGTGAACCAAATCATCGAGTAAATTTCTCACATTAGAATCAAATTCAGGTAACTTCAAACCATTCACGAATTTTATATTAGTAATTTTTTAAATTTATCTTGATTTTCACTGTAACAGTAAACGATTCGTTCCGGTGGTGGTTTAATTAGTTGATTACAATGTTCTATGAGAGACAACAATGTTGTTTTTCCTGACTGAGTAGCTCCCGAAATTGTGCATGTAAATGGATGTATGAACATATCGAAAATGATAACATAATAAGACTGTGATCATTTTTATATAATCAGAGATCATGTAAAAACAAATAGATACTTGTTTTTAATATCAAAAAAATCTCCTTGTCAACATTTTTTTATTTTTATTTTTTTTTTATCAGTCACCATGTAATCATGCCAAGACGAAATTTTTCTTTTTTAATTGTAAGAAAACAAAAAAGCTATTGTGGAATAATAGTAACAATAACATTGATGTAAAAAATGTACAAGAGAAGGGCGACACTGCAAATCATCGTGTTGGGAAACAACCATGGATTTTTACCTGCCAGGTAGAATGTTGTTTAGTTTTCTGTCCCATAGATGGCATCTTTTGCTTATGGGGTATGAGAGTGTAAGGAATTATCCTTTAAAATACCCATAAGGAAAAGTGCATGTGTCTGTTGACACTATGCGCTTCGCAAAAGTGTATCCAAATCTTTTTGTTATGGAGGTCGTTTTGAGTTGACAGCTCCACTTGTCTCTATGGACAGAAAATGGTACAGGAATTTGGATGTTTTGTGGCTCACCCCTTACTGCTGCAATCATAGATTCCAGATTAATCTCAGTGACCGCGCGAGAATTTAAAGTAATGCCTTTGCATCTTAACCCCCCCCGGCGTTCTGTAGGAATAAGATTTGGGGCCTGTGGTAACAAACTCAAAAATAAAGTCACCGTCGAGTTCGTCACCTAGCTCCCCAAGGTAGTGGGGAGCTAGGTGACGAACCAATGGACGGTGAGTAATCGCCTGGTTTTTCAATGAAAATGACAGAATCAGTATCTGTGTATAAAAACCGTCTTTGCAAAGGTTCCATGACTTCGTATAACTTTATCCTACCGTAGGCAGCTACAAATGAGGAGATGACAGCATTCCCTTTCCTATTTTCAGGCTCAGTGCCTTCAATAGGAGAGTAGGCAACCATCATCTGCTCTTCTGAAACTAACCTGGCATCTTGGATAACTTTACTGTTATCTAAAAAAAGTTCTACGAGGTCTTCATAAGAGGAAATCACCTGGGTCTGAGTTCTTAACATTCTCATGCCAAGCCTTCCCCATAGAGAATTCAAACAAAGCTCAGCAAGTGAACGTTTACCAGGGTTTTTACTAATGTGTTAGCTATTTAACATAACACCTTCCCTTAGCAAAAACTCGTCCTGATAAGCCTGTCGGTTTTGACCTTCAGGCCATCCAGATGCTTCCTGTTTCAGCTTCAGAAAGGTATCAATATAGTGAGCAAAGAAGTTTTCTTCCCCTTCAAATTTTTGAGAAAAATGCCACACCTCATAAAATTCAATAACTTTATAACAGCGAGAACGTGCTAAATCTAATGCTGGACTGCACCAATAACCTGTAAATGATTGGTCCATATGAGAGCATAATGGGGCCATTTCGGAAGCACACTTTCCACACAGGGGGGAGATTAATTTTTCGTTAACTGTGATGGGAAAAACCGGTAAAAAGAGATCGTAGGTGCTTCCACTTTTGCATGGCAAATACCAAAGTATACCCCAGGAGAATAGTCGAAATTATCGATAATAACTTCGGGATGCCCCATAGGAAATACCTGGTATTTCATTACCAACGGATAAAGGCAATTGAAGTCCAAATAGTGAATAACTTCCCCTTTTGACTGAATTTTGTGATACATTTTGTAGCAGTCGGTTCTGCCACCATGCAGAGCACTAAGTGGTAATATGGGATCTGGAATATTAAGAGCAGCAATAAAGATTTTCAAGGCTGTGTTTTCAGAAATTTCTGCATTAAACTGACATTCCCAAATTGAGATAACATCGAATCCTTGGCTACGAAAGTAGTTTTCGCGATCCTTTGTTTGCTCAAAAAGGGTTATCATGTTTGTATTTCTGTATGGTTGGTAAGTATTTGCTCTATAGCAGTTTTGACAACCGTGGAAGAAGCAGCCATAGAAATCATATAAAATACTTCCACATTTCCCATCGACAAAATAAGGTCCGATGCGGACTCCCCCCCGCCACAGAACGTGCATGTTGTATGGTTATGTTGTTTTGTTGTTCTTGCCATTTGAGCCAACCCAAAGCCTTTCGACTTTGCACATTTGCCCCTATGTAACCCCGAGCAGGAAATATGGCCAATGTATTAGGTTTCAAAAAGTGTTGGAGATTTACTCTCAAACATACTCCTGCAATTGTAATGTCATAGAGAAAGGGATCAATCTGAGTGAGCTGTATGAAGAGAGTGCAAAAAGTGTTGCAACCGTCTCGCAAAACACGCACGTCATCTTTCGTATAAGCTAAAAGTTCCGCTTTCAGACAGTATTCAGTGTCTAGCCGATTTTCGTACCAAGTCTCGAACTCTGTACGAGTTTCTTTATTCATAAATTTTGGCTGGAAATATGATTTTTCGGGGATGACTCCACGATAATCCAGAGAATCGGATGTGTGAAACTTATGAGGAAGGAAACCCTTACGAACTTCTGGGAGATCGAACATGGCTGGCAGTTTCCTAAGAGCAACACAAATGTAAGAAAAACTATCAAGAAATATGATGTTTAAAGGGTCATAATAGATAGCAAGTATCTTTGATCCGTCAAACACTGCACGGGGTTGGAAATTTTTTGAAAAAAGATATTCCAAAATAAAATACCCGTCAAAACCACGAAAATTGTGTGCAATTACACGAATATTTTCGTATTTTGGTTTGACAGTCCGAATGATCTTACCATCTCGATCTCTTTTCATAATCTTGACAGAAAACAACTCATCTAGAAACTGAGCCACACAGTTTTCACCCCAGAACTCGCGTTCGTGACTACCAAAATCAGCTATAAATATTCTGGTACATGACAATGATTTTTAGCTATAGTTTCTGTGTCAAAAAAACCCATAGAAACTTGTTTATTTGAGACCTCCGATTTCTTCACAAAGCATTTCTGTTTTGGGTGAACTGATTTGCAGTGGGCGCAGAAATTTTCAGGTCGACAGACGTGGCTTTTATCTGTAGAGAAAGTAGCCAAACACTGTCCACAACGATGGAGTTTTGAACAAATATTATTTTGTATGTGCAAATTCAGACATTCGTTGCCGTAGAAAAATCTGTTGCATAAATTGCACAAAAGAAGGTCCCGCACACTATGACTGGCGTTTGTGCGACAGCGGATGCATATGTTTTTACATCTATGCATTTTCAAATTGATTGGTTTTTTGAATGATTTTATGCAACTGGGGCAATAATAGTTATTCCCAAACAGAGCTGGCACACTATGCACAAAATCATAATGAGAGTTGCGGTATAAAAGACAGACCTGTTTGTTTGCATTTGGTCCCTGAAACACCACAGAAAAATCAGCATCTGCTGAAAAAATTACGATTTGGTATTCCGGAGTCAAATGCTTTTGAAAGAGATCTGCTTCTGGAATACTGCAAGAAATGAGCGGAACCCATGCAATTTTGTGGAGAGTTAAAGCCCTCTTTGTTTGTAACTTTTTACAATCTAAACGCACTTGTCTGTATGTTGCAACATCATCAGTGTGTGAAGAAACACCCAGAACAAGTGCTCGGGCCATGCAAAGATTGTCTTTGTTGTTAATTTCCACAATAGCTTTTTTATTTTCACAAATTCATCCAGGCTAAGCAGCTTTCTTCTTTTAACATTGGTTCTGCCACCACCATTGTTACTGATATTGATAAGTACGACATCGATAATCAGATCATTTGCCAAAAGAAACTCATGTTTCGATTGGGCGACAGCATAAAAAACATCAACTATCCTTTGGATAGTTAGTTCAGAAAGTAACATGAACGGTAAGTTAATGTTACTTTCTAAACTGGATGCACTAACGCCCAACCGAACATGAGAAAAATTCCTGAACTCGATAAATGCTGAATGATCTCATTAAGCATATCTCTAAATATTTCAAAAAAAACACTCTGGTGAAAAGAGTTCCAGATCACGAAATCGAACTTGATACTCTAATTGTCGAGTTTGATACTTGATAGATTTACGTGATCGGGCCACCGAAACAGTATAAAACTCCCTGTAGAGTGAGGGTTCAATAGTAGTAGAAGTAGAGAGTTTAGTTTCACATCCAGTAACTGAATGTGAATTATATAAATTTTGGGGAGGGTTGCGACTTCCTCCAGCCACACCAGTGATTGTTATATTAGCATTAATACCACGTCCTGTAGTTTGTTCATTTTTGCAACCATTTTCTCCAGTCAAATCAACCTCTACAATGGTGGGTTGATGAATGAATATATTCCCATTACCATCAACAAACCGAATAACAGATGATCGCTATTAAAAAAAAAATTTAAAAAATTACTTTCTAGATTTCAGAAATATCGTTTAGAAATAAAAACTCAAGGTGATTTTAGCAATTTCAATACTACATAAGAGTTTCACTAACACACGTTTACTAAACATCACCCCTCAAAAATTTTCCCCAAAAAATCCTAATAACCAAAAAATAAATTAAATGTTACTCATCATAATTTATTAGCAATTTCGACACTGTGCGATGGTTTCACTAACACAATATTACTAAATAACCATACTCAATATCTTTTCCCAATCAAAAAAAAAAAAAAAAAAATATATATATATATATATATATATATATAATGACTTATGGGATTTCACTTAACACAAAACAGATTGAATATCATGAACATGATTTTTATTTTTCCATTGCAAAAACCACCTTATAACATTATAGACAAAAATCGCTAATATAGTCACTAAAATTCATATGACATTGCTATAAAATGACAAAATTAACGTATCTTTTCTCCAGGAAAACTCATTTTGAAACTATAATAATCTTCTGAATGCATACAAAATTTACCAATACTAGAAACTCAAACAAATGAAACGTGCGACCCTTTAGTCTCTTTATAAAAAATTAGAACCAATGGAAAACCAATAATCACATCATGTGACAATGAATAACTTGGTTCTCAACGATCACACAAGGTCAAATTACGAACCTTTGCTACCCATCAGTAGTGTATCACCTCGAAAACACTTAGTCACAACAGTAAGATTGAGTGCAATATATGTAGGAAAGGAAGTGATGCAACCAATTTAGGTCTCAAAGATCACGAGATCAGTGCAAACTTTGCTACCTAACACTAGTGTAAACATTAGTTGCATCAGAAAGATGACTAATACACATCCCTGAGAAAAATTTTACCTTTTGAAGAAACCGCTAAGGAAATAGGCTAAGAAAAGAATGATGAATCTCTGATGGGAAATGAATCACTCAGTTATCTACAAACAAGGTTAATGAAAATTAACAGTATGGGAAAATAATTCACATACAATTTATTTATTTATTTTACTCAGTTATTCTGATTATAATATGTAGTTAACTGAATTTTAAAAAGTAAAACCTATAATGAAAATGTCAAATGGATTTCAGAGTTGTGTTTGTGTTCTGTGCTGTGAATATATGTTAAAAATCAACAATTTGGAATATTCAGAAAATCTAGATAGTACCAAGATGTTCTCATTCTGGAAAGAAATGTAAGTGAATTTTTAACTTAAACATAACAATTGATACTTGTAATTTCAATAATCCTTGGTCGTATGTTTTTTTTTGGTAAGCGTAATTCTAATACTGAATAGTTTTTTTCATAAGAATAATCATAGGGTATATATTAGAGTATCAACATGGATACATTAGCGACTTTTCATGTCTAATGTGTGTGTTTAAGGGACACCAGTACATAATTAATTATTCAGAAAAACTCGAAACACGACAGCCATCACGACTTTCTCTAAGAATTCTCACACTTTAACAGGAAACAAATACCCAAAAATGTATTGGAAAATTAGTACAATCATCTATAGAAGAAAAAAAATTATTTATTGAACTTTAAGATCATACTTTAGAGAAATCAAAATATTCGGATGAATTATGAATAAAATATGAACTTGATTAGAATATGAATATAGAAGAAAATACAGATGAGGTATGGAAAAAAAAGCATGTGTGTTTGAGTTACATTAGTATATATATAATTAAATTATTCAGAAAACCTAAACACGGACGCCATCACGACATACTCTAAGAATTTCCACCTTTAACAGGAAAGAAAGAAATACCCCATAATGTATTGGAAATTAGTACACCCATCCTTAGACAACCAAACAAAACATGACAGATGTGTGTCACCATGGGAAAATTCCAAGATATCTTATCTCAAAAACATCACCCACAATTCCATAGCCAAACCAAAACACCATGTGATATCACAGAGAGACATATGTTCCTCAGAAATTTCCAAACACATAACGTCACGATTCTTGTTTCTAAATATCACACCATGTGATGTCTCCGACAGACGAGGGCCCCAGAAATTCCAAACTCTATAACAACAAACATTCACGTCACGATTCCTTATCTTATCTTGATCTTGATCTTGTCAGAAGTGTCCACCAATGACAATGCGATTACTTATACACTAATATATTTCCCTTTCCATTCAAAACAATAACGTCACTTATTTACAACTAACAAATGACGTCACTGATATTCATCTGACAACAACAAACATTCACGTCAGTATCTTGATCTTATCTTGATCTTGTCAGAAGTGTCCCACCAATCAAGACATGATTCCTTATCCACTAATATCATCCTTTCCATTCAAAACAATAACATCACTTATTTACAGCTAACAAATGACATCACTTATTTACAACTAACAAATGACATCACTTATCTACATCTCATAACAACACACACCCACATCACCATTCCTTATCTTATCTTCATCTTGATCTTGTCAGAATTGCACCACCAATCACAACACAAATCCTTATCTCTACCATCACCCATAATGTCATACGCGAACCAAAACACAACAACTGAAGCCATTGACACATATGCCCACAAGGAAATTCCAAACATTCCATACCCATGACATCACACACAATGACGTCATCAACCAATCACGTCATGATTCCTTATCTTATCTTGATCTTGATCTTGTCAGAAGTGGCTGCCCTACTACTCACGACTAGTTTAAAGTAAGCATATATATAGGTGGGGAATATAAACAATGTCTGCTTTGTCTTTGATTTAAAATCTTTTACTCTTGCACTCAAAAAAAATAGTCTAACTGGCGCAGTTTTTAAACAAATAAATTTTTCGACTCATTAGCCTTAAATGGGTTTGTTGTATTTACGAGAGTGAGAAATAAGATATGGTAGAAATGAATGGCTGAAAATCCGACAGAAAATATGTTGGTTAAGCCTTATTCTTTATAATGTCCTGTGCGTGGGGGGGTCAGTTTTCCTATTTTGAGGGATGAACACCCCTATATTAATATAACTATTAATGATAGTTATTATAATAATAACTATTATTAATATGTAGTCTGCTTTCACCAAAATATTCAAAATGCATTAAGCTTATCTGAGGATGATTTTCGATAGTGTGCATATTGAATCAAAAACACTCAACTGCAACTATCGAAAATCATCCTCAGATAAGCTTAATTCATTTTGAATATTTTGGTGAAAGCAGACTACATACTGTATTAATAATAGTTCAATAAGCTACAACTGAACAAACTTCAAAATGATTTATTAGGAAACAAATGAATGGTAGTATTTATTCCTTGACTGATTTAATATTCATAATAGGCGAGCAATATAAGGAAGCCTTTTTTGAGAGAAAGAGGGAACAATTGGAAATAAAAGAAAAAGGCTACCCATTTTGCACTTAGAGAAAGTTTTACACAAAAAAGCCCTTTCTACAAAATAAAGTCAATGAACAAAAATCTAACAGATATAAACCTTTAAGGAATGAAATTTGTAACCAGTTATTGAAAAAAAAAGAAAAGAAAAAAGAATTCTTGAATAACTATTCAAAACAACTCGAACGTGGTTTGCATGTTACTCCAACAATCGTAAATATTAATGAAACATGAAATAGGAAATAGAATATAAATATATCAATAGATCAATTTATACATATAATTAACACCAGTTTTGATTTATTACTACAGAAATGAAAACGCATGGGAAATAAATGATGAAGAGCATACGGGAAAGTATGAAAAACCTAAGAAGAATTCAAAAACATAAATTAATTAGAAAAATAGAAAATAAATAGGCAAAAATGAAAGCATGAAAATGGTAGAAAAAAAAATGGATTGCAATTGTCCTTTTGGCTGAACAGACTGGATAAAGCTTTGCTTCTTGAGTTGATTCTACATGGAATTTAAAGATTATTGTCTGACCAAAAGCAAAAGAATAAAAGTAGCAGAAATATTTTAGAGATATGTGATTTTTTTATTCCTTATCGTTAATTTTATTAACTTCGTCTTCTTAAGTTCTCTTTTCCAAGTCAGAAAATTTCTTCATCTTCCCTAATGAATTTAATTACGTATTGTGTTCTGCATAATTAAGCAAGCAATTTTATATTTCCAGTCGACTTAGTGTTCACAACGTATTTGTATGTTACTGTTTTTGATGTCTTGTTCTCTCCTTTCGAAAATAATTTAATACTTAATATGGTTTAACACTTGTAATTCACGGAATACTGCTTTGGGTTCTTCTATATTTCGTAATTAATCTTTTCCATTAACGCTAAAAATTTTCTGAACTTCTTTTGGGTCCATTAAGACGGCAACTGCCTGGAGAAGTTGTAAGTTATCTTCCCAACTCATTCTTCTAATGCTAACTAAGTTTCCAAACTCATTTAATTTTGTTTCCAATGTTTTGTCTTCTAGAACAGTTCGATACCTCTCAATCGTAGCTAACTTTCGTACTCGCCTCATTCCTTCCCTCAGCATTCCAACTAAATCCATTAATCTTTTCTTTTTCTAAGTCTGTAGCGTATATTGGAAACTTCCAAACAGGAAGTGGGATGAAAGCTCCTTAACTTGTCTACACTTATTAATCCGTCTAAAACATCAATATTTTTTTTTTCTTGTTGAATTTGTCACCTTGGAAATTTCTAATTTCCTAACGGATTTATCCGTAATACATTTTTCAGACAAAATAAGAAAGAAAAAATAATTCATGTAATATTAAGAAATAATAATGCAATAGGTTTTGTTGGCGACAGAGAGAAAGGTGGAAAAAAATACAATATTTCTTCCAGAAAACAGATTGAGAGAGAGAGAGAGAGAGAGAGAAAGAAAGAGAGAGAGAGAGAGAGAGAGAGAAAGAAAGAGAGAGAGAGAGAGATAGGAAAAGAAGTATGAAAACTTGAAGTATCATACCACAAAAAAAAAAAAATAGATTACTTATCGATAAACATGACTTGCAAAATTTTATCACCTGTTAAGTATTTTTACGCTTTATCTTCATTTAAAGCACACACGACCGTCGTCGTCTGTTTTAAACGGATTAGATTTTAATAATCTCTACCCGAGGAGGAGATTAGTCAAGAATTGAAATAGTCCAGCATAATCTAGAGTTCAACATAAGTCCACGTTGATGAAAATAAGCTAATAATAATTGTGATATCGACGAAACATCTAAGACAATGAAGCCAATTATTACTTCTGCTAATTACAGGTATTATTATTATTATTAACTTAAGTGTTCTCTGGCCAGGTTGATTGTGCGGACTAAAATCCTGTTTCCCTCTGGATAATCCGATTTTTCATCCAGGGACCGTTGAAAAGCTTAATCCATTTTAAGTTAAACCTTTCATCGCTTCCTAGACCGAACCAAAACTAATATTTTATAACGGCATCGTTGGGATAAACTTACATTTAGTAAACAATTAGCCAAAGCATGCCGTTAACCCTTCTTACTTTGAAGTCACTGTGAGCTTATACTCGAACTTATTAAAAAAGATGAATGAATTACGAAGACTAAAAAAAAAAAGGATCTACCAACATTTTTCTATATTTCATGATATGAACATTTCAAAATACACATATAAAAGATTACTACGATTTTCTTGGTTTTACTACAAGGTGGCGACACTGTACTTGCTGTTACAGCATCTCAAATTATGGCGTCTCTTGTCTATTTCTACGAGGACGAAACAATGAAGTTTTACGCTACGTTTGTGATTCCTAGTACGCATGCGTTGTGCTAGAGCTGCTGTACATGACCCGATGTTGTCAACGCAGCAAAAACATATGAGAGTGCAATGAATGCAGGTTCTGTTTGGTAGTGTACAAATGTTTCAATGTGTAACGATATAACTGGGCACAGACAGTGAAACCCCTGCAAGAAATCAATCAGTTCAGATTCCTTTACTGTAAGAAAAACACGTCAGTATCACCTGCAATCAAAGTTATTCAATGACCATACTTTTCCGTATCATCGACATGAATCCGTGCATATTGGAACGGCTCTCATAGAGAGGCTATTGTAGAAAAAAATGTCACTATAAATTATTAATTAATACTCTGAATAATAAAAAATCATCCAACAGCTTATTTTTACTGCAGAGAAACGGTTGAATTGAAATGTGAAAGAGTGTTGAATATTTGTTGCATTTATTTTAAAAAGGTTTAGAATTGCGTGGATTTTCATTGATGCTAATTGTGTGATTCTGATAACCTAAATCGGCCGAGTGGTTAAGCAAAATAAATAAAATTATTTTTTATGCTTAGTTGAGAGATTTCCAGGTGGCGTAAAAGTTGATGGTTTTTCTTATAGTTCTTATAAGAACTGGGCGATGGACTGAGTCCTTGACTCTTTATCCCGTCATCTGAATGAAGAAAATCTGTGTGGATGGAGTGTTATTGAGCTAAAAAGCTCTAGTCATGGCTGGGTAACGGCAATAGCCGAGCCTCAGTTAAAACTTCATTGGTTACAGCATTGCCATTTATTACCCTGGAAGTCCTAAAAAGGACGAGCTCCCATCTATCCATAATTACTTACCGTTGATGGTTTTCTTCGTCCCTTTAGTTATTTAAATTAAGATTAACTGGACGATAATTGGGTATTAGAGATTTGTCCTCCAATTTGGATAGCATTTCTTTTCAACTGTTTCTAACTGATAAATAATAAATAAATAAAATAATAATAATCATTATTATATAGTTAGATTATTGTCATCGATTATAGGATTTTTTTTTTGTCGGTTGGTTCGTGTGGGGAAATATGTTTGTGGTGGGAAGGGAAGATATTTGTAGAACAATATGATAAAATAATAAATCACAACATTGTCTCTTAATAAAAAACTGAAGTTTTTCTGTTAGAAATGCGGCATTTTAAAACATTGTAAGATTTTTAAAATGCGTTGTGAATATTACAAAAAAAATCCTTTGCAAAAAAATAGATCTTTTTAACAATAGGCAGAAGAAGGATTCAAAACTTTTATGATACTTGTGACGAAACTGGGTATTTCAAAGTCATCAAAGACAGTTCAAAATAGTTAAAGATTTTACTCTACGAATTACTTTCAATATTTAGAGCAGATAAAGGGGGTTTTCTCCCAGGAAAAACCAGTTTTAATCACGTAACTATGAAAAAACTTGTAGATTATATTTTTATTGCGAGAATTATTTGATGTAGAGATTTTCTCCCAGTTTCTTTCAGATCAATTTCTTTCGAGTTAAAGATCGTTTTGATAAAATATTTAGAATTAAATTTTTAAAAAATTAATAATAATTTATAAACTATAATGATCTACTTAAATTATTAATACTTTTTAAAAAATTCACAATATTTTCAATTAAAATTAAAGTTTACCATTAGACTTTTTTAATTTTTGTATATTAAAAGATGACATGTAATCCTCAGTATAAATTGTTCTCATGAATGACCGATTGATTCATTCAATCCAATACCCTTGGAGGGTAATGGATGGCAATGCTGTAGATAATGAAGTTCTAACTGAGGCTCGGCTATTGCTGTTACCCTCCTGCCATGATTAGAGCTTTAATAGCTCAATAACACCTTATCCCTACACTGCCCGCTACAGTTAACGGGGAAGATGAAAAGCATTCTTGCTTCGCCCCTTTAAGCCAGTCCTTATAAGGACTATATAATTGTTCTCATGGATTGATTCTTTCAATCCAATACTTTTGGTGAGTAATGGATGGCAATGCTGTAGCCAATGATCAGAGCTTTAATAGCGCAATAACACCTTATCCCTACACTGTCCTCTACTGATCCTCTACAGATAACGGGGAAGATGAAAAGCATTCTTGCTTCGCCCCTTTAAGCCAGTCCTTATAAGGACTATAAGGAATATACTAATGCGGAAGTGGGCTTTGGTTAAAAGAAAAACCCATCCTGGGAGGGTAATGAAGTTCTAACTGAGGCTCGGCTATTGCTGTTACCCTCCTTCCATGATCAGAGCTTTATTTATATTTATATATTTTTATATTTATATCCCAATATGCATTTATATTTATATAGCCAAATAACACCTTATCCCTACACTCTCCTCTACAGATATATATATATATATATATATATATATATATATATATATATATAACAGCCCTAACTATGGGACTGATTCCACAAGCGAACTCTATCCATATCTTGGGAATACTCTTGCATGATGCATAATATGCCACGTCTATCAACACTGATCTCATACAGAAAACAAAAACTTCCTTACTTAAAAGAATGAAGCAGAGGACAACTTTCGTTCGCTACAAGAACCACAATTATCAAAGCTGTCGCCTTGCATGCATTATTACACGTTATTCAGATTGATGGTATTACAGAAACCGATGAAAAAGCATTATATAAGCCACTGTTATCTTTCTTCTGGAGTATAAACATCAAAAAGCGAACCTGCAGTATCTTTATCATCCAGCAAATAAAGCGGGTGCTGGACTGCCAATATTACGGTATCATTATATGCCAAATACTATCAGAAGAATAATGAAAGTCTTGTCCTCTTGCCATTCATGTAAATATGTTATGCAATATCCGTTAGGTTTTTCACTGTCTCTTTTTGGTTCGCACAACTATAAAAGGCCTCGCGCTGAAACCTCGCCAGGTTATTACCAGAAAATCTGTCCAGTGATAAAACAAATCTCACGAAGAAGTATCAACATAATTACTGCCAAAGAAAAAGACAGATATTGGATAATTTTTGACCATCATGATCATTAACTACGTAATCTAGGAGTTAACACAGATCTTTTCTTCGAAAATATGGTTAGAGGACATTGCTATTCATCTAGATAAGACTTGTCTTAGAGAATCGGTTATGGGAATATATTAGTTCGATGGAACATATAAGAGCAAACAAACCAATCAGTTCTTCATTACAGAACTAAAGTATCGTATTTGGAAGACGGCAAATTGACATATCTGACCCTTCTGAAGTTGTATTGATGCGTTTTCACTATCTTTTTTTAGCCTTCCTCATCTTGGAAAATCTCTTTCAGGCATATCAGGCTTTGTACAACAGTAGTGCAACTCAGCCATCATCTTACCTTGATTGTAGATCAAGCTCAACATTCACTTTGTTCTTCTGTTTATTTGAGTATCAGCAGTATGTTTGTTCTTCTTTTCAATTCGTTTTCCTCTATCCCCTTAACGAAGTGGGAATTCTAAGCGAACCTGGGAGAGTCTTCCCGAAAGGGACGACTTTAATCAAATTTGTCTTCAAATATTTTGCTTTGACACCCTCGCCTTCTTAAAATATACAACCAAGTATGTCTTTTAAATTTCTCTTTAGTATTAATTAATATTTTAGAAATAGTCTTTTAACTTAGTGTCTGGTTGGAGATGTGGGGTAGATCCATTACTTACTAAGTTCTGCTATTTTTATATTATCTGACATTAGGAGCGATATGAAATCTTAGTTTAAGAGAATCTATGTACAAATACATTCGGGTTTTTTTCCAGTTTATAGGCCTATTTTATGTTTATTTCTTCAGTATTTCCACACGTTAATAACACGGTCTTGTAATTTCATGCATAAACGAGTATATACACGTCTATTCATGAAACGAATATGTTGTTTAAGCATCTGGAGATTGTAGCCTTTAGAGAAATATTAAGAAGGCTGTTTAAAAGAATAAGACAGATGAAATGAAGAGAAAGAGATGAGGTTGGTTACGTAAGTTTGAAACAGAACTGCGCTTGGAGTTTGACTGAAGGGTTCTGTTGTTTTTGCATGATTCACCTGAAAAAAACTGAGGCTTTGAGACAAGTATTTTATGTTTGCTAATGGCCTGCGTTCTAAGGCTGGTTGACCCTGTATTACTAGATGAAAACTAAGTTATTTGGGGAAAAAATTCTGTCACTCTCCCACCACCATATGAGACCATAGCTTCGCCATATCTTCTGCCTATAGAAGACAAGAATACATTTTCGCTATACCAAACGATACGCCAGTAACTCTATCTCTGAGTGTCTCTCTCTCTCTCTCTCTCTCTCTCTCTCTCTCTCTCACACACACACACACACACACACACACACACACACACACACACACACACACACACACACACACACACACACACACACACACACAGTGGAACTGCCACAAGAACGATTTTAATTGCTCCTTTTGGGATATATTAACCGCCTTCCACGCGAATGTAATTTTGCTAATCTTCTCCTATTTTGTTTATTAAGTATCGATCCTACTGGCTATATAGGTTAATATCGCGCAGATGCTACTGTATGTAACATTTTCTAACTTGTAATTAATGACATCGAACATGGCTTCAAAGTCTAATATTTAAATAATATTCAGTCAAACTTTGAGAGGACATTTTTATTGGTTTCAGAAATGACAATTAAAATTTAACACAATAATTCCACGACGTCCCAAACAATTACTTCAAATCTGCAAGAGAATTTTCTGGATGTAAACATTTTCGGTATTATGACTACATTATGATGTAAATAAAAAGTTTAATAAAAAAAAAATAAGCAATTAAAACTCGACAAGTTTCGTATATGAAATATACGAAATATGTTTCATATATTTCATACGAAATATATAAAAATGGAAATATAAATATGCAAAATACTACACGGAGATTTAGCAAAGACAGTGCTGCCCCCTGTTAGAAGCTTTATTAATCTCCAGTATGGATTTTTTTTAAGTTAATCAAAAGCGGCAGTTTATCGAATATTACTAAGTGGGAAACACTGGGAGGAGAGTGCCTACCTTAAATAACTTAATGGGAAAACAAAAACACCTCTCCTTGGAGAGCATTTTATGACAACTCTATTAAAAAAAAAGGTACGCCTGTGCGCTTGCGATAACATAATAAACAAAGATTAACTTGTCATGTTTAATGAAAGTATTAGAAAAGGCTTATTGAGAGTAAATTAAAAGAAAGAATTTCATTGGCTTACAAAAATGCTATTAATCTACAAAACCAAGAAACGCCGCGAATTATTCGTGAAATGCTGATTTTCCCATGGGCGATGATTCGTTCTATAATTTGTTTTCTTAATTTTGAAACGCAGATAGGTCTTGTAAATCTTTTGTTTTTCTTGTCAACCTTTGGGATCCCTTACAAAAGAGGTCTCCATTTTTATTAAAAATGCACAACCACACAAGCATATAGTGCACTGAAACGTTGTTAATGTATTTCCTTTATTTTAAACAATTGAAATGTAAGAATCTTCAAGAAGACACAGGAAAAAATTAGGACCAACGACTGCATGGAAAATCTCTATAACCAGATGTAGAAAAGAACCATCAGGATTTCCAAAAAAATCTACGGATTCATGCTAGGATACCACTTAAAAGGTACATAGCCTCTGTTTCAGCGGAAAGGCAAGATATAAGCCAAATATAATTCTTGTCGATTGATAGAGCAAGCTACAGTGGTAAAGAACATCGCGACTGGTTCATAAAACCTTGGAGCTGTGCAATTTGTCTGATTGGAAAAGAGTATGTATCATGAAACTTGGTTTATGAACGATCTTGGGAATGTCTTATATCCAAGTGTATTTTCCGTTGAAGTTTGATGGAGTATATGCAATGGTGTGGAGAGATTTCTCTTGATGTGGACTGGAACTTTGGATTGTAATACCTGGAAGAATAGATTTCCACCGATATCCAAATTACTCTGATCGGTTCTAAACTAGATGTAAGTTATCCAAACGTTGATTGAGGAACAGAGAAAACTCATGAGATGAACGAAGGAGAATTTATTGAGCTGTTGCGAGACAACACACTCAAGCAGTAAGTGAAAGAGAAAATTCGAGATCAAAGAGTGTTCGATTTTGATTGTAGCGTCAGAAGGGGTCTCAGTTAAGGGTGTGATCGTTTTTCCTCCGGTCGGTGATAATGATCAAACGGTACTGCCTTTGGAAGTAGCTAAGCATATGAATGCCCAGCTAGGAAAAATACATACTGAATTATAAACAGGAAATTATAAAACATGGAAAGAAATTCACTGTGCAGGCTAAAGGTAATCCAAAAGAATTTTATCGTTATGCTGCAAGAGAAAAGAATGAATGTAGAAGAATAACTTTACTGAATACAGGTGATATTCTTGCGTCAGAAGCAGACGCGATTGTTAAAATAATGAGCGTTCGCTTTGCTATGATCAATCTGGTGAATGGTGTATAGCTGACGATGCTACTGATTGCTACAATGGATGAAGAGACAGAGATACTCATGAAGGAGGTTCAAGAGCTGTTGCATAACTTGGATAAAAATTCGACAATAGGGACAAATGGGGGATGTCAGGACATATAATAAAAATGTTCAGCGAACTGGTAAGGCCCTTGACATGCTTACGTAATTTGAATCTTAGCTCAGGAAAAACTGTACCGAAGGGAAAAGATTGGATGATAGTCCTTTTATTGCACATCTGAAATACTGAAGATTTTAGAGAAGTTGGTAAAAATTTCGCATACAGAAATGGATCGACAGACATGCCATTTTTGCAAGAAACATCATGAGTTTACTTATATCTTTCCTATGGTGTTATTGCGCTTTTAAAGCTCTGATCATGGCAGGAGGATAACAGCAATAGCCGACCCTCAGTCAGAACTTCATTGGCTACAGCATTGCCATCAATTACCCTCCCAGGGTAATTTCTTCTCCACCCTACCGGTCTTCTTCCTTTTTAATTCTTAGAAGGTCCTTAAAAGGACTGGCTTAAAGGGGCGAAGCAAAAATGCTTTTCATCTTCCCCGTTATCTGTAGAGGACAGTGTTATTGAGCTATTAAAGCTCTGATCATGGCAAGAGGGTAACAGCAATAGCCAAGCCTCAATTAGAACTTCATTGGCTACAGCATTGCCATCCATTACCCTCCAAGGGTACAAGAGTATATACAAGGTATATATGATTATATATGATTATATGATTAATACATTACCCTCCAAGGGTACAAGAGTATATACAATACAAGGGTATATATGATTATATATGATTAATATATTAATCACCGCACGGCCGATTAATTTTTACCAGGTGTCCAATCGTATAATTATTTTATTCATTCTATCTCTATGTGTCTTTAGTATATTTAGAAGAACGATGGATATTCCCTCAGATGCTCACTATTTCAACGAGTTTGTGATTTTTAGTTATGAATCCCTATAAACTATATAAGAGATATCAGTGGTGGTTTTTTTTTTTTTGGGGGGGGGGGGTAAGTACGCGCACTCGTGTCTCTATGAGAATTCAAATGGTAAAATTTCTAGACTTCATTATTTCTGGGAGTACTTAAATATATTATCGGAAGGAAAAGTACTGACCCTTATGTCTTCAATAATAATGAGAACCTGTCCCATTCTTAATGAAATTCTTCTTGCAAAAATGTTCAAATTAAACAAAAACTTCAAATTACTTTTTATCAACAATTGGATAATTCCAAAAATGATACGGTTCTCTAAAATATGTTTAAAAATACACTTGGAATTTGAAATGTTATATATCAGAAAGTGTATTATAATAAATGTCATCAAACCTAATTTGTAATGCGAAAACAATAAATAAAGTGAATTGGACCCTACGTATTTAAGCTTCAGACCATAAGATTTACAATAAATACTTTTGCTTGTTTTCATGTTTTCCTTAATCCTGTAGTGTTCCTTAATGTCAATAGATGGCACCACAAATTAATGACGTTTCCTTAACAAAAACAAATAAAACATCGAAACATGTAATACGATTAAACAGATATTTATAAATAATCTCAATTTCCTTTATTTTTATGCAAAGCATCTCTTGGATTCGTTACGAGCATTGGTGCTTCCTCTTCTTTAAGTCGTAGTATCATAGCATTAAATAATTGGGACCGGAATATTATTGTATTTTTACGTACTTCTTCTGCTTCCTCCTATCATAAATTTTAGGTCAAGCGGCCTTTTCCTATCTCATGCCATCGCTTTCTTGGTCTTCCATTTCGTCTTTTCCATTTATTTAATATCCGTGCAGTATTTTTGGCAGTGACTATTGTCCATTCGATTTAGATGCTCTATCCTTTTTTTGTTTAAATTTACTTATATAATGGTTAATAGGTTTTATATTCAGAGATTGTAAATTTCTTCATTTATTATTTCTTTATTTTTTAAAATTATTTTATGCTGCTTATTTTCATAAAATTTGTAAAATTTGTCAATATCTTTTACTTCTTATTGCGTGTTTTTTTCCTTTGAAAGGCCTTTCAAAGAAAAAGTTTGTACAGACTGTTGTTCTATTTCTAGATTATTATATTAAAAAAAGTAGAGGTGTAGGGTACATCCTTTCCATACTCTTCTTGGTAGGTCTTTCCATTCTAATATTTGTTCTAATTCAACACTACTTGATTAAGAGGGCGATGTTAAATCCCGTTTTATTTTATAGCCGGGTAAGAAACTTGAGTCGAAATCCATCGACATCCATAGAGTTTCAATGCCGAAAAAACTATCGGCGGAACCAAGTGTAAATGATCACTTGGATAGTACAACACCAGGGCAACTCGATGCAAAGGTGGAGAAAGCTCCCTTACTAACTTTAGCCTTTCGGCTCATTATCTTTGTAGTCAACACTACTTAATTTGCTGTTTATATTTCTGATTAGACTGTAAGAACTAGTTTGGTATATTTAGATCGATTAATATTTTAAATAATTTTTATCTATTAATTTTATCAAATGTTTGTTTCTCATAATTAATAAAATCCACGTGTGTTTAGTTTTGAAACTCTCTTCTGTTTTCAATTAATAATTATCCATCAGCATCTGTAGAGTAATTGTAAAGATTTTAGAGACGTTGATAAGAATTCGCATACAAAAATAGATGGAAAAAGAAGATATAAAGTAATTGGGGTTTTAAACTATTGCTTGGATTTGTAGGTGGCTGACGGACAGATTTAATCTAGCAGATTTAAGTCATCACTAATTAAGTTATCATATCATTAATATCATCTTTCAATGAAAGTATTCTTTCGAATATTTTAGACGAAGGTTATTTAATATTTATTAAAAACTTCCTTCAGTATTTAAAATATTAAAGTTTGCGAAGTAGTGGGAGTCGTTTTTTTTTATTCAAAACAAACTTCTATTGGCAGCATTGGTGGTGGAGAATTGAGCAGTAGAGATGGAGGATTGTGTGGAGTGGATCCTCCCGCGATGGGCTCTTGGAAGTATCACGTAATAATAACATGTTTAGGTTTTTTGTTGCGGCCCAAAATAAACATTTTTATCTGCACCCCCCTTTCTACTTTTGTATTTTTTTTACTTCAAAATAATTTTTAATAAAAATTCGTGTTAGCTGAAAGTGGATTTCAGCATACGTGCACTCGGCTTGCTAGTACCGACATCTGTCGTCAAGATCGAATTCGATTTAATTATTTTAAATTAAAGTAACTATCAAAATTGTAGTCATTGAAGAAAAATAGATTGTTTCTGTGACGTATTCAGTTTAGTTATTTAGTTCTTGTATGATATAAGACATGCAGAAACCATTTTTTAAAAGTTAATGTTTATATTTACGCTATTAAGAATTTTCTCTACAAAATAATGAAATATCTTTATTTTAATAAACTCTGATTGAAATATTTTATTATTTTAAAATATTTTTGATATTAGAAAATAATATTTGATATTTAAAATGAAAATTTATTCTCTATCTTTTTCTAAATAAAATAGAAATTAAATAAATAATTTTTGAGGTTTAATTTAAACTACCTTTTTATAAATAAAATAGTTTAAAATAAATAATCTGTATCATAATAGGCTAATGCGTGTATATACGTATATGTATACAAAAGGAGACATTTTGATTCATTTTCTTTAGTATGTATTTGAAATTTGCCTCAAATAAAAATCAATTCATTTGTCTCAATAGGATATGACGCAAATAAGTAAATAAATAATGTGTCAAGCTGTATTTTTATGCTTCTATTAAATTTGTTTTGTACTGTATAAAACAAATATACATTCGTATAAAACCCATGTATAAAAAACCTTCATTAAAGCCTGATGGATTTTATTGAAATTTAATATTTAAGAACTAGACTAAATCGAGTCATAGAATTATCATCGTTTTTAAATGGAATGGAACCATTTTGGCAAAATTAAACCAAAATGTTAGAAAGTATATAAAATTATATGTCAAAAATTAATAAATTTCCTTTAATGTTTTCTCAAAACGTTTGCTAGTGACAATAAACAATCTACAGTTATATAAGCTGAAAATGGCTCCATGTTGTTTTCAAAATTCATAAAATAACGTTAATAGAATTTACACTCTGCTCTCAAAACTGATATTAAAAAGAAAAAGAAGACTGTTGCGAAAAATTACGTAGTTTAATTTAAAATAACTGAAATGAAATTTAAATGATTAAACAAAATTTAAAATTAAATTATATATTATGAAGGAAAATATTAAAATTTTAAAATACTTTAATAAAACCATTTTATTTTAAAGATATCTAAGTCTTACAAGTTTGGGTCTAAAACAAACCCCGTGTAGTGGCCGGGATAAGAATAGCTCCACTGTAGCCCATGCATGTCGTACGAGGTGACTAAAATGGGTACCCAGGGAGGGTAATGGATGTCAATGCTGTAGCCAATGAAGTTTTAACTGAGGCTCGGCTATTGCTGTTACCCTCCTGCCATGATCTAAGCTCAGCTCAATAACACCCTATCCACACAGATTTTCTTCAATCAGATGAAGGGATAAACAGTCAAGGACTCAGTCCATATATATATATATATATATTTATTTATTTATATTATATATATATATATTTTATATTTATATATATAAAACGACTGTGCAACCCCGTGTGATGGATGGGATAAGAATAGTCTCACTGTAGCCCATGCATGTCGTACGAGGCGACTAAAATGGGTACCCAGGGAGGGTAATGGATGGTAATGCTGTAGCCAATGAAGTTTTAACTGAGCCTCGACTATTGCTGTTACCCTCCTGCCATGATCAGAAGCATTGATCACGGATCAACAACACCCTATCCTTACATTGTCCTCTACAGATAACGGGGAATATGAAAAGCATTCTTGCTTCGCCCATCTAGCAAAAAAAAAAAAAAAAAAAAAACCGACTGTGCAAGTGTAGCAGCCTTAGTTAACTTAGCTTGGTTAAGTTAAGGCGACTTATTTGATTACATTAAATTGTTAAAAGAAATCCAAAAGTATTTTGACGAAACTTTTAGATACTACCAAATGGACATGAACAGCTTTCAACAACAGCCGAAACATATTGAACAAATAATTATTTTAATAATCATGTGGAAGTAATGGCTATACATATTAGTTTAAATAGTATTATTGAAACTTTTGATGTAGATATAAAACTACATGAATCTAATGAAAACGTGTTTTTTCTACAAGATTTCCTGTCCTTCATCAAATTCTCTCTTAAAACGCATTCCATAGTGATAGCCTCGCCAACACGAAAAGGTATTTGTTTAACGATATTATTGGGTATAATCTATTTTGTATGATCTTGATGGCTGTTGCGACTCATAAATATTGATACCATTGCTCCAGCGAGCAGAGAAACACTTCTCGCATTCATGCCATTCTTCCTTTAGTGTTCTGCATGGTAAGTTGATTTTTTCCTCCTTCTTTTTCTCATGAAGATCAACGATATTAAAGATAGTTCCAAATATTACCCGAGATAAGCCTTGTTCTGAAGATGTATTAATTTATGAAAGAATCATATCTCTTAATTTTGTTTGTTTGTATTGTGTTTCTTTAATTATTCGGTAATAATATTAATCATAACCTTAAATAATACTATTAATTTCAATTAAATTCTATATAATATAATAATATTATTTGTAGTATTAGTTGTTTTTTTAATTAAATACTTAATTTAAAAAGATTATTTAAATAATTGATTTTATTAGTATTAATTATTTTGATTGAATATTAGGTATTTATTATTTACTTTATAACATTATTATTTAATGTGTTAGTATTTATTAAATAAAACAATATTATTAGTTGATTTTTATTATATATTTAATTTAATACCGTATAGTGGAGAGGGAAACGTGGTTTCGTGTATGTTCTTATTTAAACCAACGAAATAAGAAAGCACACGAAACCACAGAAGATATTTTAATAAGATTATGCTGCAAAATACAGATATTTCGGTTTATGTATCACAAGCCGTCCTCAATGTATGTAGAATAAAAAATGAAAATGCTAAGTACAAGAAATTAAATCTCTGGTTATTTAGCAATTCTATGTCATAACTTTTTATAGGATCCTGAGAGTGCAATAATTTTCAATTCAAACATCCCTACACGCGCAGAGGTAACCTTATTGAATCGCACTAAGTTTTAACCTGTAACAGAAGATAATAATAATTTGTGAGTTCAACAAATCTTCATCATCGGCCTGTAGAGTAAGATAGGCTGAGAGTCAGCAGATAGTAGGAGAGGAAATAAAGATAGAGTGCATAGTGGTAGAGTAAGTTAAAGAGGCCTCAGTTGACCTGTTTTAGCTGTTTGCTCCCCAGGGACGTTTCTAAAACGGTCGTTGATTTTTCACTTTACAAAAAAGGAAAAATCCTAAAAAGGAAACATGTAACAAAACAAACAAAAAAAGTACACAGAAAAGCAAAAATTGAAAGTTAAACTTAGAGGTGGAGGAAGGATCTGGCCCGAGTGATGCAGCTCACAAGGAACTGCACCGCCTCACTGTAAGCCTTCGCCGCTCGGGTTCTCAGGTCCTCTCCCATCTGTGATAGCTGAAACCGGTGAAGCTGTGTACAGAAACCCCACAAGGTGGTTACTGTGTCTTTCTTTTGTTGTGGGCAGTTATTATTCTTTTGGCCACCTCACTTCCCTTGGTCATGTCTAGTTTGCAGAGAGCTATGAAGAACGCCGAAGCTGCCTCCTCGTCTAAATCCTGGGCTACCTCTACCTGCTCAGGGGTGACTTTGCTGATGTCATCAACGAAAATGTCACCCCATTTTGCGCTGACGATGTCAGATCCATGTTCCCCTGTGAGGAGGAGTTCAGGTTCTCCTATTTTTTTCATCGCTTCTTTGAATTTTTCCGCCGTCCCTGGGATACCTCTGATGAGATGGCTGAGAGTCTCCCCTGCTTTCGCGTGAGGGACTTCTGGGTGGGCGGTCTCAGATACTTTTGCTTTTTGGGCGTTACCAACTCTTCTTCCTGTGGGCTTAATGGCCGTTTGGAGGTGTTGGTGTTCACTTCCATCTTTCCTTCTTCCCTATCTATATCTGTATTAGTATCTATATTGGTATTGATGGTTTCAATAACGACTGTTTCTTCTTGTTGGATTTTACTGCTTGTGGAAGATTTTTTCCCCTTTCGGTTTTTCTTAGACGTGGAGGTATGGATTTCTGTTATATCAGGAGCAGCCTCGAAAGGAGGAGAAGCTTTCTGTGTTGTGTCATTTCCATTGCTTGGTGGAGTTGCTGGCGTGATTGCACCACCCATCCTCTCAGCAAGGGTTCTGGATGGGCATGTGTCCACTTTGTGGTCAATGACCCCACATTTCAGGCAAGCTGACTCACAGTTTTCTTGGTTGTGGCCTTCTTTGAGGCAGTTTTTACATTTCACTCTAGGACAGTCCGCCCCAAGGTGAGTGAAGGCACCACATCTAAACATTGTTTTTTTACACCAAGGTAGTTTATCATTACTCTGGCGGATCCAATAATAATGAAGTTGGGAACGGGCGTTTTCATCTCGAGGGAGATGTGGACTTCACCCGATTTCCATTTGGGGTTTTCTGCGTCATTTAGGACTTCCACCTTGTGTACAACGCCCCATTTCTCGAATATTTCGTGGATGATCTTTACATCGGTTTCAATATATTCTAAAGGGAATCTGGGGATTCTAAGTAGTTTGGTAATGCTCCCTACCAAAAATGGAACTATTGTTTTTCCATTACACTCGAATCCTGCAAGTAGTTTGTTCACTCCTTACTACTACTTGGAAGCGGCCACCACCAAAGGGAGTAAAACCAAAAATCTGCTCAGCGCCGACGTTTTCGATGAGGGCTTTGACCAAACATCGAGGTCGTAGGTCAGCTTCAACTTTGATTCCAAGGGTCCGCGTATGCGGCAAAGCCATGGCTGGTGAAGGGGCTAAGCTATTCCCACCACCGAGTGTGTTATTCTTGCCCCAGTCCGGGATTTATTCTTTATCTGCTGCTGTAGTTTATTATCAAGTGCCTCTATGAGACGCTTTGTCGATAATAACTGAGCTAACATATACTACAATTTGCGCTTAGCTAAACAATTTGCTAATCACCTATGAGAAAAGTTCACAAAAATGAACGCTAACCATACTACAGAAATGATCCTGTGAAGCATGATCTTCTCTTTTGGGGGATTCACTTGTAATCTCCATTTGATCTTAGCCAAAAGGCCCAGAGCGACATGTGATAGAATATATTGATTATAAAAATACACTAAAAAATGTTTTTATCGCATGTTTTTTATTAATTTTATTTATGAATTAAAATAAATGGTGTAAGAGGAAATTTTGCACTTTTTTCATACTTTTTAAAAATAATAAACAGCTTTTTAAAATTTAATTTATAGAAAGAATTAATATTTGATTACATATTAATAAATAAATAGTTTTACTTTTTTTCATAAAAATGAGATTAAAGTTAACAGCTTAACTGGCATTCGTAGAGCGACAATAATAGAATATACGAAAATTCTCTTACGAACTAACTAATTAAACACAATACTTAGGAAAACAGTAATCCGCAGTTTAAAGGAAGAAAAATACACAAAAAATTAGAAGATTTTCGCTACTCGACAAATGATAAGGTTTACTACTGTAACGAGACTGTAAACATGAAAATGTATTTTAATTTTTTCAAGATTTTCATATCAAAATAGATATAATTCAATTGCCGCTATTAAAATAATTTTTGAACTTTTATTTTAATTGTCGACAAATTGTGTAATTTCATGACTCCTGAAAACGTTCTCTGTTGGTTCCACTAATCTCTCTCCTGAGAAGTGCTGTCAACACTATATTGAAATACCATTAAAGTTCACTGCTGGCCAATATGGAGTTTGAATCTTTATCCAGCTCAAAGAAATTGAGTTGGAATGGGTCACTATGGGAGAAGTAAACCCAACATTTCGGCATTAGGAAGAAGCTCCTCCACCAGTGGGGATTCTACATGCTGAACATCCTCGTCAAATCAATCAGTGTTTATTAGGAATATTACTGTTTAGTTTTATTCAAATCAATTATTGATATATTTTATTTTATTAGTAGAATTGAGATATCCAACCTTTGAACACTAAATATGTTCAACATTCTAAAATTGATTATAAAATATTTGTATATTTAAAAAAAGATAAAATATTAATTGATCTTTTTTAAATTATTTTAAAAATGTCTCTCAAAAATTTAATTTTTGTTCATAACTCTTTTTTATTTGTAAAAAGACTTCCTATGAAAGAAAAGTGGTTTATTATATTACATAATGTTATAATGTTAATGATTAACCAACAATGATTAAGAAAGTTGGAAGAAAATGGAGAAGAAAGGCCCAAAACAGGAATAGCTGGACTCTTTACGACCTGCAGTCATGGAGAAATCTGGACTGAAACCACAGGTCCATCAAGGTAATCATTGGCGTAACGTTGTCATTTCATAGTAACGTAGTTTTTATAGAGGGTGGTTCAAAATTCTACGTACAAACCTTGAGGGGGGAGGTAGAGAACATCAAAATCAGGAAAGCATGACTGGAAACGCCACCCGAAAGTGATAGGTGGCGCTGTTCGCCAGCGGCTCCAGGTGAGCAATTGAGGCTTCCTCATTCAAGCTTTCGACGTCGTACGAAGAACATGCGTCGTTTTACGAACGCTGAGATGACAGACATGCACCTAGTTTACCATGTTATGTATCCAACTACTATTGAACTGTTCAGCTACGCCTAATAAAGTTTTTTACACTACTTAGTGTGTTGTGTTATTTCTGTATCGTTGTGTATCTGTTAGTAGTTTCCGGTCATGCTTTCCTATGTTAATATGGTTGATTTTGATGTTCTCTATCTCCCCTCAAAGTTTGTACGTGGAATTTTGAACCACCCTCTATATTTCAGACCTAATTGTACCTTGTACTCAATCGTATGGTTATTACTGAGCAAAACCACGTAATTAATATTACGCAAGAACTCAGTTACTAATTCACAGCTGAAGCCTACTTCCCGCTTCGTTTTGGGTATAAAGATCTTGATGATCAGCCATTTAGCAAAAACTCCAATGTGGGTGGGAAAGGAGATCTAGGGAATGACGAAGATGAGAATTAAATCTCAAACGGTATGTCCAAGACTATCCTGTTTGGAACGTGTATGACTTAGCTAACAAGCGCTGACAGCAACTGTAATTTTTTCTGGCAAGAAAGGTCTTCCAACCCCTGTCCTTCAATTCCAGATATCTGGACGATCTGAAGCAATTTCATCTGGAAATGTATTCTTATAATAACGAACTGAAACATTTATGATATTGCTTTCAGTAGCTAGAGTAAGCCCCTGATTATTAGGATCAGTTATTACTTTTTTGATTTCAAGTTTCGTGCGTCGTAAGAAGACTGCACGATGACTTGCTGAACGAAGATATAACTGACCTTACAGTTCTTGTCGTGGATTCATTTTAAGATGTTGTGGACACGGTTTTTATTCCATCAAAAACACTTTCGAAAATGTTGAGTGGAGATTGATTAGAACTAATATCGATTTATTGCCGACATTAATTGTCGTCAGTAGGATCGTAAAATGGATTGAATAAGATAATAAAACAAAATCTTGGGGTCTCCTGGTTAAATTGTTTTTGCTAACATCATCGTCTCCTTGTTTGGTAGAACTGCTAAAATTTAGAATTGTGTTTAAGGCCATCAGTAGCGACAATCTGTGGTATTGACATTCTATCTACCAGTCTTTCCCTCCTGGCGAGAATTCCCTTATGTTTTCAGTGATATTTGATAACCTTCATTTTCGTTAGTAGAAGGCTTTATATGAGATTGTAGCTGTGTTTTTCTATTTCTTTAGGAAAATGCGAATCTTCGTCTATAAACGTTATTGTCAATGTTGTAGAGCCTTCGCCAGAGAAGAGGGTTATCTTCTTAAAACTTCGATTTGTTTTTTTTTTAATTTCCTGTGACAACAAGCATTCCATACTGCCAAATCAAGATTTAAACCTCAAATTGAGACACTGTCGAAGATTTGGATCTTGATTTTCTAGCGTAGAATATTTATTGTTACTGGAAGTTTAATTACTAAGCTTTGTATTGAGATGGTATTTTATGGCATGTGCTCTCTTAGCCAAAATTCTCTGTGGAAAAATAATTATGTTGTACATAAATAAAATATAATAAAATCTTGCTCCGAAGACAATTTATTTATTTGGTGTGTGTGTGTGTGTGGTGGTGGGTTGAATAAAAATGAAGACCTGAACAAGCATTGCCATGTCTTTCTTCCTGATTTCTGACAGGGGAGAGCAGTTCTCCGCACTTAGAAATATCCAGTAATACGATGTACACCGACATCTCCATGACCTAGATGTGTCGTGACTGAAATCAGCGAGCAGTAAATCATTCTGTCAGGAAACCTGAGACATACCGCAATGACCCGAACACCGTCCCAGCATCCATTTACCTGCATATCTAGCTGTTACCCTCAAGAACAAGATATATCTTGGCTATGCGTCAGAGAAAAATATCTAAGACGACTTATAGAAACTACTAATGCTCAGCCACTATTGAATCGATCACGCCACCTGTGGAGATGTCAGCAGGAGAAGAAGGGAATACTTTTGAAAAATTAAATCTATACTCTATTAAATGCAGTTCAATAATTCATTGAACATAAATGAGGGGCGGTACATTATTATGTTATTATGTATTCGTAGAGCATGACTTTCATTAAGCGCTCTCTCACGAGAAAAGTCCATTATATTGCTTGGAGAGATACAAAGAACTATTAGACAAATATTAGGCACCTCCCCATCCACACATCATAAAATATGCATTTGTAAACATCAGAACGGCAAATGTTTTTCTTCGTACAGTGTAGAATTCACCACACACGTACCATAGAAAAGGAAACGGTAGTGTAAATACTGCAATCTACACTGGAGATAGAAATGCATTTGCCAAATACGCATTCCAGTTACTTGTTGTATCTTTTTTTTTTTTTTTTTTGCAAATACTGAAATTAATTTGATATATTCTAGTCTTTAAAAAATCTAAAACTGTTTCTGTGATAAAAATTCTCACTTTTTTGATTCATTTGTCTATTTTATACTTCTTTTTCTTGACAGCTGAGAGTATTTTCCTGTTCGATGGGATTAAGGGCATACTTTCTACGTAGTATGGATTATTCAATTCTCATTTTTATGTCGATAATCATAACCGATGTCCTTTCTTACAGTAAGTATTTTGTTCCATTTGGTTGATATAAATGAAATTCTAAATAAATAAAAATTCATTATCAATATTGGCAACCAAAAATCTTTCAACTTTATTGGCTTAAAGGGTGAAGCAAATGCTTTTCATATTCCCCTCTATTTGATGAGGAAAACTGTGAGAGGGAAAATATTAATGAGCCTGTTGCTCTCCTTGAGTGGGCCTGAGGATTAATCATTGAGATTGCAGTTTAAAATAGCTTTTGGTCTTTTGTACTTGGCGTAACCTGTTGCGTCGTAATTTGCAGCTAGTTGAATTAGATTATTAGGATGCACAGATACTATTGAAAAGAACTTAGTTGCTATAGTCTGCATGAAGGTATAAATATAGGGGACTTCTGTGTCCCGGTGAAGTTGCACAGTGCGAACGAACCATGGGGCGTTCAAGATTATTCTGAGACATTTATTCTGCACACGTTGTAGTTTGAGGATAATAGTATTAGCAGTATGACTCCAAACCGGAGAAACGTAGATGAGTATAGGACGAATCATCAATTTATATATAAGCAGCTTTCTGGTGCTCAATTTGCTGTTTCTGTTTATTACAGGATAGAACTGTGCAATGATTTTTGATGTCTTTAGACATTGAGACTTGATATAGGAGCTGAAAGTCAATTTTCTGTCCAACGATATGCCAAGATATTTGATCTCAGACTGCCAAGGGATTTCTGTGTTAAACAGGAGAACATCTCCAGTAGGAAGCATTGATCTTTTGGCGAACAGTACGGCTACGCTTTTCTGAGGATTTATTTTGAGTCGCCATTTGGTGAAATATTGTCCAATAATCAGTAGATTTTCCTGCAGTTTCTTGATTGCTAGGTGCAGTTTTAAAGATCTGGCTAATATTGCTGTATTATCTGCATATAAGGCTTTGATAGATGACAGTGGGTTGTGCGGAATATCACACACATAATGGAGAAAAGAGTCGGTGCCAGTAGTGATCCTTGTGGGACACCAGACAAGATGCGTTTTTGTATGGAGAGCGTGCCATTTAACTTAACTTGCATGCGCCTATCATAGAGGTATGATCTGATCAGATGAACCAGTTCCAATGGTATTCCAGATGTTATTATTTTATATAGCAAGCCATAGTGCCAGACTTTGTCGAATGCACTGGCTATGTCAAGCCCCATATGAAAACATATGGGGCTTGACATGAAAACATGAAAACACCCCCAGTGCATTGACGCCAGTTAAATCCCGTGGTGACATATTCTACTAATCTGTATACTTGTTTTGTAGTACTGTGAAATTATCGGAATCCAAATTGCTCCTCAGGAAGAATGTTTAGTTTGTACACTAGTTCTTGGAGTCTAGTGAAAATAACTTTCTCGGCAATTTTGCTTAGGTTGGAGATGAGGCTAATTGGTCAGTAGTTTTGAGGTGATCGCGGGTCTTTTCCAGGTTTATGGATTGGGATTATATCTGCTAGTTTCCAGTGGGTAGAAAAATATTTGTAGTGTAAGATGGAGTTTATAATGTTAGTCAGATGCAGAATAGCTGTGCAGGGTAGTAGTTTTATCACCCCTGTTTGTGATTCCATCAGGTCCAAGAGCCTTTTTGTGTTTTTAAGCTTCTTGATTATGTCGTATAATTCTACAGGTGATGTGGGTGCAATTTGACTAGGGCATGTGACAGAAAGTTTGAGCGAAGAACTGACATGTCGATGGACCTTGTATATGTGATTGAAGTTATGAGTATTTGCATTGCTTTTCTAGAGATGTTACTATTGCCTCGGCTTTGTCTGCGTCGGTATGGATAAGGTCAGTATCTGTTTGGAGAGGAGGAAGAGGTTTGTTTTTATTCTTGATGTTTTTGATAAGATTCCATATGGAGTGATTGTCAGGAGAGATTGAATTCAATTTTCCTTCCCAAATTTGATTTATGTGCGTTGTGAGGGCATCTCTAACTGCAGAGTTGAATCTGTTCAAGATTCTTTTATCTTGAGTTGCTCGCGTGTTGTAATATCTTTTTCTTGCTCTGTTGTTTTCTCTGATCAAGTTCATAATGTCTTCTGGCAAGTGGTTAGATCTGGGGATAGTTCTGAAAATAGATACCGCTGCAACGGCAGCGTTGATTTGTTTAGTTAGATCCTTTATAGCTGTTTCAATTTTCTCTGTGGATTTAATCAATGGTACAGGACCGATATATTTTGGGAATACCTTGAATAGCTTATCCCAAGGCATATATGAGCGGGCGGAGAGGAGACAGGTTATCCTGGTTTCCCAGCTTTAATAGAATGGGATTGTGGTCAGATGAAAGATCATTTAGTGTCACTACACTGTACTGGAATCTTACATTCTGTAGGAGTTATGTCTAGTACATGAGCCCGACCGCATGTGTTATGATGGGTAGGCGCTGTGGGGGCCTGCCACAACAATATTGTTGGATCCAGAGTAGTTAGTTAGAGAGGATGTGACCATTTGTATTTGTGGAACGGCTATTCCAGGTAGGATGCTTGACGTTTAAGTCGTCAGCCATGATAACAGGCTCCCTGTTGACAGCGTTCAGATCTGAAAACAGTAATGTTTTTTGCGGAGGATTATATGCTACAAAAATCTTTAGTTTGCCCACCGTGCACGTGGAAATTTCTATGCCTGTAATCTCAAGATTAATGGTGGATGGAATATTTATAGAGTGAAGATTGATGTACTTTTTAATGTAAATAGCAGTGCCGCCTCCTCTGCAGGATAATCTGTCTGTTCTGTACAGCTGGTATCTATTTATTTTGGGATTATCTGATGGTCGGAGATGGGTTTCACTTATCAAGAGTATATCCAGCTGACGCCTTTGGGCGAACTCCAGGAGCTCCAGGATTCTACCCCTTAATCCGTTCGCATTCCATACTATGATCTGTAAAGAATCTGGTTTTATTTTATTTCTGTTCATGAGTGAGCGCTGAGATAATGACTTGTGTGTCCTTTAGAAATCTATTTGTAAAGCATGGTGAGGGGGCTGGATCTGCTAAAATCCAACAGCATATTTTCCAAGGAAGAGGTAATGATAGCTGTCAGATTTGGATGTGATGTTGGCTGTTCCAGGGATGTCTGTTTAGGGCGAGTTACATCCGCATATGTCCTAGACTGTTGTTGCTGAGTTGTTCTTTTAGGGCCTCTGACTTCAACAGATGGGCTTCTGACCCTTTATATTGATCTTTAGGAGGCTCTGAAGTAGTCTTTGACGTTGGTGTGCTAAGAGAGGAAGAGTATATTCCTTCTTCTGATTTTCTATTTCTTGGATTGTGCGCGCATCCTCTGTAGTTGGCAGTGTGAGGACCGCCACAGTTGGCACATTTAGCTGGGGTGAATTTTGGCTTAGAGCATGTATTTGTTGGGTGGCTGACTCCACATTTTAAGCATTTAGCGTGATCAAACTTCTGACATTTGTGGCATTGCCCTGTTGAAGCCCTTTTCCTTAATGGTTCTATAGTAATTTTCATTCCACAGATGGACGTCAGATCATAAATGTGCTTGTGGGTTTGACTGATCTCTACTAATACCAGTGGCATTGGAGTCCTGTCTCTCCTGGTCATTCCGCTGACCTTTACGGGTGGTAAATCTTGCTGGTGTAGATCTGCAGTGATTTCTTCTGTGGAAACATCTTCAGATACACCTCTAATCACTATCTTGAGGTTTTTTTTCTGATCCTAGTGAAAAAGTGTGGTACTGAATACCTCTGGTATTCAATTCAGAGGTTAACCGTCGATAATCCATCACTGTCCTGGGTTGGATTTTAATACCGTCTGTGACATTCTTCGCTTGGCTGTATGAGATCTGTAAATTGTACATCGTAGTCCTTAGCGACATCCATTTATTCTTTTCACGCAGAATAATCGGGGGCATCTTTTACCTTGAGGAGGTAGGAGAGTCCGGGACAGGGCCATCTTCTTCCATTCCATCCGCATTGGGTGGTTCAGAAGCTGCAGTTTTGCGTTTTTTGCGAGCGCGAACCTCCTGATAATCGGTGTGGTCTGTAAGGGGATTAGCAGTTGTTGCTATTTCGCTGGCGCTGTCTTGAAGAAGTTCTAAGAGTTGAGGGTCATCTGTATCAACTTCTTTTATTTCGTGAACTACGACTTTTCCTGGCCGTTTTGTGTGAAGTAGATTGCCTACGTGTTTAAATATTGCCAGAAGCTGTTTAAAGTTAAGTTCTTCGTACGGTGCATCCATGGTTAGACACAAACCTTGTTCTGTAGAGCAGGACATGGCTTTCTCTTTCCACAATAATAAGTAGACAGTTTCTAATGAAGTGAATGAAGCAATGGCGATACTAACGGCAGTAGGCCTAGCGTATCGCCCTTGTTTTGAAATTTGTTGACTTACCTACGTTGCTGATTCTTTGGTGTATATGTATATAAATATAAATATAAATATAAATAAAAGACCTCTTTGAAAAATAAACCGATTGATTATAGTAGTAAAACTACTTATTATTATTAAATTAACTAGTCAAAATTCCTTAAATTACATTTTATATCGGATATAAAAACTTCATTACTCAGATCTTCATAATCTGATAATCAAAAATTCCTAGATTTCTAAAATATCTATAAGACATAGGGTAAAATATAAATGGTGTATTATTTATTTCATCATTTTTTTCTCTTTTTTTTTTAAAAAAATATTATAATTAAAAAAAATCAGAAAATAATTTTATATAATTATAATTTTATTATTTTATTTCATATTTATGAATTAAATAAATCTATTTTTTTCGATATTTGTTTTGGTTGAACTGTAGTTTTCAAAATATAGATCGAATTTATTGTAGAGGATATGTGAAAGCATTATGATATGTTATTTTTAAAAGATGTCCTTTATGTATTTTGCGCGACTATATTTTTCTTATTAATTTATTATAGATCGCAGTAAAATAAATGCTAATCAAATAAACACAGAAATTTCTCTCAAGATTGCATATGTAGAGGTGAGTCTATTTTAAGAAACGATAATAAAAAGTATGTAGATAATTTAATAATTAAAATTTTTAATATTTTAAATATTAAATGTATATTTATAATCATTTTAAAATGCCTAATTTTTGTTTTTAAACATACTGTAATAATGCCATTATAAAGACATATTAAATATTTTTGAAATCTAAATCTAAAAAATTAATCATTTAATTTCTATTTCCTTTGCTAACAATTGTTAAATATCGACATAATAATTGAATTTTATTTAAACATTTCTCTATTTTACAGATGATATTTTAGTACCATCAAAGATATTTGCTAGCAAAAAACTTATTTTAAAAAAGTCTACATCATTTTGCGAGAGAGAGAGAGAGAGAGAGAGAGAGAGAAACAAAGAGAGAGAGTATTTCCATTATTTGAGGTAAATCTCCGCATTTCATCTGAAATCGCATGACATGCAACTCGTCTTTTAGTAACGTTCTCTGATCTCCTTCCAGATGTTTAGATTCAATAAAGGGAAGATAAACTTGCCATACTCGACGATTGTATGGAGAGTTCCAAGTAGTGTTCTCTGCATGAAAAATTCTTTTATCTTACCTTAAATGTAAAATTGAATTTCGATTTTTGGTATCTAAGGGAACTGTTTTTTTCGGTCAGCCATTTTGTTATTTATAAATATAATAATTCCACGACAAAAATATTCAATAAAATTCGTTATTTACCACTCGTAGCGCGCGCGCGCACACACACACACACGCACACACAATCGTTAGTTGTCTGTCGTAAGCTCATCACCTTTCCTTCTATTAAATCGTATAAATAAATACACGATTAAATTGAGAAATTAATTAATGCGATAATAGTGAATTATCTGATTTGCAGGCTCTTATTGATTGTATATATATGTCTCTTCTTTATTTATTCATGTTTGTTTGTTTGCCGTTTACTACTATGGTGTTAGCAATAATAATTAAACTGTAAATGGTTTGCGGTTGTACAGGTATTAATGAGGGTTTCCTCCCCCCTCCCCCACTTCCTTTTTGTTTCAGTGGCCTCCCTGGGTGACCACTCAAAGAAAAAATAATGAAATCAGCATCGGTGGTATTATGGGGGAGATTCTGAAGAGTTTATCTCGTGATATAAACTTCAGGTAAGCATAATTATAGATTTATATCGGTATATTCTGTTGACCAAGAACAAAACTGAAACAAATAATTAGATTAGAATGATAATGTTATATTTCATGAGATGGTTTTCATTTTATGAACAAATTCATCCGCAGTATAGTGGAGTACAAAAGGCATAAAGTTTTATCGTCTCTATCAACTATCACATCAAGCTAAATATGCGAAAATTGTACGTCTGTTATAAAAACCAAATAGTTGGTAACAAAGGAGGTAAACCTTCTTAAAATCAGTGTCCAATTTGACTTATGTCACATTAGGTACGATTTTCGCTGCTTAGTTTTGCATATTACATGTACGCAAAAAGCTACAAAGACCTACATAAAAAATCATCAGAAAAATCAATGGTGCGGTTTATGATGCGTGGATAATATAATTTTAATTAACATATATGAACGTGATTAGCTGGAAATAATTCAACAAGCAGCTAAGGAAAATATGGGTACACTAAATATATTTTGTAAATAAATGGATTGTAGGTAATTTTACTTTGAATTTTAAACTTACTTTGAATTAACGCCTTTCCCTTAAAAGTGAATAAAAAGCGAAGCTCCTTTAGTCCTAACTTTGTGAAGACAGAGAGGAAGACAGACTCCATTCTTCAAGCCTTCACTGAGAGTGAGCCCAAGACTCTTCAGGAGAGAGAGAGAGAACGACGGACAACACACACACACACACACACACACACACACACACACACACACACACACACACACACACACACACACACACACACACACACACACACACACACACACACACACACACACACACACACACACACACACACACACACACAGGAAAGTTTATTTATAAAACATATCCAGAACAGACCATAATATTATCACAGTACAACTACCATGTAGGTTATTTAGGAATGCCTTCTGACGCCACCTATCGGAAAAGAAGGTGGTAACAACTCAAGAGTAAGTTGAGTTATGTGTCGCATTATGAAACGGATGTATTGGGAACACCGTCAGAGTATACCAAAGTTCTGCAATTTTCGCATTCACCGATGCATTACAGCAAGCATTCGGAGAACCAGCATTGAGTTCAACATTTGAGAGCTATTCGAATATATTCGAATATCACTCGAGTGATAAGAAACGTCAAGGCAATATTGATGACTTTTTTCCCTCTAGTTATCAGAAATTTCTTTCCGAATACCAAAAACATCAAACAGATCTTTTATCAAACTATTCTTAACGTTTGCAAGATGGCGCTCTTGATTTCTGCAGAATCCCACCACATTCTTCTGTGAGTTCTACCTTCTCAAAATCAAAAGTACATTGAAGACTACCAGAATAAACGATTGAAAAGTGAGTTCAAGAATCATAGATATACAACTGAATCCAATACAGATCAGAATGTATTTCTAAACATGTTTACAAAGAAGTGCCTTAAAAATGAATGGATTTCTAGAATCGTAGCCTACAAATCAGGAGAATTTCACTTTAAGGCAATAATTCAAAGAATAAACCATTATAAAAAGTAATAATAATAATTATTATTATTATGTAACACCTCCAGGGAGCCCAAGTACTCATCGAGGGAGGGCACCTACTCTACACCTCTCCATCTCAGCCCATCAACTAACAACGAACCGCATCATCTACACCAACACCATCTACTGCCGACCATCACCACTAGTAACTTCACCGACAAATCACAGACATCCATGCTTGTGATTGGCTGGAGAGCAGATACGCTAACCACTCGGCCAACCAGGCTATATAATAATAATAATAATAATAATAATAATAATGTACTGTATAGTTTTGATTAGCCTTGTATGCATTCTTATACATTAGATTACAAAGGTTCTAATGGTTTACTTTAATATTTTAAGTTACTCATTAGTCACACCTGCAGACCAAGAATGGGGAGTAAAGAAAAAAGATGGCACGTGGACCGGAATGCTTGGTATGCTCCATAAAAATGTAAGTAGCAGTTTAATCATAAATTTCAACATTATTCTCCTCGATTTTCTTTTTTAAAAAAAAAAAGAAAAAAAAATTGTACATGAAAGGCATGCTTCTTGTCTCTAGTCTCTGATCTTGTTTACGCACACACCAGTGGCGGCCGGTAATAATTTTAAGTGGGGGTGCTGCATATACAATATATATATATATATATATATATATATATATATATATATAATTATTTTTTTTCCTAATCAGTAACCAATTTATTAATAAATAAATTTACATATTAAAAAAATTGCTTTATTAAAAATATTTCACCCTCACCACGAACAAACACCAATAATAAAAGTTTCGTATCTCACAGAAATAACGCGCGCAAGCATACGATACACTGCCCAAACGAGCAGTGTCAGAATCACTTGTAACGTGCAATGAGAAGCGCAAACAAAAATCGGCGAGGCTAGCTGCGATTGGTCGAACGTGATAGTTCCGACACTGCGTTAGATTGCAGTGCATTTGTTTCGTAATCTAAACTGCATTTATATAAAGTTGTAAGCATTGTTCTTATTTATAAACACAAACAAAATTTATTTTTTTCATTTTTTCCATGGCGTGCTGCAGTGTCGCAGTGCTTATGTACGGGCCGCCACACACACACACACACACACACACACACACACACACACACACACACACACACACACACACACACACACACGTTGCTATTCAGGAAAAAAAAAGGTAGAATGTAGGTATTCTATGAAATATCCAAGTGTTCCAGAGAATACTTAGCAATATAATAATAATAATAAGAAGAAGAAGAATTCCTGAAGTATTTTATAGAATTATCGGCGATTTTAGCTGATTTGTGAAATATTTACGTTCGTTTTCTGATGAGATCATTGTGCACTGATAAATTAATACAAAGCGGAATTAATTTTAAATTAGGAGAATGTTCAATGCACTGCAGGATAAGAATAAGTCGGGTTACTGAATGTATCTCCAGTAATATAATATTCAACGTATTAGAGATGAGTTCGCTATATATTCCGATATATATATATATATATATATATATATATATATATATATATATATATATATATATATATATATATATATATATATATATATATATATATATATATATATATATATGTTAAAGATACCAAGTAATTTTAAACCTGGTTTTACTCCATTTCCCAAGTAAACAAACAGACTAAAAGTCAAGTTTGCGCCTGCAATTGATGCAAGTCTAACTGATCCCACAGGTAGTGCAGGACCAGGGCAACTCGTAGCCACGAGTTGCCCTGGTCCTGCATATATATATATATATATATATATATATATATATATAGTTGGACTAATCTTCCAAAGAATTCGTTTTACGTAGATGACCACATAGTCCGGTTGGCTGCATACTCAAATGATATTATCCTTTTCTTTATTAAGTGTCCTTTTTTTGGAAGAAATAATCGGATAAAGCATCTTTCTTTCGTTCATTCTTTCGTATGGAAAGCCCTCGTAAACAAGTCAGTATCAGTACTAACGATACCCTTTGGTTGGAGAGACCTGGATTCCAATTCAGTCTAGGACGCCAAGAACTTTTCAAATGTCACGTAAGGAGGTGGCGAGTTGTTTTCCCATTGGATTTTTCATCCTCAAAATAGACGAATAGCCAGAGAAGATATGCAGCTGACAGACAAAATTGCATTATGACCAACAGCAATACACTCATGAACCAAAGCAATATGATCACCTCTGCAACCGGACAACACTGTTGGCAGGAAACAGGCCGGTGGTGGCGGTATCCTGGTATGTGGATTGTTCTCGTGGACATTTGGGTCCCCTGATCCCTCACTCAACACCCCTTCACCTTAATTCTTACAGGGGATTGTTTCGGACCAGGCATTGCCCTATATGGTGGCAGTGTGGCCCGATGGATCTGGACTCTTCCAACAAGACAACGTCCAGTGGCACAAGGCTTGCATTGATCAAGTATGGTTTGAAGAGTATACCCAACCATTCTGGCAGAATAATTTTCCTGATTTGAATTCCATCGAACATTTGTGCGATGGAAGTCAGCATCCGCCGGTCGACGCCAGTGCCTCGCTTGGCCGCTAACCACCTGGACGTTATTCTTTCTAGTTGGTCCACAATAATTCATGACACCTATAACTCGTGTCAATGCTAAGAGGGGATGCAAGCTGTTATCTCAGCCAAAGGAGGTTCAGCACGCTACTAAATAGGTGTTTATAACGTTTTAGCTCATGAGTGTATATTGATTAATAAGATGATGCAGTGCTTTTCCCCTGTGGGCCTATGTCCTTTTCGCTAAATAATGATAACTGTTCACTACATCCGTAATTCGTTAAGAGTATAAGGTTAATTCCATCTAGATATTCTACGATGATGCAAAATGTCATTAGCAGAGTCATACTGCTTCCAATATTACTAATTCTCTAATCTTTAGCCTCAGAGATATACACCTATAAAATCGCAGTTTCCTCTGTAAATTAACCTCAAACCAAATTTGATTTTTCCATTCTTTCCAGAAGATAATCACGGATACTCATAAAACATAAAGTTTTACTTGAAGGTGCAACAACACTTCATTTTTCTCAATGAAGAAATATGTTCATATTTTTATGGCAATTTTAAGTTTCTAAAAGGGTACCCCAAAAAAGTAACAGTGAAAGTTGTAGATGATGCCTACACTATTGGACATGAAGACTAACCAAATGTGAAAAATAAAATTTCATCAAGAACGTATTTTTTAAACATAACATCGACCCGATCTACTTTCAGTCGTTACCGCGAATAATAAAGATCTACCAAGATCAGAAAAATAATCGCTCAAAAATAACCACAAATAAGAAAATCGCTGAAGGAGTTCCGTGTTTGTTCCCAAAGTCGATGATGGGGGTCTACTATTTTATTTTTTCTTTTGGTTTGTATTTCTAGTCGCTTCTGTATGAGCAATATTTTATTTGGTAATTTAAATCCAACTTTGCATTGTTCTGTATCAAGGGCAATTTTTGAATTTTGTATTTGCAGGAAGCAGATATCGCCATTGGGCCCTTTGCACAAACTGCAGAAAGATCCGAAGCTGCTATTTTCACCATCCCACTTGGAATCATGCAGACTTCCATCTTGGGTACTCTGGTTCCTACTGAAGAAGGACTGTTCTTATACCTACAAGTATTTTCTATGGAGGTAATGTAATATTTGGCAAGTAAAAGAGTATAATTCTGTATTATATAGTTGCAATATCGTTCATCAGGCATCAATACTACATGGATAAAATATACAACCTCTTAATTTCCTGGAAAAAGTGGCCTTGAGGATCTTACGTTTTCCTCTTTAAGAAACCACAAGATTTTCAAAAGCGATTAAAAAATAACCTAAAACGATACACGAGATATTTAATTATCTATAGTAGTTTTATGGGCAGTAGATTGTCATTTTGTGCAACGTACAGTACATAAGTATTTCCCATATTTAAGATATGGGAAATAATGTAAGTGGAGGAGAAAACGTGGTTTTGTCCTCCTTCAGTTTCTCTGATTCGACCAGCGGTGAATTCAAACTTTTATGTTATTTTATTTTATTTTGTATGGAGCAGATCGATAAATAACATTTCTTATAATCTACTTTAATTTTTAATTAACAATGGCTTTGATTTCAAATTTTGAGTTTGTATTTAGAGTTACAGAAATCTAAAAAGATAATTTTCATTTTTGTTACTCGTGAAATTTAAGTTCAGAAGTTAAAATGCAGAATTTATTTTGTTCAGATTACTACGTGATTGGCTGGTTGAGCGGGTGTTATATGAAAGTTAAGGTTCTGATGCACTCTCAGAACTAAAAAGCACCCTCAGAACTAAGGACGAACTACATTCAGGTACACTGGTAACCAAAAGATAAGGACGAACTACATTTTTACCTATATGAAAACAAATTCATGACTATAGCCAAATGGGAACATAAATTTATTGCTAGCATACTAATAAATTATATCACAAGAATGTGTTATAAATTTCATACAAATTAAATTGCAATACGTTTTGGGCAAAAGTTACAAATTTCCTAACGACGTAGTTAAGTTAAGCAATTAATGTACAGTGCTTACAGAAAACTATGCGGAGGGACATATCAGTGCGTAATATGTCCACCCCCGAACAGCAATGCAGCTCTCACAACCTCCTACCATGCTTAGCAATAAGTGATTCAGGAAGCCTACTTGAGTCAAACTACTGAACCCCGTATGGGCCAGTAGTTTACCTCAAGAACTGCTGAATCACTTGTTGCTAAGCATGAGAGCTGCATTGCAGTTCGGGGGTGAACTGCAATGCAACGCACTGAAGTGCCTCTCTCTGCATAGTTTTCTTTAAGCATTGTAAAATCTAAAAATTTCGAGCAGCAATGAATCTTCCTATTGAGTCCGAAACGTATTCCATGTGGTTGAGATCTGGGGAGTGGACTGGCCACTCAATTCGATTAATATCTTCGGTCTCCAGAAGTCTCTCCACGGAACAATCGAACATGACGAAGAACTTTGTTGCAATATCGTTCATCAGGCGTATTCCCTGTTTTCCAACACTTGTAGCTCGGTGCGTCCATTAAACATAACTTCTCCCCACCCCCCATGATTCCCAGCATCGACGTATCTATCCCTTTCAAGACCATTCTCGCGATGGTAAGCAGTACCATTTTCACGGCAGATCACGTGTCGTCCAGAATCGGAGAAAACACTGAAACGACTCTCATCTATAAAGAGTACATTAGCCCATTCGTGTCCTGTCGAATTTTTATGGATACAGCACCACTGAAAACGTGCTCTACGATGAGCTGCCGTGAAAATGGTACTGAAAATGGTCTTCATGCTGTGGTAGAGAAAGGACGACCTCTTAGCAAACGTCTGGAAGACATTTCATTGGTTTGAAAAGCTGGCCAGAGCCTGGATACAACGCTATGTGAGATTCCAAACGCTCTGAAAATGTCAGTAATTCTGCGGCTTTCTTCAAGCTTCCCAATAATTCTTACTCGCGTGAAATCACCTAGATGATGTTTTTGAGACATTAGAAGACATCCAAGTTTACAACTTCACGAAAAGAGCTTCGTTCAAACACAATTCGCTTAGCGCAGTCTTTTGTCTTTCATCCTGTTGAGTGCTACCACGTGATCCCTTTGCGTGAGATTCGAAAATTTGAATGGTTACCCGCTTTCTACTCCAAATTGTCAGTTATACAAATTTCTACAAGCTGCTTCGTCTGAATTTGCGGTTGAAATGTTCAGAAATGGTGTTTGTCCTTAGGTTCGTCCTTAAGCACGCCAGTATACTTCCCCCTAGTTCTATGTTCATTTACGAACGATCCACCTTTTTGTTTAAGATGACGATATTCGTGGCCTTTGAAATCCAGGTTTCCTAACTTTAGAGCCTATATCATGTTTCCGATATTTCTGAGCTTCCAAATCCAGATCTCAACACCTTAGACACCGCTTCCATAGATTTAGACCACCGTTCGATTCTTCAGACTATTCTTCTATTGTAGTCTAAAAAAAAGAACTGTCACTTCTAGAAACCAGATAACCTCCCATTCACTGATAAAGTTCTTTTATTTCAGAGAAATGTTCCTGACTTCAGCAACAAGTATGGAACTCAAGTATTGGATGTTGTGGAGATATTTGATCCAGATCCTTCCCCGTAGAAGATAACTTTTAAACCACTCTACTAGACTGGATCATTTCATACACTGATCGGTCCCAGCAGAATGAATATACATTCTGCTGGGACGGATTTTTCTGGGCGTAAAAGTTTATATAACTCTTATATTCTTAATAGACTGTAAACGGAAATCCTGCTTAAAAATAGTTGTTATGGTGAGACGGTTATAAAATATTTGAAATTTGCCAAACAGAACATTATCCCTTAGAAAGTAATGTTACTGATTTCTTTTTCTCTTCACTAAAAAACTGTATCATTTGTCCATAATAAAAAAAAAAAAAATTCATCCCCAAACCCTTCCTTATCCACAACTCTGCTTTTTCTCATTTTGATTTCTTCTTGAAAATGACCGAGATATTTTTGAACCTTACAACGTATTTTTAATCATCTCACTGACAATGAACTATTTGAATTTAATTGAAAACCGATGCATGCTCAATAAGCTAGCAGAATTATTATTTCTGGTCGTAACTAAATTTTTTTAAAAAATAATTTTTTGAAATTATTTTTGAAATTATATATATATTTTGAAAAAAAAAAAAAAAAAAAAAAATATATATATATATATATTTCTTTCTTTCTTTATTTATTTATTTATTTATCTTTAAGGTATGGATAGCCTTAATTGTGACCTTGATTTTCATGCCAACATTCTTGTTGATTGTGCAAAATGTCTATAGAAAGAGAAAGTCAGAAAAAACGTTCCTTGTATGGTTGAATCTCCTCTGGGAATTCTTTAGTTTATTGATGTTACAAGGTAAGTCAGTGGTCCTTTCGCAAGCAAGATATGATAAATAATCCAGAAATACAACAAAACATTCGAAATTACTTATGAATATATAGAAAATATATATGAAGACTTTCTGCGTTATAGTACGTCCACAGATTCGAGACCCTTCGACATTTCTGCGCATGTCAACAAAAGGAGAATCCATTCCGATAATAGGGTAATCAATCCGTATTGTGGGATGAGTTGTTTATTATTACAAGTCGGAAAATTAACTTCTCTTTTATGATCATTGTAGTTAACTATGTTGCTTGTATAACAGTTGGAAAATTTTATTTTCCAACAGTAATTTTATATGGAAAATTATAAAGCACGTGATTTTGCGTGTTGGCGACCAATTCGTACGTTCTTCATTTCTTTCTCCCCCTTCAGCATGAATCGACTATTCTTGGCAAGTCTCCAAGCGAAGATCTCTAAAGCGTGGGCATAATTTATATTGGACAATGTTTCTTGTATACCATAATGCCAGACCAAGGGGAAAAAAAAGCCCATAATTATAATATCAATCCTAGTCATTGACTAGGAACGTTTTATAGGCTTTTGGGGACAGATTATAAGCTGTTCGGTTTCTGGTACAGCTACTAGAGTTTATCTGCAGGAAACTAGGATTTTTAACTCTCATCTTAAAAAAAAAACGACCGTAGAACCGATAACATTTCAGACAGCAATTCGCCTGCCTAATTCTCTTTAAGATGTTTCTAAAATCATCTATATTCATGGAATCAGCTGTCAGTGATTGCTAGGGTGAAGACCAGCTGCCCTCTGATTTCCAAATTTTTAGAAATCTAATGGTTCCTCTCTTTAGATTAAAAAAAAAAAAATAACATTTAAGACAATCGATAAAGGAACATCGACACTGGTCATTTTAGGAGTGGAAAAACTATGCTTGATACGAAGGATTCCAATTTTAATTCAACGATGCTGACAATAGCGCAGGTTATGTTGGTAAAAACTGATGAGTTATTCTTTAAAGACCAGTTTAAAAAAAAAAAAAAAAAACACTGAGACTAAATAGTGTTTTAGGTCCGCATCCTGTACACTTTCGAGCCGGTAGTGTGGCAACCATACCTGACTAGATGCCTAATAAACTGGCCAAGGTACAGTATATACTCAGTTCATTTCTTGTTGACGAAATGAACTCCCAACTACAATCCGACCGACCTGGTTGGCCAAGTAGTTAGCGTGTCCACTCTCCAACAAACGGGCTATGGGTTCGAATCCCGCAGTGAATATGGCTATTTGTCATCATCATTATCGTGCATTTCAAGGATTTAGGCCTAGCGTGGCCTGTTCCGGCCTTAGTCATCGTTGAATCGTTTAAGAGGACGTCCTGGTTTTCTTTTCCTAGTGGCTTGTACTTTAAGGCTTGTTTTGGTAATCTTTCTGTTTTCATTCTTTGAACCATGTTCCATCCATTTATGTTTATATTTTTTACTTTTTTTCTATTACTTGTTCCAGTGGCGCACTCGGGATTTAATCTTGGAGGGGGGCTGAGCGCTCAGGATTTAACCTTTGGGGGAGGGGGGGCGAGTTGAGTAGACGTTTTGCGAATACACACTACATCGCATACGACCTATAACTGAGCATCTGCAGTGATCGCTAATTCATAAGTAGCACACAACATAAATAAAAAAAATGAATTTTAATTAGGAAAAGATTTTTGGAAATTTTTCTAGTGTTTTTTCCTTTTCTTTGGGGGATGCCCGAGCCCCTTTCCCGGTGTTTAGTTTCTTCGTTTCTTTTGTGATCAAATAGGGTATACTTTGCAGTTTTTCTCATAAACTTCATTTCTGCTGTTATTAATCTTTGTTTGCCTTTTTGTTTTATTCTCCAGATTTCGCTTCCATTCATTAAGAACGGTAGGACTAATGTATTGTATACTTTTAGCCTGGTTTGTTTTTGAACTAGGTTTGGTTTAAATATAGAGTTAATTACACCTGTCATTTTTTAATATTTTCCAATTTTTATTTATATCTTTTTCATTTTCATATGTAATCATAATACATCCTAGGTAGTTAAATGAATTCACCTGTTCTAAGATCTTGTTATCTATTACTATCTTAGTTCTTGCTTTAAATTCGTCCATTAAAGGCCATAGTTTTTGATTTTTCTGTTGATATTATGATACCGTAATCTTTGGCTATCTCATTTAGATCTAAAATAGCTTTCAGTAAGTTATTTTCAGAATTTGTAATTATTATTTGGTCGTCTGCAAAGAGGAGAGTGCTTAAGTTCACAGTAGGAGAAAGTTTAATACCGTGATGGAAATTTTTATTCCATTTTATTATTTCATTTAGGTAAATATTAAAAAGAGCTGCTGAGAGGGGTATTTGTGATTATCTTTAAGTGAGAGATGAATTTCATCACCGTTGCGAAATCACTACCAGCTTATTGGAGGAGTGAAGTGGCTTGAAAAGTTCCATGTTTGGTCTTTAGAGCAGGGTTTCTGGACTATGTAAAAAATAACTTAAAAATAAATTATATAAAATGATAAAAAAATAGAAAAAATCCTTAGTCTATCCACGGTACTAAATAACATAATTTGAACTACAAATGCCTACGTTGTCAATTCATAAGCTATGAAAATTGTTGTACAGATTTAAAAAATCATTTCTTGTTTGATTACAGAGAAATTTGATTTATGTTTAGGCTCAGGTAGTTCCGCAGCTGGACGACATTCGTCCTCCCGCACTCCTGTAAGACTCACGGTTATTGTTTGGCTCATGTTTCCAGTGCTCATTTTGTCTTGTCTCTTCAAGAGTCGTCTCACATCCTACCTGTCGACTTCCAAATCGGAACCTAATGTAAACAGTTTAGAGGATGTATGTAATAACGATGACCTCATACCTATCATACCTAAAGGAACCTTTGTGGAAATCTGCTTCAAGGTAAGTTACATTTTTAAGGAAATGTTCAGACATCAGTAATCTGATTTAATTCATAACATAATAAAATCACTTGTTTGAAATAAGGCCCCCAAGCAACTATCTATGAGTACGGTGTATTATATTACACTGTTAGTTGCGCATCTTCTTCTGGTATATTCGCCTGTTTTGCTGTACAAAAAAAAATCCAAATTCTGAGAAATAACCTTCCACCCCCGTACAAGAGATCCGATAACTTACAAGTAAAAAGAAAGTTTTGTAAGGGTTCTTCGAATCCTCTCTAAGAGCGTAGGATTAATTTAATAGGCATTTTTAAAATGCTGACTTTAAGGGTTTTATTGTCAATTAAGACTACGAGATGGCAGCACTATTTCACGCTAAAACCAACAATGAATCGTATATGAACGACTGACAGTTAATGATAAATTAGCTACATAACTCTCGAACCCAAAAGTCTCCCATGGAAAGTTTATTTTGTTTAATCTACTGAGATGCAGTTTACAATTAAACTGTCTGATAGCCACAGATAACTATTGTTGTTCCTCTTAGTATTAATCTTTTTATATTCGTTAAAGGGTTCAAACCATATACTTTTAAAATGCCGAGAATTTATCCGCTTCAACTTTTAAAAAAAAGTACTTTAAATATTAAATAAATGGATGCAGTCTAAGAACAATAATATTTGCAAGTATAAAAACTGGCTAAATTGATATTATTAGGCTTAGCAACTACAGCTATGGGAGTTCAGTGTATTATGTTTGGTAACTAGGTGTATTTTTCTGGTTTGTTGTGAAGGATTAAACCCTTTCACCAAATGTGAAGGGCTAACCCATTATAAGGGATTCGAATCTAGACCTTTTATTCCCATTGTCGTTGAGGATGTCCAATGGGGAGGAAATCCGCTATATAGTTTATTTGAAGCATCGATAGGTCTTCAAAAAAATCTCATGTAGTTTTATGCTATTGTTTCATCTCAAAATGATCTTAATAGCAATTACAATGCAGTTATTATTCCTAGAATGTGAGTAGTTTCACTTGCGAACCTTCGGTCTAATTTAAGAAAAATTACCAGTCATGTCAAATTATTAATGTTGGAGTTCCGTAAAAATTGAAAATATAAGATTAAGCAAAACATGCGCAGTGTCCATGTTAAGTAATGAGATTGATTTTTTACAGGACAGCTCTGTCAAAACTTTATAGTTTTGACCGCTAGAATGTGTTTTAATTACAAGTGCAACTTTCGAGTCGGGTGACGCAGCATTTTTCGTGTGGCAACCGTTGAAGTTACACTGTGTGAGTAGAGCTTGTCAGAAGTCGCGTAATGGAGCAGAGCTGTGATAAAATTTTACTGTAAATTAGGAAAAACTGCTACGGAAGTGTACCAAGATCTAAGGAGAAGTTTACGGCGATGACTGAGCCGTGCATAGGTGTTCAACTGGTTTTCAACGTCCATCTGCACGGACGTTAAAAATGGCCAGTTTCTGCACGCACAAATGAAATTGTTGCTCATGACAGACGAATAACCACTAGAATACTCGCTGTACACTTGGCGTAGGTAGAGAAACGGCCAGATTCATCTTGGAGATTTGCACAAGAGGATTTGTTCGAGATTTGTACCATACACATTGACACGAACAGGGAAAACACCTGGTTGCATGTTGTCAAAATTTCATCCATGCAGTGGATCAAGAATGTGTTTCTCACCCTTTTTTGATGTCGTGAACTCCCTGTAGCGAATGTTAATTCACCGCGGCCTCCATAAACTCCAAAATGGAAAGTTTTTATATTTTTTTACATATAAAGAAATAATAAATTACAATTTTACAATAATACATGTATCATTTATGACAATGCACTACTGTTATTAATGGAGATGTTTGGAAGAATATGAACATATCAATTAGGCCAAGTGTGAACAACATGATAAGATAGAGTTTAATGAAAATAAACTATCCCGAGGACCCCCTTTGAATTACTCACGGACTCTTGATCAGGGTTGAGAAGCCCTGATCTTGATCAGGGCTTCTCAACCCTGATCAAGAGTCCGTGTTGCATAGAACTGTCAGCGGTGATGCAAGTTCATGTTTTCAGTTTGATCCAGAAAGGAAACGCCAGAGCCTGGAAAGTCTTCTCCCTGGTAGAAAAAAGTCAAGTTGCCGCTGCTGCGATTATCACCACGAATATATATATTTTTTTATTTATATATAATATTTATATATATAATATAGATATATGAATATAAAAAATAGCTTCTCCCATCTTAGCCTAAATCGGGTAGCTAATAGAAAAATAAATTTAAATTTAAACAATTCCTTTCACCATAGTTTTAACCAGATGGTTTGTTGCCGTACATCCTACGTCACGATGTCCGATGTGAAGAATACTCATTTCTGAAGCACACATGTAAGTCCTCCTGGAATTCGCTCAAAAAGTCGTAAATGGAGAATCCCATCTTTTCAAAGACCGCGAAATATTTTGAGCGAAATACATCGGCTCGTAAGACCCATAAAAGCACTTAATATTTATGTTAAGTTACACTTAATTCTCACTAATTAATATTTTTAATTCCAGGAAAATCGAGAAAAACACCCCTCTTTATGGACTCGTCTTCAATCTCACACCCTGCCCATGGACGAAATAATAGAAATGGAAACCTTTCAGAAAGTTCAAGATGGCAGCCATGTTTTAATTGCAGACGTTTACCTCCTTATGACTATTTCCATGCAGATTTACAAAGCAACAGGAGAGTGCAATTTCTGGATTGCAGACGATCCAGTGTTTCAGAATCCCTACAGCATAGCTGTAAGAAGAGGATTGCCGGAGTATTTTGTAGAAACCATAAATCACGAGTAAGTTAACCTATTATTACTGACGATTTTAAATACTACTAATGCAGTAAAATTAGCGCACTGAAAATTATGACATACCAAGTATATATATATAAGGAAGGCGAGGGTTAATATTTATATATTATGTTGGCTACATTACGATAACTTATTTTATAGCATATTGCACTGCAATCCGGAATTATTCCTTTATAAATATATATATATTCAAGGAATGTATTTAGGAAGGCGAGAGTTAATATATAATAATAGCTTCCTTATTTGAAGATTTACCTGCTTTTCGGAGCGAAAAAGAGGTTTACACTTGTAAGATTTGTTACAAGTATCTTAACTTTTCGCCTTGTAATTGATATCGCGTTTCCTAGTAGGAAGCATCAACAGCTAATCTAAAAATTATTTCAGATATGCTGATCGGTCAGCAGTTCACCCTAAACTTCGTACATGAAGACTCACTGCGAAACTGAATACGCTACTAAATAGTTAAGTTGCTTGACTTTGGTGGAGGCATGTATTATATTAACAAGGTGTATACAGAGGATGGTTCAAAATTCCACGTACAAACTTTGAGGGGAAGGTAGGGAACATCAAAATCAACCCTATTCACATAGGAAAGCCTGACCACCAGTTTTAAACGGAAGCTACTAACAGGGACACGAAGATACAGAAATAACACGAGGCAGTAAGTAGTGTAAAAACTTTATCAGGCGTAACTGAACAGTTCAACTGTAGTTGGATACATATGGTAAACGAGGTGCATGTCTGCCATCTCGGAAGCTTGAATGAGGTCGAAAGCTTGAATGAGGAAGCCCCAATTGCTCATCTAGAACGCTCGCGAACAGCGCCACCTATCACTTTCGAGTGGTGTTTCCGGTCATGCTTTCCTATGTGAATAATGTTGATTTTCTCTACCTCCTCGCAAAGTTTGTACTTAAAAACCATCACAAATTGAGATCTCAATCACCCAATTGCTTGTAAAAACTTGCTAGTTAAAATATATAAAGCTCCAAAATTTGCACAAGACGGGTATTAAAACTGCGAAGTTGTTAGAAACATAAACAATGATTTTATTTTTGAAAGACTCATTTTAAGTGGTTGCTCTCATAACGTGCCTCATAAGATACTTCGTGGGCGAGCATCTAACACGATCTATTATTATTATTATTATTATTCCTGATACCTCCAAGGAGTCCGAAGACTCATCGTGGGAGGACATCTACAACTGTCTCTGCACCTAACCTCTACTACGAATCATCTCTATCAACGCCATCTGCCGCCCACCTCCAACACCACCACAACTAGTAATTTTTGTCTGTAAATTGCGTGTGTTCTGAATTAATATTAATATCTGATTTTAGAATTCTTAATTGCTCTACAATTATTTGATTGCTTTCAGGGTCCCTTTAGATTCCTTAAATTAATTCAACAGAACCGTTTTAGAAAGTACAAAATGGCAGTCATGTTTTAATTGCCGACTACAACTATTTCCATGCAGGTTTAGTAGCTAATAGTTGCTTGCGATCATTAGCTGTTCAAATGAGCTTCTCACTGAAAATAGTTTACGAATAAGATGTCAATGATTATATTATTAAAAAGTTAATGACTATGTTTGATCGCATCGCTTTATTTCCAGGATTTTACAGTGGGCAGAAACAATGCAGACGACCAGATGGCTAAGACCCATATTGGATAATTTCACCATCTGCCAGTCTTTGAATATTAAAGATGTCGAAGCTTTAGAACTAGTTGACGTTTATGGGATTATTTTCCTCTGGTTCTTGGGTATCATGACGTCAATTTTTGTCTTCATTGTGGAGTATTGTGTTGGCCACTGTTATGTACAATTCAAGAAAGTCAGGAAAAACGTGGCATTCTTACTAAAATCTTAAGTGCAGATCACTTTCGTTTCGTTATTTGTAACCTTATTGGTATAATGGAGTTTAAGTTATTAGTTTTGACAACACGTGGAAAATTATAGTGATGAGTACTGTACCGAGTTTGTGAATAAAGTAACAAAAACGCCTAGAAATTTCCTTTCCTTAAATTGAAGGGATGTCAATATTGTGCTATTTTCTTAATGCCGCCACTATACAAAAAGATCAAATCACTAATGAAAAATGAAATACAAAATTTTATTATAAAAACTTTACATACAAACATTGCTTAAAAGTGAATACTTTTAAAGGTTGTGAGCCTCAAGTCTAACATAAAAATTAAGATACGTTTGTTTATTTAGGCTGCCCAGGGTTTAGAGCCATCAGTTCACGTTGGCGTATGTGTGTTCAAAAGATGTTTCCGAGACGAAGCTTTCAGTAGCATTACTGTTGTCTTGGCTTTGTTCGTCACTGCCTCGCTCCAAAGTAACGAGTGAAGATTCAGTGTCGTTCTTAGCCTTCAGTATTCCTCGACAGCAAATAACTATGTAAATAATGTGACAAACAGCAACGACCCCAGCACTCGGTAGTATTGTGTTGAAAATTTTTTCTCTATATCCATTTACTATAAGTTCTAAAATTGGCGCCACTAAATAAATCGAGACGATCGCCACGTGAAAAATAACTGTCCCAGTGTCGCACTCATATGCAGGTTCAGTCGAATCAGCTCTGGACACGGTTTCTGCTATTTCCTCGTAGATATGTTCCTCCGGTGGTAGGATGTCATTAATTTCATAAACACCGCCATCTTCATTTGATTGTGAAGAGGTGGATAAGACTGCGTCATAATTCTGATTTCCTTCATCTTCTGCGGGTTCTCTTCTGGATGGTATGCCTTTTCCAGGATTGGGAAGGAGGTCAACAGGTAGTTGCACATCTGCATAGATTTCTTCTTCAATAGTTACGGGAGTAACATCGATTTCTTCATAGATATGTTCTTCCTCTGGCGTGATTTCTTCATAGATATTTTCGTCTGTCAGGATCTGATAATAGTGTACTTCATCGTTATGTTTTACCGCTTCATCGCTAGTGGAGTGCAAGTTGTGTTCGCCTCTTTTGGCTTCCATTTCGTTTATGGTGAGACTGACGCTAGTTTGTTGTAAAGCAACTACGTCACTTCCGGAGGGCAAGTTGTGTTCGCCTCTTTTGGCTTCCATCTCGTTTTTAATGGTGAGACTGACGCTAGTTTGTTGTAAAGCATCTACGTCACTTCCAGACATGTTACGAGAAGCAAGATTATTTTCTTCAACTTTATCTCCTGTAAAAGAAAAAAATTAATGTTCAAAAATATTCAATTGAAGAGCATCGACTCAATTTATTAATTTGAGCGAAGGAACCAAAGATGGGAGTTCAGATTTTGCTCTTTCTACAAACCCAACCTACAAATTTCCTTTTCAATTAGGTTCGCTTTACTGTGGAAGCAATTGTCAAGTCAATACTCAGGATCACGTTGATCCTTAAGTAACCAAGGTCGTTAACATAAGTTTCGTAATGATTTAAGTCTGGTAGTCATTTCAGTCACTTACAATATGAAGCGAGGGCCAAGATTTTCTGAAAGATAAGACAAATCATTGGAGTAGAGAAAGAGATGCAAAGACATTTATTGGAGTAATCGGTGCATAGGAAAGTTCAAGCGAAGCAATACTGCGTTCAAAATGTAGGTCTTTAACACAAGACCGATTTAGACATGACGCCAACTTTAACATCTAAATTTAAGGATTTAAAGTTTCCTTGGCAATCTCACAGTAGTACTTATGACACTGAATGATATTCAAATAGGAATATTTGATCAAGTAACTCCATAGAGCTTCTGAAACGAGGTCGTCTGGCTGCATAAGTCAGAGGCCGAAATTGGCACTTAAAGGTTTCAGACCGATTTTAGGACCAAATCCATTCTTGGATAATGCTTAAGACTTAACTCAACTTCTGAACTGATTACGATCATACAGCGTATTCGATACTCAACATAGCACTGGCTAATCTGTTTAAGTAGCATTTAATTTATTACTGATATTGAATTAGAAACCCGTTTCGAAATTTAACGAGTTTATGAACAAACCGATGCTTTCAAAATGATCGGTTATGAGCGTTAACAAAATTCACTTATGAATTCAAATGGAGGTGCGTAGTTTTAGGTTTCCGAAGTGTTCGGCAGTTCAAACTGAAAAGCCAGTTTGGTCAGATTTGAAACATTTTGCATCGAAGTTAACATTCATAAAGAATTTATGACGCTCAAATCAGTAAGAATGCCAGCTAGTTAAGTTCTTGAACATTCAGCGTTCACTGAGAAATTATCGCATCAGGATCTAGTCAAGTTTGAAGTGGTTGCACAGATGTCATGTTATTAGTTACAAACTCACTTGTAGTTCGTATACGAATGTTACGAACCACAGCTAAGATTATGCAACAAATATTTTACAATTAAACTTGCTTTTGAGGAAGGTACAGCTGGGTTGTTACATGAAATTAACCTTACTGTGATAATTAAAATCACATTATCTTAAATAATTCATTTCTTAGCTCGCGACAAAATTTTATTTTAATAGGCGATTCACTGAATGTTCGTTACTTTTATTCCATTCTGTTTGGAACGCTGAAGATAGTATTAGTATGAATTATCTTACCTTCTTTAATAATTAAAATTAATACTGTGGAATTTGGTGTTATTTATTATTATAATATGCTACAGGTACTTGTAAAAATAGAAACTAAGTAAGAAAAATTGTCAATAAGGAATAGTTTATGCCCAGTGGTTTCAGCATTTCTTCTTCCCTAAACTGTCCTCCTACACCTTTTCACAGGAGACTAGAAACTACGATTAACTTTTTTTGGAATTGTTCCAAACTTTACTTTATGTACCACATAAAGAGCCTCATAAGATACTTCGTGGGCGAGCATTTAACACTATCTATTAATGTCTGATCTTGGAGTTCTTAATTGCTTTACAATTTTGTCAGATAATATGATTGCCTTCAGGGTCTAATTCTTTAAATTAATTTAACAGAACTGGAACCTTTAGAAAGTACAAAAGGTTATTCCTGTTTTAATTAAACTATTTCAGTGCAGTTTTCATATTTAATAGTTGCTTGCGATCAGCTGTTCAAATAAACTTTTCAATGAAAATAGTTTGTGAATAAAATGAACATGTCCTAATGATATTCAAGTTTGACGATGTCAGATTGCATCACTTCATTTCCAGTGGGCAGAAACAATGCAGATGACTAGGTGGCTAAGACTTTATGGATCATTTCACCAACTGTCAGTCTTTGAATATTGAGATATTTAAGCTTTAGAACTAGTTAACATTTATGGGTTATTTTCCTCCGATTCTTGGGTATCATGACGTCAATTTGTCTTCGTTGTGGAGTATTGTGTTGGCCACTGTTATGTTCAATTCAAGAAAGTCAGAAAGAACGTGGCATTCTTAATAAAATCTTCAGCCATTAAGTGCAAATTACATTAATTTCGTTATTGGTATAATGGAGTTTAATACGTTATTGGTGTCGACAACATGTGGAAAATTTATTATAGCGATGAGTACTGTACCCAGTTTGTGAATAAAACAAAATTTAAGTTGAAGGGAACTTATTCCTGTACTGATGAACAAAGGCCTATAAAAATTCTATTTTCGTAAACTGAAGGTCAAGATTGTGCTATTTTCTTAATTCAAGCCACTATATAAAAGTTCTTAAGTCACTAATCAATAATGAAATACAAACTTTTATTATAAAAACTTTACAAACATTGCTTAAAAGTGAATACTTAAAAAAGGTTGAGCCTTAAGTCTAACATAAAAATTAATATACGTTTGTTTATTTAGGCTGCTCAGGGTTTAGAGTCAGTTTACGTTGGCATATGTGTGTTCAGGAGATGTTTCCGAGACGAAGCTTTCAGTAGCATTACTGTTGTCTTGGCTTTGTTCGTCACTGCCTCGCTCCAAAGTGACGTATGAAGATTCAGTGTCGTTCTTAGCCTTGATTATTCCTCGACAGCAAATAACTATATAAATAATGTGACAAACAGCAATGACACCAACGCTCGCCAGTATTGCGTTGAAAGTTTTTTCTCTATATCCATTTACTATAAGTTCTAAAATTGGCGTCAATAAATAAATTGAGACGATCGCCACGTGGTAAATGACTGTCGATATGTCACACTCATAAGATGATGCAGGTCCTGTCGAGTCAACTCTGGACACGGTTTCTGCTATTTCCTCGTAGATATGTTCCTCCGGTGGTAGGATGTCGTCATTAATTTCATAAACACTGCCATCTTCATTTGATTGTGATGAGGTGGATAAGACGGTGTCATAATTCTTACTTCTTTCATCTTCTTCAGGTTCTTCTCTTGTGGCTGGTATGTTTTTTCCAGGATTGGGAAGGAGGTCAACAGGTAGTTGCACATCTGCATAGAGTTCTTCTTCAATAGTTACGGGAGTAACATCGATTTCTTCATAGATATGTTCCTCCTCTCGCGTCAGGATCTGATAGTCTTCTTCACTGCTAGGGGAGGGCAAGGGGGGTAAGCTGCGTTCTTTTTGGGCTTCCATTTCGTTTATGGTGAAGCTGACGCTAGTTCGTTGTAAAGCATCGGCGTCACTTCCAGACATGTTACGAGAAGCAAGATTATTCTTCAACTTTATCTCCTATAAAAGAAAAAAATTAATGTCCAAAAATATTCAACTGAAGAGTATCGGGTCAAATTATTAATTTGAGCAAAGGAACCAGAATTGGAGTTCAGATTTTGCTCTTTCTAAGAAACCAATCTATAAATTTCCTTTTCAATTAGGTTCGCGTTACTATGGACGCAATTCGCAATTGTGAAGTCAATACTCAGGGTCAAGTTTTGATCCTGAAGTAACCAAGGTTGTTAAATCATCACCAAAGTTATGTTAAGTCTGGTAGTCATTTTAGTCACTTACAATATGAAGTGAGGGCCAAGATTTTCTGGAAGTTAAGACAAAAATCAATGGCATAGAGAAAGAGATGCGAAGACATTTATTGGAGTGATCGGTGCGTAGGAAAATTCAAGCGAAGCAATACTGCGTTCAAAATGTAGGTCTTGAATGCAAGACCGATTTAGACATGACGCCAACTTTAACATCTAAATTTAAGGATTTAAAGTATCCTTGGCAATCCCACAGTAGTACTTATGACACTGAATGATATTCAAATAGGAATATTTCATCAAGTAACTCGAAGGAGCTTCTGGAACGAGGTCATGGCTGCATAAATCATAGGCCCAAATTGGCACTTAAAGGTTTCAGACCGATTTTGGGTCCGAATCCATTCTTGGATAATGCTTAACTCAACTTCTGAACTGATTACGATCATACAGCGTATTCGATACTCAGCACAGCACTGGGTAATCTGTTTAAGTATCCTTTAATTAATCACCGAAATTGAAGAGATTTTAATATCCAAGCAATTGAATTCGAAACCCTTTCCAAAATTTAACGAGCTTATGAACGAACCGATGCTTTCAAAATGATCGGTTATGAGCGTTAACAAAATTCACTTACGAATACAGAGGTTCAACGGCTTCAGAAATGTTCGACAGTTGAAACTGGAGAGCCAGTTTGGTCAGATTTAGACATTTCGCATTGAAGTTAGCATTCATGAAGTATTTTCACGACGTTCAAATCAGTAAGAATGCCAGCTAGTAAGTTCTTGTATATTCAGCGTTCACTGAGAAATTATCGCATCAGGATCTAGTCAAGTTTGAAGTGATTGCACAGATGCCATCTTATTAGTTACAAACTCACCTGTAGTTCGTATTCAAGTTTTTAACCATACGAATGTTACGATGGACCACAACTAAGATTATGCAACAAATTTTACATTTAAACTTCCTTTTGAGGCAGGTACAGCTGGGTTGTTACATGAAATTAACATGACTGTAATGAAATAAGACTAAGTAACAAAAATTGTTAATAGGGAATAGGTTTATGCCCCGTGGTTTCAGCATTTCTTCTTTAACTCCACCTACACTTTTGTAGGAGACTAGGAACTATGATTAACTTTTTGGAAATTGAGTAGCCAATCTTCCTTATTGGCAACTGGTAGACAAATGCTGACATGACCCTTATGTCGTCAGTTCTGATGTCGATTAAGTTTCAGGATTGTGTTTATGGAAAAGCTACACATGTACCTAGAAACTCAGCAACCAGCTGAAATGCCAAGACTAGTTTCTCAGATTTTTAGTACCTAAACGCTGAAACCAGTTGACAATTTAGGTGTCATTTGGTTGATGTACAATTCAGAAGTTCTGTCTGATATTCGAATATCAATGTTCACTTGATAGAAGCTTCTCCAGCCGCAATACCAAGAACTTTTTGCATTGCAAGTACCATCAAGTAAGTGCTCAGTTGAATTATCAATTTATCGAAGGATACTGCATCACTTTTCACAGCAACTTATTCCGTGATAATTGCCGCAGAAAAAGTTTAAGTCAGGAATATCAAATTCAATTGGACTGTAGGCCAGTAGCTATAAAACTCAAGTGGGGCCCCAAAAAAAATCCTGCACTAAGTAGAATGGAAGGGAAAGAATGAGTATAAATCGGGAAATTAATAAATTTTATTTATTGTAAGTCATTACAAGACATAAAAGAGTAGTATGATTATGACAACTCAAATTTTTTTATATTAATATTTACAATAGATAGCATTTAAACGGAAAGTGAATTTTATTGCTGGTTTGCGTTAGTGGGTGCACTCACATCTAAAAAGTTTTTAGTTAGATACCGTGTTTGCTGGTGCAACATATGGTTTTACTCGAGTCTAAACAGCAAGGTTGATGTGGGAGGGAACATGTGATTCACTAGTTAGTGCGTTTTTATACCAGTTGCCTCTAATTGCATTAAAAATATTATTCATGTAGAGAAATATTACACAGGCAGCAGATGTCTCTGCACTTTATTCAGTGGAATAAAACTGTTTTTCTTTCATCTGCACAGGATGCGTTTATTATAAAAAGCAACCATCAAAAAAGTTGAAGTCTTTCCTTCAGGCGTCACGAGCTGTAAGAAATTGCTTTGTGGGTCACACGCAGCCCGTAAGTTTGACACCCCTGGTTCTGGTTTAAGTTATTAACCAACCTTTCAGCATCTATTCTCAGATTAAATGAAAGCACACCTCAGTTCATTTAACTGAAAAAACTTGTTCATTATTCAGTTAAGCGAATGGATGAGTTAACATTCTTTTAAAAAAGGTAGTGTCGAGTGTTCAAAAACAAAAAGCAAGATTTGATTAATTTTATGTATTGCAATAATGCTGAAAACAGTGGTGTAGCTAGAGCTTTTGCCGCCCAGGGTGGTCCATGAGCCTGCTGCCCTCTCAATACACAAAAAATACTACAAAAAGTCAAAACGACTTTTAGGGAAATAAATTAAAACACTATTTTTGAAGTAAAACTTCAACTTTCTAAAATGCTATATTTCTTGCTTTTCTGTTAGCGAAATCATCTGCGATATTGGCAAAGCCTATTTCATAATGTAGGTAATTCTTGATCTCTTATTTAGAAGAAACTCTTCTCACAACTAGCAACACAGCAATCGTGAGGAAAATTCGCAGTTAGTATTACAACAGTTGGAACTGAATTCTCGAGACTATTTTAGAATTAACTGTAAAAGTTTATAAAGGTTGAAAGTGCTGCTCCCTCAAGCTATGCCACTGGCTGAAAATAGACAATTCGGTTCGCTCTTTAAAACAAAACGACGGAGGTTAGTCATTTCTGACTAAGCGAGATCATTTAAGTGGACGCGTTACAATTAGGGATGGTTTCTTAATTCTTGAAATTAGTGGAAGTGGCGAATGAAAAAAGACCTTTAAAGATCTGAGGTCGAATCTAGTTTCTGTACTTATATAACTGAGAGCTCTGAGTAACTATTCAGCATGTTAACACGTTCAGGGAAATTAAAATGCATTATGAGATTAATGCTAGTCCTTAAGGACTAAAAGCAAGCTGGGGAAGAACTCGTTCGACTTGTGGTTTTGGTTGTTGGTATGAACGCTTAAATTTTTATTCGGTTTAGAATCCGAAACAATCATTTCCAAAATATTTTTCACTGGTAAAGAAAAAGTGAAATAAGTTGGATAGCCAGCTCCTAGAGGCGAAAGAATGGTAGCAAAAAATCTTATTCAACGACGTCGCTTTGAGTGTAGGTTGGAAAATATTATAATATTCCATCTCGCTTTTCTATGCGGCTCCCACCCACAAAAGGTTTATCTACACTACATTCATACCAGGAATGGGTTAAGTACCCCGAAAAATCCTGCAATACCAAACAGAATTTTTGCAAGCCACTTCAGGTCTCCAATAAGCAGGGCAATGGTCTCACCCAGCGATGAAGTTCATCTTCCACTTCAAGAATCGCAAACACGCATGTATGCTAAGGCAGGATTCGAACTCTGAGCTTAATTTGAAAGCTGATGGCACTACGGGTGCCATTTGATGGATTTAAAATTAAATTTGGTTTGGTTTTAATTAAAAAGTAGTTAAACTCACAAATATTGGTGACGTTAATACTGTGAAGTTAGTAATAAGATTAATAGTTGAAACTCGGCTCATTATACAAGTTACAGCTGCCGTGAATCTTCCAGAATACACGAAGTACTTTCCACCTCTTGCATTCTGAATTAGTTCATCGCGATAGTCAGAACAAGTATCGCGAACTTGTGTAAAATGCAGTTTAATATTATTGAGATGGCAGAGCATTGGAGTTTTCTGGTTTACACAAATGCAAGCATAAATACAAACTAAAAAAGGGAGGCAGCTTTCTTTAACTATCCGCTGAATTTTAAATGCTACTTCAAATGTTCTGACATTAACTGATAAAGCAAAGCTTTAAAATAACTGCTGACAAAAAATAAAACCCGCAGCGAAAGCGTGTAACGAATGACTTCTGCGGCAAGCAACCAATTTATTCTTCGTTTGAATAGCGTGTTATTGATCAGTCGAGTTAGTGGGTCAATCGATGAACATTTACCGAAGGTGAGCGTTTCTCCCGCTGTTAAGTGTATTAGAAAGTGACGTATTTCACAATTTGACACGTTTTAATGTCAGCGAGTTTATATACTTGCTGTTTTGAGCTAACTAGGGAGATTTTCTAACTACAGTGAAGTGCTAAATATTTTTTTTTAGATCTCGTCAGGTTGTCGGACTCTTTTTTTTTTTTTTTTTTTGCACGAGCATCTATTGAGTATTGATGCTTAATTGGTTCGGGAAGTTAAAGTAGTTATTTCAGCCTATGCCCGGATACTTTAAATATTGGTTACTTGAACATGGCTAAACTCATTCCTTCACCTCATTGATAGAATCATGTACGTCTCGTTCTTGGATATCATTGAAACAAATATTTTTACGGGACCCCCGATTGATTTACATTTATTGTTGAACAGCTTAAATGGCCATAATTATACGGCTGAAAATTCTTTGAAACTACAGAAAACGGAGGAATGTAAGTTAGAGTACTTGAAGTCACGGCATCGCACCATTTTTAACTTAAGCACGGCTTTCACTAACTTAGTTGTCTTCCTGTATGAAAATTCGTTCACTCAAGAACTTGCCATAATAGTATTTACTTTATTTTAAATTACCACATCCCCTTCTGTAAAAAAAAAAAGGGGGGGGGGTTAAGCGACAGTAAGCAGAAGTATTTACAAAAGGAATATTTGTGATAAGACAGGGATCTTCATTCTACCACCATCGAAAATGATATTAATCATTTGTCTTTCATTTTAACAGAGCTAATACACTTTAATTTCCAGATTGAAGTGGGGGGAGGCGTTAAATTCTGGGTTATGACATTAGGAAAATTGGAAACATGGCAGTAGTAATAATGAAATAAAATTACGTTATTTCATGAAGACAAGATTTCTTTGAACAACTCATTATCGGAAATAACTTTAAGGAGAATAAACTTTCATGCTTACCTCGGCTTATACCAACACGAGCTAATCCTCTGGTCACAGCAAACTTTATGCACCTAGGTAGGACTATTTAAACTACTCTACTCTCAACTAAAAAACGCCACCATAAAAATGGGAAAATGTGCAGAACCTTATTATTATTAAAATATTTTAAAGTGTTAATTACAATGGTATTGCGACCTGCAAATGATAAGTATTTGTTAGCAGAGTCATCTCAAGCTTTAAATTACTAAATGTCTCGTATTCGATGCTATTATTATTATTTTTTTTCTCAAACAGCAGTGAAGTAACTTCAGAGGATAAGAAATTTGCATAACGTATTTCCTTAGAAATATGGGATGTGAGGATAAAAAGTAAAATAACATAACGAAAAAATAAATTATGAGAAAAATGTGTGTAAAATAAAAAGGGAAAAAAAGTATACATGTTTGCTTTCAAATTAAAATCGCTGAATGATTCAAAACTGATACTGAAAGTCAAGAAAATACCTATAGGGGAGAGTTTTGTTAAAATTGTAGTTTGTCGGCGAGTTCTTTCGTGATTTCTTTTTTCTTTTTACCTAAGTTATTGTTTGGTAACTAAGGTTGTGAACTACTGTATTATGTCAGTCAACTGAATGTGTTATTTTGAATGATAAAAATGAAAAACCTGAGTTTCCAAGAGGAAAAATCTATCATCTTCGTATGAAGCTGGCCAACTTACCTTCAGCTGAAAAGTTCTTATAGAGTATTATGTAAGGTAATGTTGATTAGGTGTGTAAAATCCTCCACAAGATATGTTGTTTCTTTTCCTTTTTGAGAACATGCTGTGTTTTAGTTGCTTTGGAGATCGATCTACTCCATGTTATTATTCGTGATTGGTAGTGTAGCTATGGGTTCTGTACTGAATGAGTTTCTTGGATATATGTCTAGTTACAAAGATTTTATTTATTAAACTTAGTATGATAGGACCTAAGTTAATTGAATATCATATATATTTGGGTATGATGACATCGATACCTGGATGTGGGTTTGAGTTTATTTGATGAATGACAGAAAACAGTTCTGTTTTTGCAAGAAAACAGTTCTGTTTTTGCAAGAAAACAGTTCTGTTTATGTTTGAAAACCATGGTGTCTAAGTTATTGTTTGGTAACTAAGGTTGTGAACTACTGTATTATGTCAGTCAAATTATTACATAAGCTGATAAAGGAAATTCTACAGTTATCCTCAACTCTAAAGATTATTACGATAAGTTAAACGTATTACTATCAGACACCTCAACTTATAAAATCCTAGACAGAGACCCCACAATAAAAAATCATAATGAAACAAACCAACTAATCAGAAATTGTAACAATTGGCCAGAAGAAATGAAGAGAACATTAAAATCCTCACATCCTCTCACTCCAAGACTATATGGGACACCTAAAATACATAAATAGGATATACCTCTCCGTCCAATAGTTGATGGAAGATCACCACCCACCTACCTTTTGGCAAAGCATCTTGCAAACTTATTAAATAATAAAATAAGATCAACACAATCCTATATCAAAAATAGTCAACATTTTGTAAATAAACTCCAAGCCATTAAGATTGCACCAACAGACATGCTAGCCAGTCTAGATGTTGAATGGATTCTGATCGTATATGGAGATGGAGAGAGAGAGAAATAATTATCTGTATATCTATTTGATGGTACCTAGGTATACCTTAAGACCATCGACCTAAAAAGTATATTTGGCTTTCGTAAACATAATTATAGGACAGGGGAGTTTATTTTAGTATTATGCCTAAATATACATTTCTGTATGTAAACTGCACATGTTCCCCTGGATGGATGATTTGCTTGGTGAAAACGAGGAGAAAATCCTCCACTTTCCTTTGAAAAGCCCTCAATAAAGATTCTTCGTGTCAATCTATATAACAAGCTGTGACGATTTCCGATATTTGTTCCCATTTTATTAGTAAAGTTAAATTATACATGGACAATATATTTGAGTATTGTACAATACTACTCTAATTTAAAGCTGAAAGTTTTGTTTAAAACATTAAATGTTATTATCCATGAATCTTGGGTTTGCAAGCCAGCTATTTAATGCAAGTAAAAATGTTAACATGTTTAATTTCAGTGGTCTACAAACAGCATTCAATATTGAGTATGGCTGCTGATTAGAAGTATTAACTATTTCATTTATAATGTTTTGGTATGTCCAAATTTATAATTGACTTTGTTTTGCTATTAGTTTTTATTTAATAAATATTGATATCCATCAGCTTGTTTGATTTGTCGGCAGTATTGGGCTAGTTGGGTCGTCATTAGGTATACTTCATTTAGCACTCAATATGATTCTTCAGATAAGATTTAATATAAGAATTAATATAAAATAACATTAACTATTATTGCCTTGACCTTGATACCATACATTGAGAGAAAAAGCCAGGAATATGACTCTCTCTCTCTCTCTCTCTCTCTCTCTCTCTCTCTCTCTCTCTCTCTCTCTCTCTCTCTCTCTCTCTCTCTCTCTCTCTCTCTCTCTCAATCAATCAATCAATGAAATCTGTTGTCGTATTCTAATGTTATTAAGTCTGCTGGTGGTCAAAAGATCTCTATTTTCATAAAGATAATTTATGTCTTCTGAACTTTTGATTTATTGACTTTGAGTTTTGTTACTCTTTCAGGAATAATTTATTGCACCTCGAACTCTTCTCACAATTGAGCTAATGCACCAATGACTTTCCTAAAAATGTTTGAGACTATTCATAAGCGTGCGACCTTGTTAATTTTAATCGATGATCCGTTTCTACAGGGTGTCCCAAAATTCACGCAAGATTTAAATTTAGCGCCATTTGTGCGGTAAAGTGTTGCCAACGAGAAAAAAAAAGAGAGCGTGACAGCTGACAGTTCAGGGTTATTAAAAATGGAGCGCTACACGAAAGAACAACGCATTTTCATTGTTGAGCAATATTTTAAAAATAATGAAGGTTTGGCAGCTGCAGTTCGCAATTTTCGTACAAAATATAGTCGGAATAGTGATTTAACTTCATCAACTGTGAAAAGATTAATTAAAAAATTCAAGGAAACTGGATCAATTAGTGATCTTATACACTCTGGCCGCCTTCAACAAGTCGTTCAACAGAAAACATCGGAGAAGTTCGTGAGAGTGTTGCTGAGAGTCCAGGAACATCAATTCGGCACCGTGGTCTTGAATTGGGCGTTTCGAGAAGCTCTCCACAGCGTATTCTGACGAAAGATTTGCATCTTTATGCTTACAAAGTTCAACTGACTCAAGAACTGAAGCCTACTGGCCACACACAGCGAAGAGAGTTCGTTGAATGGATTATGGAACAACAACAAGTAGATGCTTATTTTTCGAACAAAATCATCTTCAGCGATGAGGCTCATTTTCATCTTGATGGCTTCGTTAATCGACAAAATTGTCGCATTTGGGGTTCAGGAAATCCACGAGTGATTGTTGAGAAACAAATGCATCCACAACGTGTCACTGTTTGGTGCGGATTTTGGGCTGGAGGCATCATCGGTCCATTCTTCTTCGAAAATGCGGCTGGTAAGGCAATAACAGTTAATGGTGCTCGCTATCGCGACATGATAACCCAGTTTTTTGTGCCTAAATTGCAAGATATGGATGTGGACGACATGTGGTTTGAACAAGACGGTGCCACATGCCATACAGCCCGAGAAACAATTCAATTACTGTATGAGTCATTTCCTGGTCGTGTAATTTCCCGTTTTGGTGATCAGAATTGGCCGCCCAGATCATGTGACTTAACGCCGTTGGACTTTTTTCTTTGGGGTTTTTTGAAGTCTAAAGTTTATGCCAACGAGCCCACGCCTTGAAGGAGGAAATTGAGCGTTGTATCAACGAAATTCAGCCACATTTATGCAAAACGGTCATGGAAAATTTCGAGAAAAGAGTGCGTATGTGCCCGCAAAGCCGTGAAGGCCATTTACCTGATATGCTATTCCATGCATAACCCTATACTGTATACTTTATGAATCAATAAGAAATTACAATTTTTAATTAAAAACCTGTGTTTTCTATCAAAATTACTTCTTGCGTGAATTTTGGGACACCCTGTATAACAGTCACACCATTCTCTTCCTCAAAAACGCTCTATTTACGATAACCACTTGCCCACCCATGATGCTGAAGTACATCTCGTGTGTAGGATTGCTATAAAAATAAAATAAAATTAAATTTCGATTTTTTTTTTCTGTTTTCACTTTTCATTGCTAGTACAGCACATCACTGAAGTTCTATAACATATAATTTTTTTTATAAAGATGGCCTTGTTTAATTATATCATTCATTATTTAACTTTTAGCTATTTCACCCTCATAACTTTGTAAATGCAGTCTGTACTGCTTTGTCAAACACTTAACTACGCTAAGGATTTGTTGACTGATTTTTTATTGATTGGTTCAATGATTTATTCATCATAAATTTACTGATCTGCCCTAATGAATTTATAGCCTTGCATTTTTCATATTGATTTATTTGTAGTTACTTTCTTTCCAGGAACCTCCGTAGTTCTCTTGGTGTCGATGACTCCCTTCTGTTGGAAACAACTCGGTTCGTTTCCTTTCAAGAAAGGCTAGAAATTTTTAATGTCTTACCAACTTAGGGCTATTTAACCAGTCTTATACTGTAGTAGTAGGAATATTGAAATGTTACCTTTCTTCCTGTCAGCGAAATAGATTAACGGAAAGCATTTTTGATGCGTTTTAAAAATTTAACATATTTTTTAAGTGTTTCATAATTTTCTGCTCTGTAGTTTGACATATTTTTCCATCTGACAGTATTAAGGATTCGTCTCCTGATGCGTTCGTTTCTCCATTGTTTGTCATTTATATTTTCCTTCCCCTTTACATTTTCGTAAATTTTTATACCAGTGAGCAAAACCCTAAATGAGCAGGGGAAAAGGTTAGGGCCGACCCCTTCAGCTAGTTTAGATTTGCGTACTGATTCCAGCCTTACACCAATTCCATGGCATTACTGGGTTGATTCATAATTAATGTTCATGAGAGTTCATAATTCTATCTTTTACTATTTCTCGAATACACTTTTCTGAAGCTAAATTAAAAAGAATGGGCTAAAGGGCATCTCCTTGCTTCAATCCTATCTTAATATCAAAAGGTTCAGATCTAATTCCATTAGCTAAACCCATATCAGTGGTGCAAATTTTGATTAAACGTATTATCTTATGATGTATTCCTAGTTCGTCTAATACTCCCCAAAGGCCTTCTCTCTGAATACTATCATATGCTTTTCTAAAATCTAAAAATAAAATAATAACCTATAGATTATATTCCTATTTTTTTCTAGTATTTGTCAAGCGTAAAAATTTCGTCAACTGTCGATCTATTTCTTCGGAATCCTGCTTTAAACTGCAGATAAAAAAAGAGGTTATGGAAGACGTGAAAGGGTGAGGGGAGAGCAGTTGTATAAGGAACATAAAACTCAGACCAGGTGACTAGAATGGTAAAGAAGACAAAACTTGAGAATATGAGAACCGATTAATCCGAAGATCTAAAGAAAATCTGCAGGAATTCTTATGTGGCCAGCAGAAGGAGAAATGATTGTGGAAGAATGACACTGCTACACAAAAATGGGAGTAGAGTATCTGATGCAGAAGATATAGCGGAGTTGTTTAATGATCACTTTATTTTGGTATTTCACTTTTGAAAAAAGTAGGTTTTATTACTAGAAGGATGGGAGGATTCAAGGTTTAGATGTACAGGAGGAGAGTGTATTTCAGATCCTAAGTACTCTGGGTATCAGTAAGGCAATGGAACATGACGGGGGTTTTGACATGTGTTTTAAGAGAATGTGCTGAGAAACTGACAGCTCATTGGCCTGGCTGAAATGCAGATGGTATCTGCTGAGTCTTAAAACAGTTTTCAATTTCTCTGTATTAGCAAAGGTGTTGCCCAGCCTGGTTGGTCGAGTGGTTAGCGTGTCCGCTCTCAATTTAAGAGGCTGCGGGTTCGAATCCCGCCTGGGGCATGGATGTTTTTGATTGTCTGTGGAAATACTAGTGGTTGCGGCCGACAGTATAGCGTTAGTATAGTTGCCGTCAATTGGTGGATTGTGAGTGGTGGAAGCAGAGCTGTAGAGTAGATACCCTCCCTCGATGAGTCTTTGGACTCCCTGGAGGTGACTAATAATAATAATAATAATATAAATCTTAAGAGTGTTTGGCGGGAGCTAAGGCAACCTTGGGAAAGAAAGTTTTGATTGGTTGGATTAAGAATGTGTTTTTTTATTGCTCTGCTAGCTTCGTGTTCCTTCACACATTTCTTTAGGAGGGGGAAAAATACAAAATTATAATATCAAAGAAAACAGAAAACATTCCAACTGTTGCAACAGAATATAATTGTTGGATAATTTAATACATATTTGCATGTAAGCTACATCATATATTTTTAAAGTTCCTCTTAGGTTTAAAGGTTCAAGAGAATGTAAAGTCCGCAGAAAACGAACATGCAAGTTAAGATTGTCAGAGTTACCAACATCGAGCCTTTATGTGCTGGATTGTTTGTAACTCTGATTGTTCGCAACTCTGATTGTTCGCAACTCTTGATTGTTTGACACAATTAATTTTTAAGTTAAGTAGTTTTACTGCTAAAAAAAATTTGAAAATCAGATTTGTCTGCTTGACGTATGAATAACTTACATTTTTCATAGCATATGAAAACTGTAGAATTCATACTGTTACAGACAATAGTACAAATGTTCTGATTTGGAGATGAGATGGATGCAATTGTCTGCCTCTCTCTCACTCTCTCTCTCTCTCTCTCTTGAAAATTCTTCATTTATTGATAACTTGGGCTCACTGTCAGTGAAGGCTTAAGGGTAGCGATTTGCTATGCGTCTTCCAAAAAAGTTAGTAGTTCCACATATTCCCTTTGGAAAAACAACATTATAGATATACAGAGGAGCGGAGAGCCATTAAATACTACAGTTTTCTGTAAGCAAGGCTTAATTTCCCCCACGTTTCATTTATGGATTAAAGCAAGAAATAACAGTTGTAGAATAGGAAATATTCAAGTAAGCTTTTTAGAATGACCTAAAAACGATCACATTAAGCCTTCGCTTGAAATTCTGGAATGAGTAGAATATCATTTTCATTATGTTATATTATATTATAATACACACGAACTGACACCCATTTTCCCATGCTCACAATTCCTGCCTATTCAAATCGTTCTGCAAGTACTACAAAGGAGCAGCATTCCTGATTACCCTGCCTATCTTTGCATCATCAGCAAATAGCTGATTGTCGCTTGTCGAATCCTTCTCAATATCATATAATGTACAGATTGAGTAACAATGGACCAACGACTGATCCTTGTGGTACACTACTGGTTACCTTAAATCTTGCAGACTCGCATCCCCCGTATACCACCTTTTTGATATCTGTCAGTCAGACTGATCCAAAACCATTATTCTCCAATTTATGCAACAGTCTTCCATGCCGTATTCTGTTGAAAGTTTTAGCAGAATCCGAAATCATCGTGTATCCGTTCCGCTTGTCTAGTTTTCAATAGTAATATTGTTATAGAATGTGAATAATCTTGATTGTGTAAAACATGACCTTCCCTTGGTAAATCCATGCTGTTTATTGCAAAGTAGAGAGTCACTGTCAACCAATTTCTGAATGCGAGTTTTAACCGATTTTTTCAAAATCTTCGAACTACCACTCCTGAGATACTGATTGGTCGATAGTTAGATACATCGGTCTTTGCACTACCCTTGTGCAATTGGATTGCCATACATTCTTTCCATTCCTGCGGAATCTTTCCTGTTCTGAGACTCAAATTATATAGCCTGGTCAAAGGAATAGCCAGTTCAGCTGAACACTCTTTTAGCACCCGTGCTTATAGTTAACTATTTACGAGTATATATTCCTATTAACAATTATATTTATAGTTAGAATAGTTATTAGAGAGAATAAAATATTTAAGAATAGTTAGAGAGAAAGCGCACCATATTTAAGAATATTGTTCTTCTAACCGTTCACTATTTTGCTGTGCATTGAGACACCCATCCAAATGTGATATTTTTTTTTTCATCTGAACTAATTCAGAAGATGAGATGTTTCAGTTATTGAATGCACTGGTATTTTGAAAATCACTGCACTTTTCCTGCATAGTAGAGACATTCGTACACTATAATATAGAAAATCGAATTAACCATGACATGTTGAAATTAAATCAATAGTTTAGCAATAATGGACTTGAAATTAATTCAGATAAAACTAAATACATATATTTCACCTTAACAGATACGCCACATCACGATATAACTATAAAATCTCATGAAACGAATTGTATTCGCACTCAAAATTGTAACTCAATTTAGTCAAAAAAAAATAAAAGAAAATTTTCATAAATCTTTTGGGTATTTAGCAACAAGCAGCTTCAATAAAATGCCCACTGAAATCAAGTCTGTAACTTCAGGATGCTCTTTTAGAAAAGGATTTAGAGATTAAATAATAATGACTTTTATTTAATAATAAAAATTTTATTCATTCATTCATTCATTTTCAGATATTTCAATTACATTTCCTATCTGAACCACAAAAGGAATTATAAATAATTTTCTTTTGTCTAATTTCCTATCGCTATAGGTTGATTATTCCGAAACTTTCTTTTCTTTCTTTGCTTGACAGCAGTGGTTTTAGCGGATAACAAAGAGTTGAAATTATTTTAATTTTTACAAAGAGATTTCTTATCTTTTCATATACAGGGTGTTCGGGATAAATTTGACATATTTATAATTAATTATATTTTTCCGTAAGTTATATGTATTAACACACACTTCTCTTCATTTAAAAGTTTGGACCCTTCTTCATTCATATACAAGATGTCAGAAAGGATGGATAGCTGGAACCCACCTGAATCATGGAAGAGAATAACTTGTATCATGCTGATTCGTGCCCGCCATCAAAATAAGGATATTACGACTGCTGCCCAATGCTCCCTGAATACAGTAAAAACAATCAGGCATGAACTAGAGACTTGCAATGGTGACTACGAGGATGTAGCAAGAAGAAAGATCCCTAGCAGACGATCTGATTGCATTCGTACAGCAGAATTCCTCGCAAATCTGCAGGAACAGGTGTTGAAGAACCCTGGCATTGGAATTCGGGCTTTGTTCGTGGAGTTGCTAACTGTAGTCAAGCCCTGGATAACAAGGGTAGCCAATGGTAGGCCGTATGTATGGCAGCAGGATTCGGCCCCTTGCCACACCTCTGGGAAAAGTCAAAAATGGTTATCTGAAAATTTCTACGACTTCACCAGTCCAAATGTTTGGCCTCCAAACTCCCCAGACCTTAACCCCATGGATTATTTTGTATGGGGCGCAGTTGAAAAAGACACCAATCGCACTTCCAGTAATACAAAAGCCCAGTTAATGGATAAAATTAAAACAGTTTTTGCGGCCCTTCCCAGGGAGACTGTAGCATCAGCTTGTTCGAGGTTCCGAAGCAGAATTGAAGCTGTGATCGATGCTAATGGTGGTTATTTTGAGTAAATCTTGTTGATAGTATTGTAATTAACTCTGCCTGTAATGTTTTTTTGTCAATTCATTAAATTTAATAGATACAAAGAAGATTTTCTTTTTCCTTACGAAACTGTCAAATTTATCCCGAACACCCTGTATAATATCGTTTACTGTGTTCTTCTAACCCTGAAAATAACTTTCGATTATTGCAATTGCTGATTGTGGCCATTTCTGAAATCCGAAATCTGTAATAATATATATAATAATCCTTTCTAGCTACTAGATAGTAATCCTTAGATATACGAGGCAATAATCCTAACAATCACTAGGCTGAAAGCTAGTGAGATTATTCACGACTGTTGTCTTTAAGAAGACACAATTCTCAGAGGTCACACTAAAGAGCAGCAAGCAATAACCTAGTTTAAGTCAGAAATTTTCAGTTTCGTTCTTTTCAATAATTCTGAACAAAAATACTGATCTTTCTTTTATAAGTGGATACAATAATTTGCAAATTAATTCCGCCTAATTTTCCAAAACCCATACAAAATTTCTGTTTCGTAATAATCATTTTTCTTATTATCGAAAAATTATAAAATATCTGGAGTGGTTACTGTGTACCTTTGATGTGATGAATCACCTTCTGGAAAGAAAAATAGAGCGCAGCTACATTGCACGGTTGTTCCAGTATTTTTATTTTATTTATTTTTTGCTTTTTGGAGGTGGGGAGGAGGGGGAGATATATTCTTTATGGCTACTACCGACGAAAGGTTGTACAGCTATAGTACTATAACTGTACAAAATGGGCTAGCTGGGAAATGTTTATCTTTTTGGTTATTTTATTTACTTTTCGCTAAATTTTCGAAAATCCTGCTCTAGAGACCAAACATGGAACTTTCTCAAGCTACTTCAGGCCTCCAATAAGCAGTGCTGCAGTCTCACATCACATAACGAAATTCGTCTCTCACCTAAAAACAATTACAAACATCCGTGCCCATTGCGAGTTTCCAATCCACAGCTCATTGGTGGGAGAGGGTATGCTATCCAGCCGGTTGTTAACGATATGATATTTCTGATTACAGTTTATTTTTGAACGGTTCACAAGAAAATTAATTAATTACGTGTTCCGCTTTGGAAGTATGAATTCTATACTTTTTTTTTTTTTTCAGTGAAGAAGACAAATATAAAATTTAAAAATTCTTAGTGTCGTAAAATACTAGTATTGGGGAATAGGTAAAGGCTAGTATTGCAACCACAGATGGTCATTTAGCTGATGCTGATTTACATCAGCATAATGATATATGCTGATGATAGGATTTATGTAATTTTATTATCATTTTCTTTAATATAATTACTCAAAAGTATATCTTAAACTAGCTCTGTAAACGATAACAGCATACAACATATCTTTTATGCAGAAAAAGTGGAATCATTTTCAAAATACGCGTGTATTCAATAACTGAAACTCCTCCAGAACTGGCAAAACCAGCCCCGTGAACACACACACACTCATAAAAATTATCTCTCCCACCCCAACGCCAGATTCTGCGACAAGCTGGTTGGGATTTCCCACAGTCGCATAATCATAGCGGACCATGCACATGAGCGAAGTAAAAGCCCTATAACTGAAACATCTCATCTGGATTAGTTCAGATAAAATACAGGCTGTAGTCCGCATGGTTAACTGAGTGGCTATGAGCTTCGCAACCATATGCCTGGGAAAGTAGTGTCCTAGGTTCGATTCACGTCGCCGACGTGAGAAGCTTAAGGATCTTTCTCAGACCTAACCAAGTTACCCGGTCTTGGGCGTGGACAACAGGGTTTTTTCTCCGTAGTTTATCTGCGGTTCTTCCTTCCGCAAGCAGGTAAACCTGCCCTGTGAACACACGCAGCTACAGACATAGGACACACTGGGAGGCATAGGCCTAGTCACCTTATCTTCGAGTTGGAGTACGACTTAGAAGGACTAAAGATAGCTCCCTCCGTAACAGGCAGTAGGCCTAATACTTGAAGGGAAGAAGAAAAATACAGGGTGTCCACATTGGACCTCCATAGTTTCAACGTGTTACTGCTACTTAAGGTATGGACCATGGTGTCGAAATTGTACAGATGAGAAGGAACACTCACCCGTTTTTGCAAAAAAAAAAAAAAATCTGAATAAAACTTGCAGATTCTCTGGAACGTTTGAACAACCCAATCCTCACATTCCCAATCCCTATATATATATATATATATATATATATATATATATATATATATATATATATATATAAATATATAAATATATAAATATATAAATAAATATATATATATATATATATATATATATATAATAAGAATAAATATATAATACATAATAAGAATAAATATTCTTAATATGGTGCCCTTTCTCGCTAAACCATCCTATTCCAGTTTTGTAAAAATTAATATTCCATCAACAGAACCTGTAGTATCTAAATAAGAAAGAATATTTATAACTTTCTAAGACGAAACAGAAATTAGAAAAAACTCACCGATCAATAAACCTCCCTCGATGAGTCCCTTGGACTCATCGAGGGAGGTTTATTGATCGGTGTTTATTGAGAGTTGTAGAGTAGGTGTCCTCCCTCGATGAGTCCCTTGGACTCATCGAGGGAGGACACCTACTCTACAACTCTCTGTTTCCACCATTCAATCCACCAACTACAACGAACCACAACTACCATAATAATCATCTACACCACCGACATCACCACTAGTATTTTCACAGGCAATCACGAACATCTATGCCCACGGGATTCGAACCCGCAGCCTTTTGGCTGAAGAGCGAATACGCTAACCACTCGGCCAACCAGGTAAAATGCTATGAAAATCTAAATAAATAATGCATGAATACATAAAAAAAATGAATTTTGTGAAATATATCTTGTACTGTATTTATATATTTTCATATATGGGTATCGATATAATATCATTTCAATTTTCTAGCGAAGAATATTTTCCACGATGAATTTTCCGTAAACCATACGAAGTACGAAGTACGAAGAAAAAACATGCAACCCTTCCAGAAGAACGCACTCAAATTAGTACACTCATCTCATAGCCTTAGTTTGCTTCAGCCGTAATGCCAGACAACAGTGGTTTGGAAGTAATCTTGTACAAACTTTATGAAAGTGAATTCTGCAGTGAATGACTTCGAACACCCGGATTTTGATTAATCTTTATTTCATTGCCATCTACGTTTCGATAGTTATAGTCCTGCAGTCTATGTAGCTTTACAAATTTTTCATTCTTCAAAGTCATTATTCACCAGTCACATTAGGGTTTTTTTTTTTTTTGGCAATTTTTGAACATGAAAATTGAATTGTGTGCATTTCACAAAGGCAAATTACTATAGCCATACCAAACTGTTAGTCTGCCATGAAACTGCTGCTTCAATTCACAAAAACGAAATCCCTGCACGCTGTTTTTATTTAACGCATGTGCTATCAGCAAAAACAGTTGAATTCACGCGGATCATTCGGCAAGACAAGTTATTAGTTATATTCGTATAATACCTTTCTTAACAACAGTCAAGTTAAACATTTACTGCACGTACATTCAGCATTAAAATTAGTTGGGAAAATAAATTAAAAAGAAACGCTGCAAATATTGTGTGATTGATTGTTGTGTTTCCACCCAACTAACAAGTCTCCATTCTTGGAAAGCACGTGGTTAGGTGCCACATACTCAAATATATCACTTTTTCTGTAGTTTAGCTGTATGTGCAAACAGAACAAATTATATAAAAATTCTGTTATCGAACAAACCAAATAGTCATCAATGGTGATTGAATGTATACAAAGGAACAGGTATGAAAGTTTACAGATTACACAATTTAATTAGCTTCATTTTCAGATAGTATGCCAGTTGTTTGGCTTCAAACTTAGGAACATTTTAGATAATAATAGCTAGTGCAGAATGGAAAGAATAAGAGAAATACAACAGTTATGAAATCATCCTGTTGGTAAAAAATCCTTGCCGGTCTGATTTGCTGAATAGTTAGTGTATTCGCATTCCAACTACAAACTTCAATTCTATCTGGGCCATTGATGTGTGTGACTGTCTTTAGGTCAGAAATGAATTTCATCGCGAGTACTACTACAATGACTTTGAAATCTGGAGCATGAATGCCGGATTATGTATAAAAACACTAAAAACACGATATGTGATATTTAATGTTGTTGTCTTGTCCTTTGAAGAGTCTTAGATATTTCTATGTGCTCCTTGAACTGCTTTGGCTATGTCGATGATTTTGTTCGTATAGAGTTGTTGTTCAGGATTAGGATCTATTGCTTGCAGGCTACTGTAATTGCTGGACAAGTAAAAATGTGAGTGGGTGTCAGTTCAGTATTAGGGCAGTTATTGCAGTTTCGATATGTTCTCGTATCATCCATATTGATCTTCATTCTTCTAAAATGTCCTGTTCGGAGTCTTGCTATCGTGGTGGAGGTCTTTCTGTCAACATTGATTTCGGAAATTTGGTGGTGTAAACCTGATTTTAGCGATATTAGTTTAGATTTTGCTAGTGCGTTAGCATCAACAAGAGTTATCATGTGAGTTTCTTGGTTGAGTTCTGTGGCCTCTTTTGCTAATTTATCAGCTGCCTCATTGTAATCAATGTCTACATGAGCAGGAATCCACTGTAAATTGCAACTTTTTCCCAAGCACTTTAGTTGGTTTAAGAGTTTATGGATATCTTGGGTGAGCTTGGTATTGCCATATTTCATTGCCTACATAGCTGATCTTGAGTCACTGTAAACTATAATTCGCTCTGGTTGTAGAGATCATGATGATAATTTTAAGTAGGCTTCGAGTGCTTTATTTACTGCATAGAGTTCGCTGGTAAAATTAGAAGCAATTCTCCTAGATCCTACTTTTATTGAAAGTTTTTCATCTTCCGGGAGTAGAAGGAGGGCACTAGCGCCTCCATTAATCATATTGGTGGGAAAAGGTATTTTTGCGCCGCAAGCGCGGAGCTCGGAGCTTTTGGAGTGCCTTTTAAAGGTTACATAAATTTAATATTAAATTTACATTCATTTTTAGAAGGCGTTTTTCATGCTTTCACTAATGAAAAACCTTACATTTCGATTGTTCTGAATTTTCATGTATTTAATAATCTAAAGGTTTGATATGAAAAATTAATATACATAAGAATAAGATTAAAATATCACTAATAATAAAAATAACAAAAATTGAATATAGTTACGTCGAATTCAATGTAAAATCACATATATATTTACAAGAATTTCTGTTTTCGGGCTTTTGCATATGCAAAGTCGTGAAGTAGATCTTCAAATTTGATTTTTTAAAGAACATCGTGCTCTATAGAGATAGTTGCCAGTCCTGTCAGTCGCTCTTGAGACATAGTTGATTTAAAATCATTTTTAATAAGTTTTAATTTAGAGAAACTTCTTTCACACGACGCTACAGTTATTGGGAGAATTAACATGATTCTCAATGCAACTGCCATATTAGGAGAAAATGAATTGCAACACATCTAATGGTGCCCAATATGATTTCATTAACGGGGACAGTGCTGTTATTTCCTCTTACATTCCGAGTCATCCAAGTCAGTCTCATTGATGTCATTTGAGTTTATTAGTGATGCTTGTAGATCCAAACATTTTTTTAAAAAGTTCAACTTTAGAAAAGTTTTTTAATTTCTAAAAACTGTTAATTTCTAACTTTTAATTTTTTAATAAAAAAAAAACACTGAATAAATGATTGTGGGTATGTAATTGCATAACTCTTTCTTCTACGGAAATGATTACTACGTCATAGACATAGAAATAAAAATCTTCTTTAAATTGCATCTTCAAATCAATTAGGGATTCATCAGGAGCAGAGTTAAAAGTTTTTGTCGGGGACAAATACGATTCTTTACGGAGAAAAATGGTTGGACCTCTAGATCAACGGCAATTGTTTTAACCTTTTCAAGACATTCATCAAATGCAATGTCCGACTGGCATTTCTTTAGGGTTTCCAGATTGATTTTAATATATGAACAACTTGAGAAATGCATATATTTTCTTCCTGTGAATACTTACTGGTTATGTTAATGGTCTTTAAAATAGTATACCAGACAATGATACAGCAAATGAAATCTTTCATTTGATTTGCCAATGTTTCTGCTTCATGTCGGGAAATGGGATCAAAGGATGAATCTTGACTTATTTCATCAAGGGAATCATAAATTTCACCGGAATGAAACCTGAAAGGTTTGATCGCCTCTATTCTAGTTTCACTCAATGGCTTTAAAGTTAAGTTAGCAACATTTTTAATTAAAATAAATCAGCGTCACGTAGATCAACTCATAAAAACATAGATACCTTGTATTAATATATTAATTAATCTCCTCTCCATTTCTCGTTTCCTTTTGACGTTTGCAAAAGGAAACGTAAATTCGGTTATTTTTATCTTTAGGGAAATTGATATCTGCTCTTGGCTTTGTTGGTCCTTTTAAAACTGCCTCTAATCTAAATGAATCTGTGATAACTGGTGGCCCGGTTGCAGGATCCGACATATTATCAACGATTCCATCATCTCCAAGAACAGAATTGATCCGCCTCTCCCCTAGACATATGCAAAGAAGGCTCATTTTTCTTGTCTTCGAGGACCACATTTTGATTTATTACGGATTCTCTTAAAGCTGGATCTTCTTTTAAGAATTTTTGTAAAGGCCCCGATTGCTTTTTCAATTCTAATTGAATCTGAGCTTTTCTCTTGCGATATTGGACAATCGATAATTTTTTACGACCAAAAGCATCTTTTGTTTAACTGTAAAGTAGAAATAGTATTTTAATTTTTTATAATAATTAAATCAAAATATAATGTAAAGCTGAATATTATCGTAATATTATTAGATATTTTTACGGCAGTAATATTTAAAATAAAATTGTAAATATCAATCATCGTCATCATAAGGATCAAATACTTTAATCTCCGTTAATTTCATTCCTCTAAGTTTATTTTTAACGAGTTGCAATTTATTTATTAAAAACAAACATAAATCAGTTATAAATTATATGCCATTAGTTTAAATTACTTGAGGTCGCTGAGCCTTATATAGTTCAGAAAAACATTGCTAATAGGGTCGGAATACAACCAGAACAATTCCACACCATGACATAATTAACTGTACTTACCAAATACAGCCTTGATGATATTGTTGAAACCGACCGCTTTGGAAAATTAACTTTTTAACAACTAGTTAGCGTAAAATCACAAAATTTAATTATCAGATGATTTGATTCCTCTTGAAATTAACACAAGAATTATGCAACCAAATAACTAGGGACGAACTCTCACTACTGATGCTGTGAGAACGACAGGCCGAATGAGACTAATTTCCTAAAAATGTTTCGCTTTTGTATGAAACGCTTGGAAACATTCTTGGAAAACATTTCCACGAACATCACACTTTGTATCACTTTCCTATATTATTATCTACAGCTGGAAGCTTTAAAAGCAGTGTTTTACCTCTTCTATAGTCACCGTTCGGTCACTTTGTTAAGAGATCAGTAAAAAAATCAGAGGTTGTGAGAGAAATTATTTCAAGAAAAGAATGAGAGAGAATGTTTTAGACACGGAAAAGGAAACGCTCAGGTTTTTTTTGGTTTTTTAGACCGATGTCTTCAAACGACATATCCGGATGTCTTCACCCCCTTACGAGCTGAATATTTTTGCTGATTTTTCTCAGCTGCCAACACATCGGAATTTTCCAAATATTTTCGAATCAATCAATCTGAGCCACTCAATATTTTGTCGCCCCAAGCAAAGTTTGGGTCGCTTGTATGGTAGGTCCGGCCCTGATCATACTGGTGTTTAACGATCCATCCGTATTACACATAACCTGTTTGGAGGATGAAAGAAGGTTGATAGTATCTAATATTTCATAAAAGTATGAAAAAAAAATTAAGGCCTCTATAGTCTTGTGGAAATGATGTTTAGATGTTTAGATGGGGATAAAACAGCTAAACATCCATAGCACTAGGCTGTTCAAAGAAAGATCTATTCTACTGATTCCGTGTTCATCGATCTCTGAGTTTTCCTTCCCCTCTAGAAACTTCGATTTTAAATCCTACAACTAAAGAAAATGGACATAAAAAAAGAAAAAAAGAAACTCACTATTTCAGTAGATTAGGTTAGGAAACCCTAGATGGTAGTTGTAAATGATTGGGTAAGCACTGAGTTTGGCTGCCTAACATCCATCAAAAGATTAGGCTTAAAATGGCCTTGCATGCTCTTCATTTAAATTTTTTTTTGTAATTTACAACCCTGTTAAAAATTTTTTTTATTTTCCCGACGTTTCGTTCTTCATATCAAGATCATCATCTGGAGCATACATAAATATACAAGATAAGCTGAGTTACGTTATTAACTGTAAGCTAGAGAAACAATGATTTGATCACATGTTATTCTACTGAGTGACCTCTAGTGAAAAAAAAATTATAAATTCCATCAAGCTAAATTCTATTTATGATGACAGGATTAAACATTCTTTCTTACATATGGTTTTCTTTGAGAAACAATGATGTCCTATTTTTAGTATTACAATTGTTATTTAAGATACTGGATTTTCTACAGTCCTGTTTATAGTTGTTGTTAGTGAGGAAGGTTCCGTGGGTCGAATATATGCCTTCCATATATTTGGGATTTTTAGACCATCGTTATTGTTCAGATTGGGGTGGTTGATAACGATCTCACAGGCTCCCTTAAATTTCCGTTTATACCATGTTTTAGTGCAATGTAGACAGCTAGTGCTTTTCCAGACAATTCTGTGTAAGGTATTCAGGGCATGATCCGAAAGCCAGCTTCACCATAATTATTATTTTTAAGGAATTGTGTGTCCTGTTTCTCCGGTATATGGTATGTTGCAAGTACAAATTTTGCTATAGCACCGAAATGAATAAACAAACTTGAATTTATTTGTAATATTGAAAGAGGCCTAAGATTCATCCCAAATAACATAGCAGACAAAATACGTTTAGAAACTGCCAACATTTTAAATCATAACAAAACAATAACAAGCAACATAACTAAACATGAATTAACAACGATAAAATCACTTAAAACAAATCCGAACTTAGTAATGACCATAGCCGATAAAAGAAATACCACCGTTATTTTAAATCATACCACTTATGTAGAAAAAATTAATCTTCTGGTCTCTGACAATAACACATAGCAATTAGTTAACCACAACCCAACCAACAGAATAAAACACAAAACAGAGAAACTACTTAAGTCAATTATCACATGGTCCGAAGATACGGTCAAAAAACTATTTCCGCACTACGCGCGTTCCCCAAGAATTTACGGGCTACCGAAAATTCACATAGAAAACACACCGCTAAGACCTATAGTTGAAGGAATTGATAGCCCGACGTATCACTTAGCCAAAAAATTAGCGGCAACACTCAAGGAGTTGGTAGGTCATTCCCCCTCCTATATCAAAAACACACCACACTTCATAAATATCATCAAAGACATTACATTAGAAAAAGATGATTTATTGGTCAGTTTTGACGTCTCTGCCCTCTTTATGAATGTCCCAATCAATGACACAATCCTTCTCCTACAGAACAAATTCCCTCAATATATCACGGCGCTCTTTTTGCATGTATTACATTCTGGTTATTTTGTATGGCAAAACGCTTTCTACCTACAAAAAGAAGGCACAGCCATGCGTTCGCCATTATCCCCCCCCTATTGCTAACTTTTACGTGGAACATTTTGAGCAACTTGCTTTAGGTTCCTCCCCTCTAAAACCCAAAGTCTGGCTTAGATACATTGACGATGTTTTCGCGATCTGGTCCCATGGCCGCCAGACATTAGACACATTCCTTAGCCACCTAAACAAACAACACAAACGTACACAGTTTACAATTGAGATTGATAAACATAACACACTTCCGTTTCTAGATACACTTGTCACACACGTCTTCCCTCTGGCAATCTTTCCTTCACTGTTTACCAGAAACCGACACATACGGACAATAAATACACATAACCTCCTACCACCACCTGACACAAAAACTAGGTGTCATCAACACTCTAAAAAACAGGGCTTAGACGATCTGTTCCAGTGAACAGGCACTGAGAAACGAATTTGAAATTATCAGCAATTCTTTAAAAAAAAAAACGGATACAGCCAAAACACTATTAACAAAATTCTCTACAAAACCTCAATAAAAAACAAAGCCAAAACAGACTACAGTAAAACTATAACCATTCCATACATTAAAGGAACATCAGACAAAATAAACAGAGTAAAACAAAAATAGAACCTCAAAGCCACCTTTAAACCTCCCGCAAAATTAAAAAGCTTACTCAATTCATCCAAAGACCCATTCCCCCCACTAGCCCACCCTGGAGTATACCGTATTTATTGTACTTGCAACATACCATATATAGGAGAAACAGGACGCACAATTCCTATCAGACAAAAAAAACATAAACAATATATTAAATATAATAATTATGGTGAAGCTGGCTTTCGGATCATGCCCTGAATACCTTACACAGAATTGTCTGGAAAAGCTAGCTGTCTACATTGCACTAAAACATGGTATGAACGGAAATTTAAGGGAGCCTGTGAGATCATTATCAACCACCCCAATCTGAACAATAACGATGGTCTAAAAATCCCAAATATATGGAAGGCATATATTCGACCCACGGAACCTTCCTCACTAACAACAACTATAAACAGGACTGTAGAAAATCCAGTATCTTAAATAACAATTGTAATACTAAAAATAGGACATCATTGTTTCTCAAAGAAAACCATATGTAAGAAAGAATGTTTAATCCTGTCATCATAAATAGAATTTAGCTTGATGGAATTTATAATTTTTTTTTCACTAGAGGTCACTCAGTAGAATAACATGTGATCAAATCATTGTTTCTCTAGCTTACAGTTAATAACGTAACTCAGCTTATCTTGTATATTTATGTATGCTCCAGATGATGATCTTGATATGAAGGACGAAACGTCGGGAAAATAAAAAAGTTTTTTAACACGGTTATAAATTCTATAAAATTTTTAAATGAATGCTGATCACCGTGTAACACTAAAAGAAAAGTCTTGCAAACTCTATTTAGGGATTAAGAGAAGTGAAAGGATTTTTTTAAGAAAAGATTTCACTAATGTATTACAGGTCTGCAACTTTTTGTGATGGAAGTCACATATCAAAAAAAAAAAAAAAAAATCTTTTAACGCATTTTTGTACCCGCATAGGCGAGGCAGTTTTAGCCCTATCTAACTTTTGGAGACTGAGTGGGCAGTTCCATCTCCACTGGTAGTGAATCAGAAATAGCTGGCCCAAGGCTATCACTAAATAATCGGTACACAGTGAAGAAGGGAGCTAGCAAGTGCCGCCATCTCGTGGTCCCTAACCCTAACACAATATTTTTAATGTCTTGAGTTTACGAACGAAAAACCATAGTTTCCGGGAGAAAAAAGCCGCTTGCCCGTTCCAGAGATCGACTAACTTGGGAACCGATCGAGAAAGGGCTTAGAAAATGTTCCTCTAGTCACCGACTAGATTCGAACCAAAGTCTTTTGTCATGCGGTCAAGCGTCGTAGAGTGCAAAAAATTTCCTAAAAATGAGAGATCACTTAAATCGTGATCTCTCAATTTTAGGAAACTTTACAATCAGCATACGCACACTTCTTAGCATAAGCACATATCTTAATGAGAACCACTACAGGGACAGGATATAGGCGCTGGAGCATCGCAGGAATAAATATATTATTCTTAAGGAAGATTATATTGAAAAATAAAAATAATTTTGAAATTATAAATTCGTTTTTTTCATTGTTAGACCTAGAACTTTTCAGACCACCCTCGTAGACTAATAGATACCACGATATCTAGTAGTCAGCTACTAGATATCGTGCACTACAACTTCTTTCTGAAAGATTTTTTTCGGCAGTTTGACATTCACTTGCCTGCAAACCAGTCTTCAGAAAGTTAGCTGGGGGATTAGTCCCTTGCCTATACCCTTCAGGGAATAAAACGCGTTAGCGGATTTATTTATATATTTTATATATAAATAAAATATATAATGGGTACTTAAGGGTCAAAGCTGATTAACTAAGAGGAGATGTCGACGTTACTTTTTAAGAAATGTGTACACTAACCTCTCAGATGAGACAGACCGACTTATTAGGTGGTTTTGAACCAACCTAATATCCATTCCTCATAGGCGCACTCGTTAATGAGTATCTGCCAAAATACTGTAGGAAGGAACAGCCGGCTCGAGCGTATGTGGCGCCCCTAGGCCATTTTATCAATGCATTATAAGACAAGACAGGCATAATAAAATTCTTTATTGTTAAAAGCAGATTATAGTTATTGTCAAAAAGTGCATATAGAGCATTTCGGAGGCACTGATCGTACCACTAACGCTTCGACTCTCTGGTCCTCTTTAACATGTTCATTGCCAATCACGCGATATCGCGCGATGCGAGCTCTCACCAAACGGCCGATCACGCGTTATCGCGTGGACGTCGCTAACTAAATAAAAAAATTTAAAAAATTTGGCCACCACACGAAATTCCAATTTTCAGCTTGGCAATGAAAGTGTTAATACTATTACTTTTTTTAACGTCCTCTTAAACGATTCAACGATGACTTCTAAGACCGGAACAGGCCATGCTAGGCCTGAATATATGCATGATGATGATGACTTTTTTTTTTACGATGTTGGCGCGCCAAAGCCATTGTGCCTGGCTGGTGCCCCTTGTGCCTAAGCCTAGAGCCAGGCTTAGGCACAGGCTTAGAATTTTATTCTTAGCCAGGCTGAGAATTTTATGCCAACTGGGGACGTCGCCAGAGACATCCATTGTTTTCGTCAGGGAATCAAGGCAAATAGCTAACAGCTACTATAACAAATCCCAACTCAACATCATCAGAGTTCAAGATTGGCACCATCAACATAAGAAGCATCAACGGAAAAGTGAAACCAGCAAAAGAATTGGATAAGTACCAAGACATGATAAGCATTACCAAAACACATAATACAAAAATAGGTGAGATTTTTGTGAGCAGCTGTAGATGATGGTATATTCAGGTAATACCAATCATGGCAATTTTCTTGACTGGCCGGCAATATGAAGGAGCGATGTTGGCAAATATCAGAATGGAGAATTAGACAACATGACTTGTTTGTGCCTATGGTCCCACAGAAAGTTCTACTAAGGAAGAAGTGAAGGAATTTTTCAAGGGATTAGAGAAGCCAGCTGACACACGAAAAATGAAAAGCTGGTTCTTCTTCGAGATGTTAAAAGCAGAGTAGAAATCATTACCAGATATATAGAAATGTTTTTGGAAAATTTGGAGGAAAGAACAACGCTAATAATTGTGGTAAGTACTTGTTGGATTTCTGTTTATGACATGTACTAGTTATTACTGACGTCATCTTCCAACATAAAGATGTGCACAAATTCACATGGAGGGAAGATGCAAGAAATAAGAAATCTCACTGACTGTAGCGATGTTTTTTCACTTGTTCAAGACACAACATCATAGAAATGATTTCAAATTGGAAGTGACCATCATTTAGCTTTTATCAGGATAATATTAAATATCATACTGAAAGTTTTAAAACAAATCAAATTGAGCAGCTGTCACAGGTGAACTGCAGACACAATTATACAGACATTATTCAGGAAAAAATGAAAGAGCTTGAAAATAAGAACCTCGTCATGGAAATTCAGTGACAAACCCTGAAGAAGATATGACTTAATTCAGCCTGCATTTGGTTGTCTGAAGTGTCGTCGCCAGTTTAGATCCCATCCTGAGCCAAATAATTAAATATCGTCCCTGATTGATTATAAGACAAAAATATAAGAAAATCTCCAATTGCTATTTTGTTTTTATTACAAGAGAAACATTAATGCAAAATAATTACATAATGATATTAATTAAATGTTTGCTCTACTGGGATATCGCAGAATAAAACTGTTTATAAGCTATTCTAAATTTAAATTATAAACCTGTGTAGCTCAGTGGATGTGGCGTTTGCCAACCACGGCGCTTGGCTGCACGAAGGAAGACTTGGTTTCGAGTCTAGTCGGCGACTAGAGGAAATTTTTCTAAGCCTTTTTTTCGACTTGTTCCCGAGTTAGTCGATCTCTGGCACGGGCAAGCGGGTTTTTCATCCCGTAAACTCAAGAAAATCGACCGTAGAACCCACATTATTTCAGACATTAAATATATTGTGTTAGGGTTAGGGACCACGAGATGGCGGCATGTTTGAGCCGTCTCTCTTCACTGAGTACCGCTTAATTAGTGATAGCCTTGGGCCATCTATCTCTGATTGGTACCAGTGGAGATTGAACTGCCCACTCAGTCTCCAAAAGTTAGATAGGGCTAAATGGCCTCGCCTACTCCCCGTATACGGGAATAAAAAGGCGTTAGCTGATTTTTTTTTTTTGACTATGTCCACCTCTATCGATATAGTTGCTAGTGTTAGTGCGTTTTTACCCCAATTGTCTCTAATTGCACTATTTGTTGAGAAATATATTACACAGCCTGCAAATGTCTCTGTACCTTATTCAGTGACATAATAAAAGTACTTGTTTTTCTTGCATCTGCAGTGTAGTAACTGTTGCAGAGGGCGTGCAATTTACTGCAGGGAGCGAGTTACTATCTCCCCGACATTCACTTCGGGGTGATAACAACACGCAATTTGAGTAGGAGTTTAAATTAATTAAAATAATTAACGTTTAAATTAAGTATTTTTTTTGAATAATGATTCCATGTGTTAATGATGTATAGTCAAAAATTGCAATGTACCCCCTGATGATCTTTCACGTATATCCCGTGGTTATGCATATCACACTTTAAGTCAGTTCTAAAATGTTTAGTTTTAGTATGTATGACTATAATTTTTTTTATTATTACAATATAATAAGCACATAAACTAAACTAAATTCCGTATATTTGTAAAATATCTTGTTAAGGTAATATGGAGCCTACAGCAATATGGCTGAATGAGCGCCCTTATTAAGCGGTGCTGTGAGGCAGGCTGCCTCTATGCTACACCCTGTCAATCATGCAGTCTGCAAGAATAGAAAATTTAGACCTCCATACTGGAATCAGGAAGTTGAAGAGTCAGTCAAGGATCGGAAAAAAGTGTATCAATTGCTGAATGAAACAAGCAGACAGCATGGTTGTATAAACAATTAAGTGGAATGCAGTCAGGATAATATATCAATAATTGAACTAGAAAAGTCGTCAAAACCCAAAAAAAGTGGAAACGTAGTTTTTCTGTGTATTCAAGACCTGTAGCTCAGTGGAAGTGGCACTTGCGTCCTCTACACTTGGTCGCTCGAAGTTTGACTTAAGTTCAAGTCTAGTCGTAGACTGGAGGAACTTTTTCTAAACCTTTCTTCGACCGGTTCCCGATTTAGTCGATCTCTGGCAAGGGTAAGTGGGTTTTTCCTCCCGAAAACTCGGGTTTTTCTTCCCGTAAACTCAAGAAATCGACCGTAGTACTCACATTATTTGAGACAGGGACATATCTTGTTAGGGTTAGGTACCAAGAGATGGCAGCACTTGTTTTCCAGCCTCTTCATCGGTGGCTGCTATAATTAGTGATAGACACGGGCCAGCTATCTCTGATTGGCTACCGGTGGAATTTGAACTTCCCACTCAGTCTCCAAAACCTAGATAGGGTATAAAGGCCTTGCCTACTCCCTATAAGGCAATAAAAGGCGTTAGTTGATTTATATTTATTTTATTCGAATTCTAATATGAAGGTATAAAAGTTTTACCGTGGCTATATACGTCATAATTCAGAAAGTCTGGTCAGAGAATCGAATCCCAAATGACTGGAGTAAAGTTCTTGTAGTGTTCACTACTAAAAAAATGTGAGAATTGCAAAGTAATTTCTCTACTGAGTGTTTCTGGTAAGATATATGCCAGCATACTTCACAGAACGTTCAGAGAAAGTGTGGTAGGGGAAACAAAGAGAAAAATAAATTGAGTTCAGGCCAAACAGAGGTTGACAGAATTATATTTCAGACAAATAGTTGAAGTGTGATGGGAATATAACGAAGATCTGTTGATAAGTTTTGTACTTCTGGAAAAAGAGTATGAAAAGGTGCCAAGAGAAAAGTTGTTCACAATACTACAGTTATATGGAGTAATTGGATCATTATATCAGACAATCCATAGTTTATATTTGAACTCTAAGTTCAGCAGTTAGAAATTATGGTAGTTACGAAGATGGTCTGACGTTAAATCAGGTTGAGGTAACTGCAATCATTATTCCCACAGTTATTCATCATCTATGTAGATCACGTTTTGAAGGAAAGTGGTATTAGACCTGATATCAAAATTCGGGATGTAAATCTTAGCACTTTATTTTAAGCAGATGACGTAATACTGCCAAATAAATCAAGTATACAAATCTACAGTAATCTGTCACTAAATTAAATGACTGCTGTAATAAATCTGGCATGATAATCATCCATAAAATGATAAAGCAATGAAATAGGCAGAACCACCTTAAAGCATCAACTGGATCCTGAATAAAGAATCTGCGGAACAAGTAAACCATTTCAGTTATTTAGGCACAATTTTTAGTCAAGGTGGCAAATTAAATAGGGAAATAGACAACTGAATTAGCAAAGTTGATAAACAAGCCTTAAAATACAAGCCATTAGGAAAAAGAAAACCAGGACGTCCTCTTAAACGATTCAACGATGACTTCTAAGGCCGGAACAGGCCATGCTAGTCCTAAATCCTTGATATGCATGATGATGATGATGATGATGATGATGATGATAAGGTAGGAAATCAAGTGAATATATGGAACAAGAGAGAAATTATTCAAAACGATAAACTACTAGTATACTAGGCAGTGCTGAAACCGATTATTGTGCTGTGCTAGTTCAATCTCCACTGGTAGCTAATCAGAGACAGCTGGCTCAAGATGATGACTAATTGTAAACGGCACCTGGCGAAATAAGGGACAGCAGTCCCTAACCTTAACGAGTACATTATTGTCTGAAATATCGAGAATTCTACCTTCGAATTTCTTGATTTCAAGAGGCCATAAACCCTAGTTTCCAGAAGGAAAAAATGGCTTGACTCAGGTCGACTATCTCCGGAATCGGTAGAAGAAAGTATTAGAAAAAGATACTCTATTCAGCAGCTGCACTATCTACTAATACTTGTCAGGATGCTTTAGCAATTTACAATTAATACTAGCAGGCGAAGCCTAATATTGGGTATATCTACCTTTGGCCTTGGTCAGCTCCTATACCCTTTCAGGAAGGCTTTCCACCAATGTGCGGCAGACATCAGGTGGAATTTGTCTCCATTCCTCCATAATAGCAGCACTGCATTCAGCGGCAGATCAAGGACGTGCTGCTCTGGACCTCATTCACCGCTCCAATTCTACTCAGAGGTATTTGATGGGGTTGAAGTCACGACTTTGCACAGGTCATGGCAGTCGTTTAACATTCAGCTCTTCATACCATTCCATAACAGCTGCAGTTTTGTGGCATGGGGCATTCTTGTCTTGATAGTAACATGGGCTGTTCGATAAAAATTCCACGGTGTAGCCAGCACCAGATTATCAAGAATATCAAGGTACTGAGCTGCCATCATGGAACCACGGATGACCAGTGGTCCAACTCCAAACCAGCTAAATGCACCCCCACATCATTACTCCTCCACCACGAAACCTTAGTCTGGGTACAACATGCTGTTATAACAAGCGTTCACTAGGATGCCTCCACAAGCACACTTGGCATCAGACTAGAAAGAGGTGAACCTTGATTCATCGCACCAGAGTACCGTTTCCACTGGTCAATTGTCCAGTTCACACGCTCTTTGCACATTACAACATTACAACACAACAACATTACAGCCAACATTACAACAACAAACAAGGCCAAGACGAGCTGCCTTGTTTGTTGTTGTAATGTTGGTTTGTGTGCCACTGCTCTTCCTTGGAAACCCAGTAAATTGAGTTCTTTTCGCACAATAGTAGAGTTTACCATGGTGTCACTGGCGCTCTGGAACTCATCACGGATGGTTCTTGGTGATTGTAGCCGGTTTTTGCGTGCCACCCGTTTTAACACCATCAAGTCCCTGCCAGTGATTTTCGGTGGCCGTCCTGGTTATTTTCATGCACTAATCATGCAGGAGTGTTATCTGTTGATGACATCGCCAATCATTGATTTTGGATGCTCCAGTTGAGTAACAATAGCCCGAATGGCCATGCCACCAATATGACTGCTCACGATGACACCTCTCTCGAAGTCACTGAGTTTACGTCATATTGCCATACCACCTATATTCAACTGCTATGATGAAATACTGCTTTCTACTGTCTGTACGCGGGTTTTTATGTTATTAACAAACCTGGAATCCTCCATAACTTTAAATAACAGGGGTGACCTAACGGTTATTGGTAAATAGTGTACATTCGAACTGTGATCGGCTTTCTTCTTGAAGTCTATCACTATGGATGCAAAATCCACTTTCTCAGGTCTAGACAGGCCTGTTTGTAATTTTTTTATAATTCAAACAGAACCCCTACGGGTGTGCAAGTTGTGCCCTGCACAAAGTCGCCTGATCAGGAAAGGCACCATTTCATTTAAAATTTCATTTTAATTTGCAAATTCTATTTTATGGGATCGCTGAAATATAACTTTGAATAAAGGTGCCTCTTACCCATGGGGCAGCACTGAATGCAAATGTGTGTGTGAATGAAATATTATAACTTTTCCAAAATTGCCTTGGCTCAAGAGAGGTTTGCCAGTGTTACTAAAGTTCTAAAAGGGAATAGGCAGGTATGGAAAGTTTCGGAAACAATGCTTTAATCTGCACAGCTAATTTCTTTTCATATTCAGACCGCATTCAGTATAATTCTTTTAACTTTTCTGTCCTGCGCATTTTATATTTCATAACTTCTCTCTCCCTCATTCTCAAAATATTTCCTCATATCGTCTTCTTATGGATTGCTTGCTGAATAAGGTTGCACATCCATTTTACTTGCATTCTATTTGTTTTTCGAACTCTAGGGACTCATTCGGATGACATTATTTAAGTATTTTACGATGCTTAACATGCACAGCTGATAACATTCTCATTCGGTAACTGATGGAACCGAACATAGTAACCGTGCTTTAGCTTGCACAGTTCATTTTTTCATATTCTGACTTAGTTACAAGAACTGTGCATTCAGTACAATTCTTGTAACTCTTCTGCCCTATGCTTTAAGAGAAGAGAAGTTATGAAATATAAAATGCTCAGGACAGAAAAGATAGAAGAATTATTTAAAAAAAAAAATCAGCTAATGCCTTTTTATTCTCGTATACGGGGAGTAGGCGAGGCCATTTAGCCCTATCTAACTTTTGGAGACTGAATGGGCACTTAAATCTCTACTGGTACCAATCAGAGATAGATGGCCCAAGGCTATCATTAATTAAGCGGTACACAGTGAAGAGAGACGGCTCAAATGTGCCGCCATCTCGTGGTCCCTAACCCTAACACAATATATTTAATGTCTGAAATAATGTGGGTTCTACGGTCGATTTTCTTGAGTTTACGGGATGAAAAACCCGAGTTTCCGGGAGGAAAAACCCGCTTGCCCGTGCCAGAGATCGACTAACTCGGGAACCGGTCGAAAAAAGGCTTAGAAAAATTTCCTCTAGTCGCCAACTAGAATCGAAACCAAATCTTCCTTCTTGCGACCAAGCGCCGTGGAATGCAAACGCCACATAAAATTTTATTATATTTTATTTATAATCTTTTATTATCATAAAAGAATAATAAAAGAAAAAAGTTAAAAAATTATATATATAGAGGAGCCCACCATGTGTGTGTGTGTGTATATATATATATATATGGTGGGGTGGTCCGAAAATACTGAATAAGGACTCGTGGACCAACAGTGCCATAAGGGGCAATCATCTTGATTGTAAGGGAAGCGGCACTCCCATGGACCCCTAGCTGGATCTATCCTCTCCTTCTTCTACTTTGAGGAAGACCCACTTACTTTAATCTTTCCTATAAGGCCTTATCAGCCAACTCTTCTTACTTTATGACCCTTGTGCTATTAGAGTACTCGATGGCCATGGGATCTTTTCATTTCTGGCCTTACAACTATGCCCTCTCTATAAACCTTACTATATTTCTTCTATAATCTACCCTTTCCCCTTCAATATACCCTATTCCTCCTAGGGGTTTAAATTCGGAAGAAGGCGAGTTCAGAAGCCTTAAGGTAGCAGCCTTACCACTGAACTATTCCATCGTCAGGCTAGTCCGCTGACATGGAGAACATAACCATACTTGTAAGCTGACAGAAAAAGAAAATCGGATTGAATCTATGGGAAACGACCCTGGAATGGAAAAGGGAAAACGAAAATGGAAACGACAAAATATAATACACATAGCAAACTGGAATGTAAGAGGAATAGCATATAAAGAAATAGAATTAGACCAGTTATTAAATGAAAGAAATTTTAAAATAGCAGTAATCACTGAAACAAAAAAGAAATTAAAAGGAACTATGAGAACTGAAAATTTTAATGTGATATACAGTGGAGTCGACAGAGATCAAAGAGCACAAACAGGAGTCATGATTGGATTCATAACTCCCTTTCAAAACAGTTAAAACATTATAAATTATGGAATGAAAGAATAATAGAAGCTAGAATAAAAATAGATAGAGGCTATTTAACAATAATTGGTTTATATGCCCCAGAAGAAGGAAGAGAACAGGATAATATCGATTTTTATAATCAGCTACAAAACATATATAATAAAATAAATAAAAATGATTACGTAATTTTAGCAGGAGACTTAAATGCAAGAATTGGAAACACAAAAATTAATAATAATATAGGAATACATGGAGAACACACTCTAAATAGAAATGGTAAAAAATTGATTGACTTTGTAGTTTATAATAACCTAAAAATAATGAATTCCTTCTATAAACATAAAGACATACATAAATATACTTGGGCAGCAAGAGGATGGAAATCGATATTAGATTACTTCATATTAAATGAAAAGACATCAAAATTTTCATGTTAGAGTTCACAGAGGATATGAAATAAGCAGTGACCACTTCCTTGTTAAAATAAAATTAAGATTACCACCTAAATGGCTACAAGTAACAAGAACAGAAAGAAAAATTGAAACATTTGTTTATAAAACTAGACTATTGAATGACACAAATGTACAATGGCTATATGAACAAAGAATTAACCAGTATCTAGATAAAATAAAACAAAATGAAGAAATAGAAATAGAATGGCTTAATATAAAAACGATACTAAATGCAGCAGCAAATGAAAGCTTAGAAAAGACCAAAAAATTTAATAAAAGAAAAAACTGAAGATCTGGGATGATGCAATCAAAGAAATAATCAAAAAGAAAAAAGAAGCCTATCACAAATGGTTAAGCAGTAAAAGATTAGAAGATGAAATAGAATATAAAAGAATAAGAGCCATAGCTAAAAGAGAAGTCAGAAAAAGACATAGAGAATCATGGAATAAATTTGTTTCTAATTTAGAACATGATTTATATAAAATAAGACCCAATGTATATAAGATTTTGAAACACCTAAATGCAGATACCAAAGAAAACATAAAATTAAACACTGAATTGAAATTAGAAGAATTTCTAAATTACTACACAGAACTGTGGACAGACAAATATTTTAAAAAAGACAACTGGCAAACAATTAACGAAAATGAGAAGGAAATAACTGAAGAAGAATTAGAAATCAGCCTGAAAGAAACAAGAAACGGAAAATCACCTGGAGAATATAAACTAGGTTCAGAACTATATAAATACTCAGGAACAAGATTCAAAGGAAGACTCCTATTATTTTTAAATAAAATTTACTCAACTGGTATCCTCCCAATAGAATGGAAAAAAGCAATTGTGATTCCTATCTTTAAGAAAGGTAATAGACATGACCCTAAAAACTATAGAGGTATGAGTATACTAAATTCATGTTACAAAATATATAGCAGAATCTTAAATAAAAAACTAATGAAATATTCCAAAACTTTATTCTAGAGGTACAAAATGGATTTAGAAAAGGACGATCATGTATAGACCCAGCCTTCTTCCTAAAATTAATAATAGAGAAAAGAAGAGAATATAATTTAGAAACACATATCGCATTTATTGACTTTGAAAAAACATTTGACGAAGTTAAAAGAAACATATTATTTAACATATTAAAAGAAAGACAAATACCAAATAATATCCTAAAAGCTGTCACAAGTATATATGAAAATAATCAAATACAAATAAGATTAAATCATGAGCTATCATATACAAAAGAGATAAACCAAGGGGTCCGACAGGGATGTCCCCTCTCAGCAACTCTTTTTAATATCTACTTAAATGAAATAATAATAAAATGGAGTAAAAATTTACATCAAGGAATTAAACTTTCACCTACAGTTAACTTAAACACTCTCCTCTTTGCAGACGACCAAATAATAATTACAAATTCTGAAGATAACTTACAGAAAGCTATTTTAAATCTAAATGAGATATCCAAAAATTATGGTATGATAATATCAACGGAAAAATCAAAATCTATGGCCTTTAAAGGACAAGATCCAGCAAGAACTAAAATAGTATTAGATAACAAGATCTTCTTGCTAGGTGAATTCATTTAACTACCTACGATGTATGATCACTTATGAAAATGAAAAAGATATAAACATAAAAATTGCAAAATATTTAAAAATAACAGGAGTAATTAACTCTATATTTAAGCCAAACCTAGTTCAAAAACAAACCAGGCTAAAAGTATACAATACATTAGCCCTACCGGTCTTAATGTATGGAAGCGAAATCTGGACAATAAAACAAAAAGACAAACAAAGATTAACAACAGCAGAAATGAAGTTTATGAGAAAAACTGCAAAGTATACCCTATTTGATCACAAAAGAAACGAAGATATTATGAAAGAATTAAACCAAGAACCAGTAATTGAAAAAATTAAACAATATAAACATAAATGGATGGAACACGTTCAAAGAATGAAAACAGAAAGATTACCAAAACAAGCCTTACAGTACAAGTTATTAGAAAAAAGAAAACCAGGACGTCCTCTTAAACGATTCAACGATGACTTCTAAGGCCGGAACAGGCCATACTAGACCTAAATCCTTGATACGTATGATGATGATGATGATGATGATGATATATATATATATATATATATATATATAAATTTATATATATATACACACACACATATATATATGTGTGTGTGTGTGTGTGTGTGTGTGTGTTAAATATACCAAGCTATTTTAAACCTGGTTTTACTCCATTTCCCAAGTAAGCAAACAGACAAATAAGTCAAGTTTGCGCCTGCACGTAATGCAAGTCTAGCTGACCCTGCAGGTAGTGCAAGACCAAGATAACTCATGGTAAAAGTAGAATAAGCTCTGATCACTAATCTTAATATTTACCCATAATACAAAGCACATCTCCTGGTGGAGATGTATGATGCTTTGTATTAAAGGCAAGGGGCCACTACCCAGACACTGGTTTCGATCTTTATTGAGGTCTCATCAGTGGGAGACAGGCTAGAAATATCAAGATTTTAGTAATACAGAGCTTATAAGTATTTTACCAGAACAAGTTACCATAAGGTGTTTTAACCTTATTAAATAAAAATCTCAGGAGGTGATATAAATGTAGAAAGTATTTTACCTTGGGTATATTAAATGTTAAAGATACCAAGCTATTTTAAACCTGGTTTTACTCCATTTCCCAAGTAAGCAAATAGACAAATAAGTCAAGTTTGCGCCTGCACGTAATGCAAGTGTAGCTGGCCCTGCAGGTAGTGCAAGACCAAGATAACTCATGGTAAAATAAGGTTATTTTAATAAGGTTAAAACACCATATGGTAACCTGTTCTGGTAAAATACTTATAAGCTCTGTATTACTAAAATCTTGATATTTCTAGCCTGGCTCCCACTGATGAGACCTCAATAAAGGTCGAAACCGGTCTGGGTAGTGGCCCCTTGTCTTTAATACAAAGCATCATACATCTCCTCCAGGAGATGTGCTTTGCATTATGGGTAAATATTAAGATTAGTGATCAAAGCTTATTCTACTTTTACCATGAGTTATCTTGGTCTTGCACTACCTACAGGGTCATCTAGACTTGCATTACGTGCAGGCGCAAACTTCACTTATTTGTCTGTTTGCTTACTTGAGAAATGGAGTAAAACCAGGTTTAAAATAGCTTGGTATCTTTAACATTTAATATATCCAAGGTAAAATACTTTCTATATATATATATATATATATTCCATAACTTCTCTCTCTCTCTCCCTTATTCTTGTGACATTTCTTCAAACCCTCTTCTTATGTAGCTCTCGCTTAATAAAGTAGTACATCATTTTACTTTCACCCCTTTTGTTTTTCGAACTCTAGGGAGACATTCTGATACATTTTGTAAGCACAGCTGATAACATTCCCATTCCTTGATACCATGGAACTGAACACAGTATTCTCCAGAGTTTGTCATACTTTTCATCTTTATAGTTCAGTTTGTAATCTGTCCTATTTGGAAAATCCATATGCTCAGCTACTTTTTGGATCACTGTGGTGGAAAACAATCGCATTCTTACATTCTTAAATGAGATCTCTTTTGACGCCATGATCAGATCTATCACTTTTAGGCCTCGAATTGCTTATTTCACATGCTGTTTGAGAAAGTTGTCTCGCAACAACTCCATAAATTCTCCTTCATTGTTAGCATGAGATTTTGTCTGCTACCCGATCAGTGTTCGGCCTATTTAAGTCAACAATAATGATTACTTGTTTAGTACCAGTCAGGGATTGGGAGATGAATTTCTTTATCCACAGCAACTGGACTTCCAAGTCTGCACAACACCCCCACCATATATTTCCTGTTAACCTCCATCCACACCAGATGCACTCAAACTCACTGTTTCATGAGTTATTAATACTATTATTACTTCCATTAGTTTCTGTTCCAACTGGACACAAATCATCCGATAGCATAAATAGTTCTCCTCCCTCCTTTCCTATTTCTTCTGTCCTTCCTAAAAATATTATACATTCACATATCTAACTCTGAGAACCAGGTTTCACTAATGCCAATAATCTTAGGTCACAACGTGTTCACCAAAGCAACGAACTCAACTCATTTGTTTCTAATCCTCCTGGTGTTTGTGCATAGATATAACAGGTTAATGCCTGTCATTTTCGTATACTTACGTCTGCAGTCTGCTTGGTCCTATTTTGAATGTTTCTTTTCCGTCCACAGACAAAGTCTGAACCCAAATCATGCAGATACACTCCTTCAGCAGATTCATGACCATACTCATTTACATTGATATAATTATCATATTTACGTATTAATACTTTAGCTGAACTTACACATTCTCACCATTTCTTCCCAGGTGATCTAGTTTCCCTGACTCGTTGCTTTAGATCTCACACCAATAAATAATTCCTCTGGTCTCTTAATCCCAAATCCATTCAAGTGCTGACCCTACCATTACACTCACTCCACACATCCAAAAACTATATCATTATTATTTATATATGGTTACCATTATATATGATTTATATATATATTAAATATTTTAAGTCACCAATTTATTTTTCTGTCTCAATGAACTCACATAAAATGAAGTGGAATGCAAACGGCTACGTTATTTTGTATATCGTTGATATCGTGTGCAATCAAGATTGCCGGCATCTCTCTCAGGCTTAAGACCCAGAACGTCGAAATCAGCTGGTTGATATCGCAAATAGAGTTGAGGCTGTATTCAAAATTTTAGAAGTTGGTTAACTATGAGCGAACCAAATTGTGAAGGTAAGTGGACTGAAAAGAAATCATAATTTATAGAACTGTTCTTATCCATGAGAGAGAGAGAGAGAGAAGTGTAGATTTATATAAGAAAGAAAAATTAAGCGTGTATCTTCTTTGGAAAACGAGGCTTATATAAGTAGTTGCAAAACTAGTGTTCCTTAATGTGTTTCTTAGTTCATTTAAAAAAATTAGGGAAACATTTAGAATGATCGAAAAGGAAATGGCGAGATAATTAAATATAATGGAAAATAATATATATCAGTCACTTTTGAAGCTACTACTTTATCAACCTGCGAAGAAGCTCATATTATTATTTTGGTAACCTCCATGGAATCATCATCACAGGATAATGTTTCTGTTAATAACAAATAACCCCATAATGAAAGTAGGGTAGTTAACACAATTTTCATGCAATCTATTTTGATGTGTGCAAAAATAAAATTGAATGTTGCGTTATTTATTTATGATGATCGTGTTTTCATTTTGAAGTTTGCTATGCATCATAAGTATTTAAAATCAACAAGCAATTTTTTAAAATTTATTTATTACTATTGTTTTTTTTTTTTTTGACATTCACATATACTTACAGATTTTACCTACATTTTCCAGTACACAGCCATAGTACTTATAAGCTTTCAGGACATTTACATAAATTTATTAATATGTGAAATTATCGATATGCTATGCTTTATTTGTGAATTTATATTTACTTTACCTTAAGCAGAGTATGAGATTAACTAAGAACACACACATTTTATAAGCGTATATATTCCCCACTGTTGGGTAATATATATGGTAGGTTTTTGGGTCTACTTCTCCCATGGTGACCAATTTCATCTTAGGAGAGTATTTAATGAGTGTATGAAGGTGGAAGACAATCACAAACATCCATGCTATAGCAGGATTCAAACCTGCAGCCTTTTGGCTGGAGAGCGAATATGCTTACCACTTGCCAACCAGGCCAGAAAGTGTATATATATATATATCAGGTACTAAGAATATATATATATAATATATATATATATATCTATCAGGTACTAAGAATATATATATATAATATATATATATCTATCAGGTACTAAGAATATATATATATATAATATATATATATCTATCAGGTACTAAGAATATATATATATATATATATATATATTCTTAGTACCTGATAGATAGATATATATATATTATATATATATTCTTAGTACCTGATAGATAGATATATATATTATATATATATTCTTAGTACCTGATAGATAGATAGATATATTATATATATATTCTTAGTACCTGATAGATAGATATATATATTATATATATATTCTTAGTACCTGATAGATAGATATATATATTATATATATATATATATATTCTTAGTACCTGATATATATATATTCTTAGTACCTGAGTTAGCCATAAACATCAATGTAAAGAGTTAGAAAGAAATAGCAGAAGTTTCACAATCATTAATTTAATATAGTTACAAAGGTGTTTTGTGGGAAGTTATTCTTTAAGCATGCTAAAAGTACATGAAGTAAGTGAAAGTATGTAACTTAAAACTTTATTTTTAAAACAGTTTTAACGGGAAGTTTTAAACATACATTTTATTATATTTGAGGTTTAATTAAAAATAGATACAAAAACAGTTTGGGATTTGGCTGATGATTAAGTTAAAGCAATGCTATTATTAGATATTCTTAGTTCCAATCTGAATTTATCAGAGATTAGACAACTTGGTTAGTAGAGGCATTTCACAATTGTAAGCATGTAAGGAATTCAGAAACCATTCTTGCCTGATTTCTAATTTGCACTTTTCTGTGGAGCACCTACTTACTAGCTATCACTGTTTGGATACTGAAGAAATGAGAATAGGATTGCAGTCAACCAAACTGTAGACCTAGAGAAATATTTCGGTAAAATTTGAAGAAAAAGATAGGTCTAATAATAAATGCCTGTTGGATTTCTACTCAGGTGGTTGAATATTCATCGCTAATACTGTATCTAGACATAAAGATATGAATACATTTGTAGAGAAAGAATGCAAAAGAACAAAATTCACATGGTATGTAAATAAAGCTTGGAAGTTTATTTTGCACTTGGTTAGACTATAATAAATTTAGTTTAATTCTTTATCCAAGTGTGAGCAAACAAAGTTTGCACCTGAAAATATCTTCAGGACTGAGGCAGGGTGGTGCATCAGTTGGCAACTCGTAGCAAAAGAACAAAATTCAGTTATTCAGTTATACCAAGCTCTCATCACTCCTTGTCTCAGCATTTCCCTGGGTCTGCCTCCCACTGACGAGACCTCAATAAAGGTCGAAACTGGTCTGGATAGTGGCCCTTCCCTTAATGCATAGCATTATACATGTCCACAAGGAGATGTGTTTTGCATGGTGGGAGATGCTGAGACAAGGAGTGATGAGAGCTTGGTCCACCTTTGCTACGAGTTGCTAACAAATGCACCACCTTGTCTCAGTCCTGAAGATATTTTCAGGTGCAAACTTTGTTTGCTCACACTTGGGTAAATGATTAAACTAAATTTATTATGTGAATAAATCCATAAGTAGATGGCAATCAGTTTTTATTTTAAAACTTGTACCCTGAATAACCCTGAAGATATTACAAATAGTGATATCATCATGCTCATCTGGGATATAAGTTTTAAAATAAGAAGTGATTACTATCTAGTTTTGAACAGGATAAAATTTAATAAAAAAGGCATCAATTTTTTTTTTTTAAAAGAAAGTTTGAACAATTTTCTGATTTGAACTGTGGATTCAGTTATACAAGTCTTATTAGAGAAAAATGCAAGAACTTGAAAACAAGAAGCATAGAGACTGTGTAACAAATTCTGAAGAAAACATTGATATTATTAATCAAGGAAGCATCTGAAGTTATTTGTAAAGATAATAAAATAAAAATTATTCTGTAGGTAAGAAGTAGTTTATGAAAAGAAGAAATCATATAAAATTGTTATTCAATTTCTTCTTAATCCTAAGTCAGGAAAAGCTAAGTTATGTGTAAAAGTAGGTAAACAAGTCATGTTTACCTACTTTTTCTTATTTTTACTACTGCACCAGAAATCGTACTGATGAAATAAAAAACTGTGTATGAGTATTCTAGATATCTGGAGTAATTACATTGAAAAATATTAATAGAACCTAGTACTGTAATAACCTACTAAAAGCAACTGAGGCATTGCCTAAAAGCAGCAAGTTTGAAGGGCGACAGAAACTGCTAAAATTGTATATCAACCATAAAAGCACATTTTTTTACATATTTTCTTGAATTTATGGGTAGCAAAACAGTGTTTTTCTAGAGGGTAGCATGTACAACAGTTTCTGAGAGAACCTCGAACAGAAAATTCTAGGAGGAATGCAGTTATGAAATTATTTCACTATTGGGGATAGAAAAGCATTCACAATCTGAAATGGAAAAGATAGTTGGAATAAATATTTGAATGAAATGCTTAATTATAATAGTGTAAAAATATTAGCTGCCATATAGAGTACTTGGAATATCAAACCAAGGATCTTCTCTGTTTTTATTTTGTTTATCTTGAAAGGTATAAATGATAAGGTGTACTGAGCAAAAAACTATTTAGAATAATAAACTGTATAGTGTAAATAGAACTTTTTATAAATAAGTTATACTTAAGTTACAGATTACTACATGACTGGAAAGAATGATATGTGCCTGTAGTTTGGAAAGATAGACTTGAATCCTGTCTGATGCAAGGTGAGTTAACAGTCTCATACAGAAAAGGCAGGGTTTTTCATCTCAAAAACACCTTTCTTTCTTCAAAATGATGTATATAATAATCATGTAATAAGGATGATACTAAATTTAACGGAAGACATTTATTTAGTTATTTCTAAACTTTATGCAGATGCTGTTATTTTTTTAAATAAATTCATTGCGAAACTCTTTAATCTGCTTAAATAATTGCTTTTGAAAGTAGAGTATGAAATTCAAAATATAAACATTATTATGACATCTCCAAGGACTCATAGCAGGAGGGAATTCCACACCACAACACACCATCCACTATATAATCCCCAATCTGCACTACTTAACCCTTTATCTATACACACGCTGTCATTCAGTATTTACATAATGTTGACATCTAGCCCACCAATATTTTTTTGGCTGTTAATTGCATATGTGTCTGGCTCTGATTTCCTTAAAATAAGCATAACGCAAAAAAGTGGTCAGTGTAGTGAATCAGTAAGCACAATTTTAAGATAATGCAAAATTGAATATGGAAATAAATAATAGAATAATCAATGCTGGTGATTTGGGTAAATTTATATGGAACAACATAAAAATCATTCACCAAGGTAACAGCATTTCAAATATTATTCAATTAATTTTAATAAATAATGAACCCCAAATGGGCTGAGCAATATCAAAAATTTATTACAAACCACATTTGTTGTTTTTTTTTTTTTAATTTTTCTCTTTACTATGTTAAGTACAATTAAAGTAAATAAATTTATTGATATTGTGCTATTAACAGCAGAAAATCACTGCCCATTCTACTGGTAGGTGCAAGTATAACCTATTCTTGTTGGGGACATTTTGATTAAATATGGAGCAAAATTAAATGGCATACAGAAATGAAATGCACTATTTCAAGAGAACTTAAGTTTTGGTATGCTCATGAAGTTCAATTAATTCATTTATTTTATTATCCTCCCCCCCCCCCCTTGCAGTGATCGAAGTTATCTGTTGGTTCTACGGGTAGAATTAGGTTGAACAGTAATAATTTCTCATTCAAGGCTTTTCCTTGCCATGTCTGTTATTTTCATTGCATGCATGCATGCATGCACACACCCATACACAATCTTCATCCCTGCTCATCAGTCTGGAATAAAAGGCTTAAGTCATTGTCCATGGGGGGGGGGGGGGAATGAAGTTCACTGAATGTGGCTAGTTTCTGAATTCAGTCATCTTCATGGATTCCACTGACTCATTGCAAGAGACCCACTCTCATTATTCATGCTGTACCTATGATACCTTTTCTTACTCTTTAATTGACTTTGTCAATAGCAACCCATTCTACTCATTCACTTCCCAGGCATATCTAGTCCTCATCCCTAGCTAACCACACTCCTGTACAAATTTCCAGAGTTGATCCCTGGCTCTCTTCCCTCTTCTCCCCTTGTCATATATTGTAAAATATCTGTCCTATACTTAAATATAAAGAGCCAACAGGCTTCATTTTGGCGATATAAACATTATTTAAATTAAGGGGATATTAGATGCCACATTGTTTTAAAACCGAATAAGAAACTCAAAGATTGGAATCAGAGTTTCATGCCGAATATAGTAAAAAAGTATCGGCGAATACTAGCATGAGCTAATGCAAGTAGTCCTAGAACATAGTACAAACATGGGCAACTCGTTGCAAAGGTGGGTAAAGTTCTGATTGCTATTCTTGGTATTTTCCATAATGTAAAAACACATTTCCTAGGAAATGTATGCTGTTATTACATTATGGCGGGAGGTCACTACCCAGACCGGTTTCAGCCTTTTTTGAGGCTTCATTAGTGAGTAGCTAGACCAAATTAATACGAAAGGGTATAGCGAAAAGAACTTATATACTCTGCTATATGAGTTGTCCAAAAGGTGCACCCATTAAGTTACTTAAATATAAAGAGCCAACAGGCTTCATTTCGGCGATATAAACATTATTTAAATTAAGGGGATATTAGATCCCACATTGTTTTAAAAGCATCTGTATATCTGTCCTATAGTTACTAAATAATATCTGTCCTATAGTTACTAAAAGAGTAACTAATATAAGTTACTCTTTTAGTAACTTATATTAGTTATTTTTATTTATTTATTTTTCATCAATCCTACACATAATGACAAAACCTATAACACAACAGTCCCGTGTATGGGCAAGTGATTAGGCAGAAAGACGGAATCTGGAAATAACTTTTGAGTTATTTCCTTTGCTTGATTATAGTTTTTCAGTCTTCTGATCCAAGCATTGCGCTAAATTTCACTGAAGCAATTTTTGTTGTTAGTAATGAAATATTTATAAAATAGAATGGGAATTCTATTTTAAATTCATATGCCAAGTCTGTATACAAGAGAAGAACTAGTTATATTGCATTTGACTTTCATTGGAGGTGTCACATAATAATAATAATAATAAAATCTCCACCTGCCTTTTCTTTTTAATACTCAAAATAACTGCAGTACACTATGAACAACCTGATACGTTGATTTTAAAAGGGCTAAAAGCAGAAAACTTACATGAAATGTTGAAATGGCAGACATGCTTTCTTGTATCTTGTTGAAGCTGTTGACCGCATTTTATCCAACTCTGCCTCCACCTCTTTTCTAAGCTTGAACTAGTCCCAGCGCACTATGAACGATCCCACAAAAATTTGAAAGGAGTTAAAAGAAGGAAATTGTATTATATCAAAATGGCAGGCTTACTTTCTGATATCTTGCCAAAGCCATTGACTATAATTTTTATTCAACCCTGGTTCTGCCTGTTTTTTCACTGTGAATAATGCAACTAATTTTGAAAGGGCTGAAAGCAGGTGACTTACATCCATTTGAAATGACAAGCATTCTTTCTGGTATTCATGCCATAATTGCTCTGGATGTAACTTATCTAGCCCTGCTTTCACCTATGCATTTAGATGGTTCTGTTGCATCATTGGTCCCACAGAAAAGACAGTCTCTACCAGTAGCACACTGAGGATTTAATCTTGGGAGGGGCCCAAGTTGAGTAGACGATTTGAGAATACACACTACGCATTACATACGCCCTATCACTGAGCATCTGCAATGATCACTAATTCATAAGTAGGAGTAGTAGTAGTGGGGAGGGGGCCCTTGGCCCTCTCTGGATGTGCCACTGGTCTCTACACTTCTTACCAAGTTCTTGCATAGATGATCTTGGCAAATGTCCTTCTACTGTTCCAGGCACACAGCATTTATCATTCCCCTTTTGATTTTTCACCAGAAAAAGATCGAAAGAATCTTGTACAAACTGGATACAAAAAATACTGATCCTGATTGATTTCTCCATTTGTTCTTCAGAGTTGACTCTTGTTCTCTGTTGCATTTTTATATTCTTCTGTTCTACTGTTATATATCTTGCAGTCCATGTGCAACCCCATTCCTAAGAAGGAGGGAACAAATCTTTACCATCTAATTACTGTACAGCAACATTTCACAAACTGTGGACCATAGGTTTTATTGAGGGGGGGGGTATTTAATTTTTATTATTTATTATTTCTTTTTTGTTATTTTTTATGTTTTAATGGAAAAAATCACACATTGGTGCGGGTTCACAAATTTTGCTTCCTGCCAGCGCTTAATGAATATTAGTAAATATATGCTTATTCATATGTTTCATTTCAAAGCAGAAATCTAAAAATTGCAGTTTCAAATATTTCACCTGATATTAACTTTTTGTGTAGCAGTATTGAAACACATCCATCACATTAAATTGTTATTAAACTTCTTTTATGTTTTTAATTCTTTCTTTATTACTAATCGTTTCACGTTTCATGTGCTTATACTACAAATATACAATTACAATATATCTATCTATATAAAAATATGAGATAATTTGCCATGTCAAATGTGTATGTAAGATGCTAAAAATGTAATATTTGCATTTGATTTTTGCAATATTCGCTGTGTATGTTTTGTATTGAATATAAATACAATAAATGTTATAATATGTCTATATTATGATTTTTTTTCGAGGGGGTGTGTGTGTGAAATATTTTAATTTTTCCAAAGGGGGCCCTGACATCCATAAGTTTGGGAATCACTGCTGTACAGCGTCATTCACTTTAGTTCTTTTCTTTCTAATGTGATGGAGAAAACTATTAACACCTCATCCTATGCTACTTCAAAGCCTCTCAACTAATCTCCAGCATGAATTCAACCATTGTCTATCAACAGGGATTGCTTGGTTTATGTCATCTGCTTTTGGATGTGATGGAAAACTTGGGAGAATCTCAAGTGATTGTTATTTATCTCTACTCACCATTTTACTAGGTTTAGAACAAAGGCTTAATAATAATAATAATAAGTAAGCTCTCATTATATGGTCTCTCTTCTGGAACTTGGCCAACTTTCTGTCTGGATGAATGTCCTGTGTGATGATAATACATGGATCTTTATCCTCAAACTTTGTGACTAATGCTGATGTTCCATGACGCTATGTTCTTTTACATACTCTTTTCCTTCTATATTTCAACAACTTTCTGCAGTTGGCTGCAAATCCAATACATTTTCAAAACATCCAATACGATCTGATCACGTTATACTGCATGCTTCTTTCTCATTGACAAACTTTGAACCACACACAATCATTAAAACTTCGAGAATATCAATTTTTACAACTCTAAACTTCAAAATCATTCTTCAGTATGTTTTGATAACCTTAATATCTATGCTAGTAAAATTTAATAATGTTTTATTTCTTACCAAAAGAATGATTTTTTTTTTTAACTCTTGTTTTTGATAACTCAAATCCCTTGACAAGATATTTCTTTTCTTTGGGATTAGTCCAGTCTCTCTTGGCATTAACATATTAAAAATATTGCATCCAAAAAATTAGGTTTTTCTCTTTCACTCAAGACATTGCTTTACTTCTGAAGCTGTTAACTCTATATAAATTGTAAATCCATTAAAACTATTTAATATTATTTTCACAATTTGGGGTGGTGTCCTTAGGAACTTCTTAAAAATTCATGACTCAGTAAAGAAGAGAGCAGTTTCTCCTACTTGCATTTTCTACAAATATTTCCATGGTTGGTGTTCATCAGAATTGGCATCAGTAATTTCCAGGAGGAAAAATACATTTATTAAACTCACTAATTTTGTTCGTTTTCTACCCATCATCATCAGAGCACAGTGATAACTGTGACAGGCACACAGCACTAAACTAAGTAATTATAAAACAATTTAAATTGTAACTGACACCTAAAGTCCTTACATGGCACCTGCTATACGTTGGATAACTACAAAGCTCATTTAAAGAAGCTATTGAGTCTTAAAATGATTAATCTCTCAGATCTTTGGTAAATTAATGCAACCATACTTGTTGAGGTTGGGAGAGTACTTCATAGTTCATGCTGATTCCAAGAATAGCCTTTCAAACCTGTAATGACCTCTATGTAACATATGTTTTTCTCCGTCTCATCCTGTGTGGAGTATCTAGAGCAGTGATGGTGAACCTATGACACGCGTGTCAGCACTGACACACCTTGGATGTTGAAAAATATTGGTATTCTGATGAAAAAACTGTGATAAATCGTGTAAGATCGCTCTCAGTTAAGGGGAAGGTAGGTTTGGGTTCTTTGAAAGAATTATATTTTATAGTTAGCCTATTTCTATTTTATTTTGTAACTAGCCTATAAACAACGAGTGTTTTAAGTTTAACGTTTTCTTTCTTAATCATTATAATTTCTGCATAGTCATATGATATTATAAAAACTTATAAAAATTATTATCAATATTATACGATATAAACTCATAAATACGTGCTTTATATATTGTAAACTTAAAGTTTTCATTTGACTTCTGTGTGAAATTCGTTGATGCATGCATTCCAAGTCTCTCGACTGAGTAATACAAGTTCTAAACATATTTAAACCCACTTTAACAGAAAATATAATTCGCAGCATTAAATATTGAATTTATCTGAGTAAATAATGAAAACATTTTTATAGTTGCAATAAATTCAGTAGATTTTGTTAAATAATGCAAATAGTAACAACTTATGATGACTTCACAACAAAACCAACTAAATAGCTGCTATTTAGTAGCATCATAGAGAGTGAAACGCAACAAGGTTTCTACGAACGTACTGGTAATAAATCTGGCAACCCTGCTGAAAGAAGTAGTGGTAGTCTTGCATGGTCTGCCACTTAAGTAATTTGAGTTGCTGGTGTATAATTCATTTCCAGTAATTGTTAGTTCTTATAAATTATTACTGCTTATATAATTGTGCTCTTTTTTAATTTGTGAACCTTTTACAATGGTAGCTAGACTAATAAAAAACTAAAATTATCACAGAAAGGAAGTGGAAGAAATTTCCAAGAGATGCCTGGACTGAACAATATGGTGTTATTGATAGAGGCGATGAAGTTCTCTGTAAATTGTGTGGCGATCTATCTCTGAGTAGAATTTGGAATGTAAGAAGACATTTTGAAACTAAGCACAAATGGCTCCTAGAAAAAACTTTTGAAGAAAGAATACATATCGCAACATCTAAAACTGGCAGAATCACAATCTTGTCATCCCTCAAAACAGGCAAACTGGTCAAGTAAAGTGAACACTGCTACCCCACCAACCATTTTAATTAATTTTGTTTCAGGACCTTCAAATTTAGTAGCCACAAGTTACAATATTTCACATACTATTGTTGAACATGGGAAACCACTTAGTGTTGGTGATTATATTAAAGAAGCTTTCGTAAAGTGTGCACCATTTTTATTTGAGGACATTCATAATAAGGAAGCTATTGTAAAGCGCATGAAAGAGTTACCATTAAGTAGGAATACTATTAAAGACAGAGTTATATCAATGAATGCTAGTATAGAAAATCAAATACAACAAGACTTGAACTTATGCTATTGTTTTTCCATTTGTCTCGACGAAACTACAGATATTACATCATCAGCTCGATTGGCTATTATTGCAAGGTATGTTCATGGTGATTCTATGCACGAGGAATTGATAAAGTTAGAAAATTTACCTCAAAACACGACAGGTAAAGACAGATGCGACTGTGTTGTTAAAGTGTTCCGTGAGAAACAGATAGATTTATCGAAAATATTTTCGATTGCGACTGATGGCACGCCTAATATGGTTGGCCATAATGTGGTTTTATCAAAGAATTTACAGAATATGTTGGTCATCCCCTGGTTTGTTTCCATTGTATTATACATCAGGAGATACTGTGTGCGAAATCAGGCTTAAAGGATTTGGATGATGTGATGAGAATTGTGACAAAGGTAACTAATTTTATTGCTGCCAGGGCTTTAAACAAATGAGAGTTTAATTCACTTTTAAGCGAAGTTGAATCAGTGTACAAGTCTATGAATATTAATGTACAATAATATTCATGGTTGAGTCGTGGTCAAGTATGTGAACGGTTTGTTGAATGTTTAAATGAAATTAAATTATATTTAAATACGAAGGGCATGGAGCACGAATTTTCTCAGTTGAACGATTCTGCTTGGCTCAGTAAGCTGATGTTTTTCACAGATTTTTCATTACATCTGAATGAATTTAATATACAATTGCAAGGTTTCGGAAAATCTGTCAGTGTTATGTTTGGCACCATCAAGAGCTTTGAGAATAAACTCAAAATATTTCAACGTGATTTAGAAAGTAACAATTTTAAGTATTTCAAGTATTTCCCAAAAGTGAAAAATTGTTTTAACGAAACCAGCCCCAAAAATCGTGAACAACATATCAACCAATTTATCGAAGTTCTAAAGTCAGTAACTGAGCAGTTTTCTTCTAGATTTAAGCAATTTCGAATGTTGGAACAAACAATCCAATTCATAAAGCATCCTGATGTAAAAATATTTATGTAACTATAACAAGTCTAAATATTTTTACATAAAGTTTACTAAGGTCGAGCCCAGTAAGACCTGCAACTTGTAAATAGTTGTATGTTATATGTAAATAATCCCAATAGGAATTTGTATGTGCTCTATGTCAAATAAGGGAATATTCTAGAAGGTATAGTATTAAGGCAATACCTTGCCAATACTAAAGCAGTATATTTTAAGAGCTTTGTAAAGATGTCAAATTTTGTGCGTGTTCTACATGGGAAGCTCAAGGTCAGTGCTAGGTAGACCGACAAAAGCTTCAAACGAATGTTTGCTGCCAGAACGAATAGGATTTAGTGAGCGTAGGAGAAAAACAAAGGAAGGGTCAGTCAAAGAAAAGGATCAAGGCATTTCGCCGAAATGTTCGGTATTCACATATCTCCGCACAAGGATTCAGAAGTGACCGAATAAAAGGCGTAGGCAAAAAGATCGCATCATCGGTTCGAGAAATTTTCGTCAAGGATCCAGAGGTTGTAATCGCAAAGTTACCAGCGATTGTCCGTCAGATGTATGCCATCGGAAATGCGACTTCAAGGGAAAGTATGCCAGAGATCTGAAAGAAAGATGACGAGGAGCCGATCCGCCAGGCAAAACTGATAGTCGATGACGAATTGACGAGTCTTCGCCGGGAGCTGTTGTCAGAGGGAAGAAATTGCTCCATTGATCCAACGCACATGCAAGCATTACACAAGCCGATAATCTTCACCCGAAGTGCGGCAGTACAGCGTCCCAAGGAAACATCAGTGACCCATCGCCGGCATAAAGAGGGATTGAAAAAGCTGACACGGAAGAAAAAGGGAAAAGGAGTCCAGCCAAGTACACAGTGGGTAGCAGCTAAAGTGAGTTGACCCATTTGTTAAATTTCCTTGAGCTTTTAAGAGAACACTTATTAATGGACTGTAAGTAGAAGCTGATCTAAATAGGCAAATCTAACAGTTAAAGATTATAAAGTAACTAAGTGTCAGGAATTTGTAGGTTGAAATAAGTCATAGTGTAACTGTTTGCTGAATTGGTGAAACTTGCCTATAGAATATTCTCAGCATAGAAAGAAAAGAGCAATTGTGTGTAAAAGATATTGTTTATGTGTTCGATGAGTAAGAGTTAACATTTAAGTAAATAAGTACCATTGCTCAGTATAAATGATTTATGTGATATTAAGAAAATTAGTTAAATATGTGATATGATTTGTGAGAAAATGCAGGAACTAGTCTATTTATGCAGATTTGAATTGTGATGTTTCCTTTTATTATCGAAAATGCAGCGTAAAAATGTGTCTTATGTGAATTAAATTTTTGTTGTTTAAACATTAATAGAGTGTTGCCTGATAATTTAATTCTTTGATGCACTGTTCTAAAAAACAACTGAGCTTGTGAGCGGGGAAGATAGATAATTAATACGAGATTTAGATAAAGGGATAGCCACGACTGTATATAAGAGTAAGGAATGATTTCTACCGAAAGTAGTAATATTTAATGCCATAAAAGGATTTTCCTGAGGTGCAGTCACTAATTCAAATAAATATCTAGAGATCCTTGGCATAATAAAAATAGGAATACTGGAGGTAGAAATAAGGAACAGGAGAATATAAGTTTAAAGTTAATAGAGTTGTATAAAGGAACAGAGACAAAGATTAAAGAAAGAGAATTAACATATAAGAATTGACGATAAGATATAAAGAGGATATTAAAGAGATATAATATAGATAAAATAAAGGAATAATAAAGATATAATAATAAGAATAAAAAAAAAGGATAAAGTAAAAATATAGAAAAACCCTAAGATATTACACTGATGAGACAGAATTCATGTATCTTAAATTAGATGACTTTGAGTGGTTGGATTTAAAAGATCTAGAAATGCTAGCCGACTTCCAGTGTAATCCTATCTGGAAAAGAAAGTTTATTGCTGTTAGAAATGAATTAGAAGAACTTGAGCGGTAACGTCTGCATGATACCACGTGTAAAAATTCAGACAGTGAAATTCTAAGCGTGTGGAATAGCCTTCCCGAAAACTTTCATGCTCTTAAAATCTTTGCTAAAGCTCTTCTAACAGTCTTCTCTTCTACATACTTTTGTGAAATTCTGTTTTCTGCCTTAAATAATATCAAATCGAAAGGGAGAAATAGATTGAGCAAGGTTTTAAGCGCTGCCTGTGTAGCATTAAAATGTACACACTATTGCCCTTCTATAAATGGACATAGGGTTGGTGAGATGGATAGGAGGGTGGTTGACGGAGAGATATCAGAGAGTGGTTTACTCAGGAGTAGAGTCCACTAGACGGCCTGTGACTAGTGGTGTACCACAAGGATCTGTTCTTGGACCACTGCTGTTTAATTTGTTCATAAATGATATAGGAAAGGATCTGAGAGGAACAGTTCATTTGTTTGCGGATGATGCGTAGGTCATGCCTCAGTAACTTGCTCACGTATTATAACACAGTGACGGCTGAACTGGATAAGGGTAATGGGTTTACAGTGATTCTGCTGGACCTTGCTAAGGCCTTTGACAGGATACCACATGGAATTCTAATCAGTAAATTGCAGCATATGGGAATGGACATAGGGTTGGTGAGATGGATAGGAGGGTGGTTGACGGAGAGATATCAGAGAGTGGTTTACTCAGGAGTAGAGTCCACTAGACGGCCTGTGACTAGTGGTGTACCACAAGGATCTGTTCTTGGACCACTGCTGTTTAATTTGTTCATAAATGATATAGGAAAGGATCTGAGAGGAACAGTTCATTTGTTTGCGGATGATGCGAAGTTGGGTAGGGCAATAGTGAATGCAGATGACGTCAAAATTTTGCAGGATGATTTGGATAGATTGGAGGTCTGGGCTAGGGAGAATGGATGTCAATTTAATGTGGCAAAATGTAAGGTTGTGCATTTTGGGGTGAAAAGATGGGAGGCAGTTTACTGCATTGGTGGAACCGTGCTCCAGGAAATTGATGAGGCACGAGATTTAGGAGTGTTGGTGGATAAGGAATTGAAATTTAGGGGACACATTGCAAAAGTGGCCAAATCAGCTCATCAAATCACTTGGTTGCTGAAGAATACGTTGACAAGCAGAGACAAGCAGGTTATTGTTCCTCTGTATCGAGCCTTGATAAGACCTCATCTCGACTACTGTGCTCAGATTTGGTCACCTAGGTTTCTTCTTGATGGGGAGGAGGTGGAGAGGATCCAGAGGCGAGTGACCAAGATGATAGCAGGTCTGTGGAATGAACCGTATGAGAACAGGTTGAGGATTTGTGGGTTGCAAAAATTGGTTGATAGGCGGAGGAGGGGAGATATGATTGAGACATTCAAATTACTGAAGGGTTTCTATAAAATTAATTCAGAAGATATTTTTGAGAACAGGGCTGGTTGTGGGAGGACTAGGGGACATCCATGGAAACTGGGCAAAAGTGTGGTTAGTAAAGGTGTTAGAGCTGGGTTCTTTACTTTTAGAGTAGTGGATGAGTGGAATGCGCTCCCTGAGTCTGTGGTGGATGCTGTGACAGTGAATGAGTTTAAGGCGAGGTATGATAGATACTGTATGAATGTCGAATAGTTGTGATGAAAATGTTTTGGGGCCTCCCTCGATGAGTCTAATGACTCCCTGGAGTTGCCCGTAATAATAATAATAATAATAATAATAAAGCAACCTTCTACCAGTACGCAGCAACAATTTGATATTGATATAAAATCTATGAATTCATATTATTTCAGTTTATTAAATTAATTGTATAATATGAATTCATAGATTTTATATCAATGTCCTATTAAATAAATAGCCTAATATGATATGTATAAGTCACCGTCTATGATTATGTAGCTTAATTTATAATGCATGTATGCAAGTGGCACATCAACAACGTCAATATTTAAAAAAAAATGATGTTTGACACACCTGGGTAAAAAGGTTCGCCATCACTGATCTAGAGCATAATCTGCCAATTCCAACTTGCCATACAGATGATCTCGGATGTAATTTTTGTGTTCTTTAAGGTGGATGTTAACTGATCTGCCAGTCTGTCCAAAGTAGGCTAAACTGCAGACACAAGGAACTTTATTGCTTCAACCCATATAAAATAGATAAAATACCAAATACAGCCCATCCCTCCTGCAACCATCATGCAGAATCACAGCAAAACTATGTTCATTCCATATTCCCTCTAATTTTTCTGGCTCATGTGCACATGAAAAGCATTTTCTGTGCAGGTTTCCAGTCTCAGACTCAATGTGTGCAATAGCCTGTGGTCACAATAGCAAGTCACAAACCCTAAATTAATTCACTTAAATCTGTGTAGCTACAAAAATTCATTACTATTTGCACTAGTTCAAGTGGCTGTACCATCAAGATAGTAGATACTTAACAATATGTCTCTGCAGTTTGCTGACACTAGCATCAGTTTACCTGCATGACATAGGATAAAACTAACTAAATTACAATGTATTATTATTATTATCCTAAGACCCCATGGAGTCAAAGACTCATTTAGGAGGTCCCTTTTTCATACACACAGCTCATCATACCATGCCTTAAACACATTCAAATTCTCTGCAGACACCACAGTCTCAGCATTCCATTCCACAACTCTGCATGCAAAAAAACCTGCTTCTCACTCCCTTGTTCACACCCTCCTTATACAGCATCCAGAGGTGACCTTGTTCTCCCCTGATCTCCCACCATTTTCATACACACAGCTCATCATAGCGTGCCTTAAACACATTCAAATTCTCTGCAGACACCACAGTCTCAGCATTCCATTCAACAATTCCAGCATTCCACAACTCTGCATGCAAAAAAACCTGCTTCTCACTCCCATGTTCACATCCTCCTTATACAGCATCCAGAGGTGACCTTGTTCTCCCCTGATCTCCCACCATTTTATAAAAAAACCTCTTCAACATTGATCCTATACAACTTACCTTACCAACCCTTACCAACTTGTATGTCTCTATCATCCACTAGACTCTGTATATTGCATCCTCTCAAACTTTCCTCATATTCAACATTCCAGAGATCAGAAACCATCTTGGTCAGTTACCTCTGGACCCTTTCCAACATCTCTTCATCCTTTTGTAAACCAGGTGACCAAATCTAAGCACAGTAGTCCGTATCTGGCCTGCCTTATACAAATAACAAGAATCTCCTTATTTCTTCAGTGTCCTCTGCATCATTCCCAGAATTCATTGTGTTGTTCTCACAATTTTGGAAATGTGTCCTCTAAATTTCATATCCTTATCCACCACTACCACCCCAAGATCTGTTATTTCCTCCACCTCCAACAATATATCCCCACCAAGCATAAGACATACCACTAGTGACTTTCCTCTTCTGGGATATTGCTCCATCATACTCAACTTGCCCAAGGTATTTGTCACCTTGTTATATTGCATAAGTAAGTTAGTGAAACATGATCTCCTCTTAACAAACCTATACTGATAACCACAGAGAATACTGCTGTTATCAACCCATTTCTGTATCCTATTTCTCACCAATCTCTCCAGGACCTTCACCACAACTCCAGATATACAGACCAGCCTATAATTTGAAGCTACAGCTTTATCACCATCTTTATTCAGTGGAACAATTTTACCCTCCTTCCACTCCCTTGGAACCTGTGCTGTTGCAAAACTCTTATTAAACAGGCATGCCAATGCTACTGCCAGTTCCCTGGAACATTCCCTTAAGATGTGTGGTGATATGTCATCAAATCCTGTCGCCTTATTAACATCAAGGTTATTTATTTCCTCAAATACCTGCTCACTCACAATTAAGCTATCCTCTCCTATGTCCTCTACACTTAAGTTCCTCATGATTCCACCCTGATCAGGATGTGAAACACCCTTATAAATTGATAAGCTTCTTCAATAGAATGGTAGAATGGTAACTTCTGCAGCAGTTACCATTCTACCACTTTCTTCCATCATTTTTCCATGATCATTCTTTCTTCTACTTGTCACATATCTAAAAAAAAAAACTCTCTAGGGTTTTTCTTAGCCTGATTTGCTAATTTCTGTTCATGCTCTACTTTTCTTTTCCTTACTAACTGAGTCACTCTCCTGGCTTGTTCTTTATATTCTTCATGTGACTGATTACCATTATTCATCTTGTACTTCCTCCAAAGTACTTTCTTTTTCCAGATTTCATGCTTAAGCTTCACATTCATCCATTTTACACCTATCTTATTCAGCCTTTTGGCCTTTGGGATACATTCGTACATTGATGCTGTTATGTATTTCTTTGTAAGTTTCCATGCAGTATTTATTTCCTTACCACTCGACTCCTCGTTCCATGTTATAGTTCGAAGTTGTCTCCTAAGCTTGTCATAATCACCACCCTTATATTCTTATATACACCCTTATATTCTTTCCTCGCAAAAGTCTACATATGAATTTTGCAAGGTGATTACACAACACAGGTGATTAATCCTTCATGATCACTTTCACCAACTGGAGGAAAATGTGAAACTCCTCTAACAATTACATCCTGTGATGAATTGATGAGATCTAGAACTCTTGATCCTCGCATGCCTTTCTTTACATGCTGCCTGAGATAGTTATCTTGAGTTCTTGAGAGATTCATTTTCCTTATTCCCAAATGTTCTCTTCATTCCAATCTATACCACCATAATAATTACCCTTCCTTTGTTCACTAATCCAAGTTGTTTATACATTTCTTCATCACCACATTCCCAGGACTATAGCAACATCCAACTAAATATGGTATTGGATGACTGACGAGTCAATGTGTGTGAAATTGTTGAGACTATAGGCATCTTAAAAGAACGTGTAGTATATATTTTGCACGAAGAATTGCAAATGAAAAAACTTTGTGCAAGATGGGTGTTGCGTTTGCTCACGGCAGATCAAAAACTCACACGCATGAAAATCTCGGATCACTTGGAGCATTTTAACAAGAATAAAACTGATTTTGTGCATCAATTTATTACTAAGGATGAGACTTGGATTCACCATTACATACCAGAATCCAAACAGCAGTCAAAACAGTGGACAGAAGCCAGTCGGTTCCATCAGCAGGAAAGGTCATGGCATCGGTGTTTTGGATGCTAAAGGCATTTTGTTTATTAATTATCTTGAAAAGGATAAAACAATAACCGTGGAATATTATTCCGATCTTTTAACCATACTGGATGAAAAAATTCGTGAAAAGACCTGCTTTGCAGAAGAAAAAAAATCATCTTTTATCAGGACAATGCACCTGTCCACAAAGGTATTTTGGCAATGGGAAAATTACAGGATCTGCACTATGAATTGTTGGAACATCCATCCTATTCCCCACATTTGGCTCCTTCTGATTTCTATCTCTTCCCAAAATTAAAACACTTCCTTGCTGGTCAGCATTTTTCTTCAAATCAGGAGGTGATTGCAGCTGTAGAGTGGTATTTTGCAGATCTTACTGAGAACCACTACAGGGTCGGGGTAATGGTACTGGAGCATCGCCGGAATTAATGTATTAGTGTTAAGGGAGATTATGTTGAAAAATAAAAATAAGTTTGAAATTATAAATTCATTTTTTCATTGTTAGGCCAAGAACTTTTCAGACCGCCCTCGTATGTAAGACATGCTGAATAAGTCATCCTGGGAATACATGTGAGTTTGTGTATATGATTACATGCATATGAGAGAGAGAGAGAGAGAAATTGTTTCTGTAGGTATTTCAGATTTATGTTACAAATAAACGTTGGGTTATTGGTGGGAGTTCCAAGTCGCTGTTTCCAAAAATTTAGAAATTTTTGGGCCATCATTCCAATTAGATTAGGTTGAATCAACCTAAGTTTAGGTTGATTGCAAAGAGCTTCATAATATTTGTTGACAAGGCTCTCATATTTGAAAGAACTTTTGTGAAGAATTTTTGTGTTGTTCAATAGGATCCTGTGGCTAATAGAAACTCCATTTTGTAAGACCATTTTATAAGCCTGGGAAAAACAGATGTAATCCATATGTTCTGATCGTTGATCAGTCTTGCCAAAATAGGAGAGATTGCAAGAACAAGGAATGTGGCGCACTCCTTGGTGAGCCAGGTGAGGAAGTTTTGTCTTTAGTGGAAAACAGGATCAAGAAAATCTTGTCAATTCAAATTTTTTACAAACTTTTGAAATGTATTCAGAAATGTTTTTCCATTTCTTTTATGTAAGGAATGGAAAACGTTCTCGGTATCAGGATGTGCTATTAGTAGGAGAATAATTGTCTAAGATGTGTATTGTAATATGAATGAAAAATATCTATTTGGAAACGGGTTTTATAGATTTTAATCATAATAGATTGTAACACATCGCAATGAATGGCCTCCTTAGCTTCCAAGAAACCAGGCATTCTCTTCATTCAAGAGGCTATTTGACCCAACCAACTCAACCATATACAAATCCCAAATCTGCTATGCTTGGAATGCTACTCATATATTTGGCATGGTGCACCTAAAACTTCCCTTGAAATCCTTGATGCTGTCCAAAGGTGAGCACTTAGGCTCATTGATGATCCCTTCCCTTACAGATACACTTCCACCTCTATCTCACAGACAGGTTTCTGCATTGTGTCTATTCTGCTGGTACTTCCATGGTCAGTGCTCTAGTTAATTGGCAACCATCATTCCTCCACTTTCTGTTGCACCTGTTTATTCAAGAGCAGCAGCAGCTGCTCAGCATCCCTTTACTGTGCAATTGCGAACACACAGACCACTTCTATTCTTCCTCTTTTATTGTGAAAACAATTACAACCTGAGACTCTTAAAAAAAAAAAAAAAAAAAAAAAAAAAAAAACTTTAATTTAGAAATTATTGACTTTTGAATTTGAATTGACAAGATTTTCTTGATCCTGTTTTCCACTAAAGACAAAACTTCCTCGCCTGGCTCACCAAGGAGTGCACCACATTCCTTGTTCCTGCAGTCTCCTATTTTGGCCAGACTGATCAACGATCAGAACATATGGATTACATCCGTTTTTCTGAAGCTTATAAAATGGTCTAACAAAATGGAGTTTCTATTAGCCACAGGATCCTGTGTTATAAATAACTATTTTAATTTTCCGACGTTTCGACCTTCATATTAAGGTCATCATTTATAACACAGTTGTAAAGTCCATAATTTCTAAAATGAATGTTGGTGACCGTGTTACACTAAAAGAAAGGAAACAATAAACTTCTATCTCAGTCTTCATTTGCACTCCACAGACGACAGTAATATGCTTGTATCTCTCGTGTATGGGATAAAAAATAAATAAATAAATAAAATTTAAAAAATCCTAGTCTGAGTGTTTCCTTAGAAAAAGATGACTGTCCCATGGGGAGGAGTATTGACAATTCAAAGTTTTTGGGAAGGGTAGTGAATATTTTTCTATTTTTATAAATGGAAAAGAACCATCCACTTCCCTGTATTAGTGAATCCAAGAAAGGAAAGTCTCCATTATTTCTTTTTCTACTGAATTTTATTCTAGGGGAAAAGGCTGTTAATTTTATCTAAGAAAGTAATTCTCCATTTGTGTAGGGTCAAATGGCAAACATATCATCAACGTAATGAAACCAAATGGAGGGATAAGGGACATTAGTAGTGAAGAGATGTTCTTCCAAATGTTCTGCAATAATTTGATAAAAGTGGTGCCAAGGGGGAGCCCATGGTGTAATCTTTGACTTGCTTAAAGAAGATTACCTTGTCATGAAAAAAATCTGGAGCATACTTCATTGCTGGAATGAGAGCTAGATTTTTCTCTCCTAGAGCAGTGTGTAATTGGCTTTCCTTTGGAGGTGGTGAGTATAGGTAGTGTGAATGAAGTCGAGAAAAATATTACGACAACTGGTGTTTGTGATATGTTTCTTCCTTCAGTGAGTCTCTGAAGATCTTTGGTAATAAGAATAACAGTAATCTCACAAGAAAGATCTCATGGTATACTTTACTTTTGATAATGTCCATATGCACTGTATAAATCCCAAATCTGCCCAATCTCAAATATTGCTCACACATTTGGGGTGATGCACCCAAAGACTCTAAGATTGTGACTCTAAGTTAATTGATGACTACTCTCTCCACAGAATTGCTCCATTTCTGCTCTCAAAGATGTTCAGTTTCTGCCTTATGCTTCTTTTACAGGTATTTTCATGGACAGTGTTCTGTCATACTAGCCACTGTCATTCCTCTACTTTCTTCTGCAACTAAGAACAAGGAGGAGGCAGATATTCACTTAACTAGTGAACATTCACCTCCCAATTTAGTGAACCAAATTTTTTCTTCCTCCTTTATTCCATTTACCTCTTTTGAATAGCCTTCCTCACTGTCTTTTGCAAAGACTACAACCTTCAGTATTTAAACACATGGACAGATTTCTCCTTACCTTCTTGTCCACACATAGCACTGATGTACTTATTTTGCAATCTTTAGTTTGTGGATCATATATTCCCTATACTATTAATGTATAAATTAAACAACAACCAAAGTACAGTCTTGTGCACACCATTGGTCATCTGCTTTCCCTTAGATTCTTCTCTTCCATATAGTATTCTTTGACTCTTCTTTTATCCATGTTGCAAGCTTTGTGCGTTTCATCCCCATTTGCTTCAGTTCATGTAATAGGTTTCTATGCAGTATTTGTCAAATGCCATTGCAAAGTTCATCAGCATCATAGTGTACTTTGTTGTAATAGATTTCACGGTATGATATGAACACAGATTGATAAAAAAAATAACTATTTATTAACTTAAAAGCTAATATTTCGCTGGTATTATATCCAGCATCTTCAGAGCACACAACACAAAGTTTATTACAAATGCAAGACAACCACAATCCGGTGTAATAGTGGGGCTAGTAAAAGTAATTGCAGCGTGCAACACAAGACAAAGTCCTAATATGGCGCCATCTAGGTTATGTATATATTAAAAAAAAAAAAAAAGTTCAAAGTTTTGAAATAGTAGTCCAAATGATAGTCTTAGAAAGTTTGAAAAAATAAAATAAAATAAAAGTAATAAATATTAATTTGGTCTTAGGATGACTGTCCCAAATCTTTAGTAGATTTATACAGCCATACTTGTTAAGGGTTGGAGTATGTTTTAAGGCTTCTGTTGATTCCGGTAACAACCTCTCTGACTTGTAGAAGCTTCTGTGTATTACTTTTGCTTCTTTCCAATTGATCCTGTGTGTAGGGGTATCCAAAGCATGGTCTGCCAGACCCGACTTGCCATAGCGAAAGTGTCGGATATATTTTTTGTGTTCACTGAGGTGGATGTCCACAGTTCTTCCTGTTCTTGCCATCAAGCCTACTACGGACAGACAGGAAGAACTGTGGACATCCGCCTCAGTGAACACAAAAAATGTATCCAACACTTTCGCTATGGCAAGTCGGGTCTGGCAGACCATGCTTTGGATACCTCTACACACAGGATCAATTGGAAAGAAACAAAAGTAATACACAGAAGCTTCTACAAGTCAGAGAGGTTGTTCCTGGAATCAACAGAAGCCTTAAAACCTACTCCAACCTTTAACAAGTATGGCTGTATAAATCTACTAAAGATTTGGGAGACAGTCATCCTAAGACCAAATTAATATTTATTACTTTTATTTTATTTTTTATTTTATTTTATTTTTTCAAACTTTCTAAGACTATCATTTGGACTACTATTTCAAAACTTTGAACCTTTTTTTTTTTTTTTATAACCTAGATAGTGCCATATTAGGACTTTAGTCTTGTGTTGCACGCTGCAATTACTTTTCTAGCCCCCACTGTTAAACCGGATTGTGGTTGTCTTGCATTTGTAACAAACTTTGTATTGTGTGCTCTGAAGATGCTGGATATAATACCAGCGAAATATTAGCTTTTAAGTTAATAAATAGTTATTTTCTTATCCATCTGTATTCATATCATACTGTGAAATCTATTACAACATGTCTGACGAACACATAAACCTATCCACGTGCATAGTGTACTTTATTTTATTTTATTTTTTTTTGTATGGTTCTCATCCACAAAAAGCAGTAAACCTGCTCTAGACTAAACATGAGAAACTTTTTCAGCTACTACTTCAGGATTCCAATAAGCAGGTGTGTTTGTGTTCCTACCAGACATTAAAATTAGTTTTCCACCTAAAGAAAATCACTGTATATGGCAAAATTCTAACCCACAGCCTGTTAACTCCACTTTATTGTACACATACTGGCCACTGAATTAGAAACCTTTATGCAGATAAAACATCACTTACGTAGCGTATATATGCAAAATACTTGATCATGTGCATCACTACATGTTCTTGGCAACTATTTAAGACTTCTGCTGGTCAGTAATCTTCAATAATGTTCATCACAATAGGAAAAACAAAGGATCTTTCAGAGTTGAATAAAGGGCTTATTGTGGATACCCATCTGGCTGGAGCCACAATTTTGAAAACAGTAGAGTTGACTGGTTTCTCAAAAGGTGAGCTATCCTAGATGTTTAATCAGTGGAAAAATAATTTACGTTGCTTGTCTAAGAGGTATGACTGTGGTCCTAAGAGTCTGTCAGGAATGAGATTGCTGTCATCTTAGTAGGATTGTACAGACAAGCAGAACTGCCTGTGTGCAGCAATTAACTTCAGCATTTAATGAAGGCTTTCCCTGACCCATATCTCAGAGAATTGAAAAGGATCAGTATTGGCAGTTGCACATATATAATTGCACACATATATACAGTTGCACATATATGATATGCATGCAACTGTCAATACCTCCCAATCGGAAACCACTGATTTCTGTGAAGTTTCTAATTAAGCGCAGGTATGTGTGGTAGAAAGGCAGTAAATTACTGAAGTAAACCATGCCCTTCATGAAGATGCCCTATTTAAGTATCATATTCCTGAATTCTGACCTCAACCTACTTTTCCAATACCTAACTATCATTCCTGAGATAGTGACCAATCTATAATTTTATACCTCCTTCTTGCAGGTATAAAAGCCTCCTTTCAGCTGTTTTTTCACTTTGAATTGTCTTTTTTTTCCCCATTACATTGGGACTCTTCCAATATTGAAAATTTTCTTTCTAATTTTTTTTGCACTTTCTCATACTGCATAAGCTTGCATCTAATCCCATATCCTGTCCTGTCCTGAACACCAAGATATCTCTATGTCACATTGTTCACTCTATTATCTTCACATGGATGATACCTTTTCAAAGTAATCACTTAGTAATTCAGCTTCTTCCTTTGCTTCTGTCATCTGTTTTCATGTGAGCTATTTTTCTATAATCATCTTGCAAGTAGTGGAAGAAGTCTTTGGGATTTACTCTGGCCAACTTGGCTAATTTCCTCTCATAATTTGATGTTGCTTTTCTTACCATGCTATTGATCACTTTTCTTTGTTTCCTCTGCAGCATTTTTTTTTTGTGACTTCTTAATGAAACAGGGAAGTAGTATACGATCATTTCCTCATCTAGGAAATCTAAAGGAAGGATGCTAGGTGCTTTGTTATTCTCAACAGCATGCAAACTGCAAATTCATGTACAAGGTTAACTATGGAGAATTATTCAGTTTCTTTTGCAATAGCACTGCTAAAATCTGTTTTCTGTGTTTGTCATAATCATTGGCTGTGTAGTTTCACATAGCCTTCTTAACAGAAAACTCCATATACTTAGCCAATTCTGAATTCATGACTATATGATCACTCCTCACTAATCAGAAGCAAAAGTAGCTACTTGCTTATCAATAAATTCTCTGTTATGAGATCCATCACTGTCTAGTTCTGAATCTCCTATTATCACATACTGTTTTAGGTAATTACTTATCTCATAGTAGATGTATAATTCTATCCACTATCGACAATTCCTTGTCTATTCCTCTTTTCTATCTGTATCAATACATTTGAAGCCTCTCTACTACCCCCAATAATTACCTATCTTGTGCCCATTGAGATAATTTGTACATGCATGTTATTTGCATCCTTTGGCTTATTGCAACACCTGAACTATGTATCTTGTTGTGCTCTTTCTCATACTAGGTTGCCTGAAATTCACTCTGCGCCTGCTTTCCTGCTACACTTCTCTTCCTACTTCTTCTCTTCCTACATCTTCTCTTCCTGCTACACTTACTAGAAAATTCCATTTTCTAGTAAGTTTTTACTACAAGATTACTACCAGAAAAGAAATAATAAGTAATTAGTAAGTTAGCAGTTTGCAGGATATAATGATCTCCTTATAAGCATTGGAAAAAAAGGTGACTAATGATAAAAGTACAGATATTATACAATTTTACGACAATCTTAACTTTGATTTTAATTTAAATATCATATTAATTAGCAGTGCTTCTGTAATCAGCAAAGTTAAATAGTTTTATAAAAGTGTATGTATAAAATTTTAACTATAAACAGGTAAATAGAAAGTTATTTAATGCTTTTTCGATATGATCTAGAGGTTCAGAAAATAATGCAGCATTATCCCAGGTTTTTTTTTTTTAGTGTGTTGGAAAATTAGGATAATTTTAAGAGAACTTTCAGTTTGATTGTTGATAACAGTGGCGTTGCATGATCATTTTGGTTGGGTGTGCTGTCATGTTTTCCAGGGGGGGGGGGGTTTGGAGACAAATAATTACATCGATAAATTTTTATAATTATTGATTTAATTAAATAATTACATCAATAAACGTCTTTTAGCTTTATTTTATGTAATTATTTGTCGATGTTAACTAGAAATACATTATTTTCATTTTGCGTCGATTTTAATAATCTTTAATTCTTGGGGGGGAAAAAAGGTATTCGGAATTAATAGTTTTTAGCACAATTCTAAACATGAATAAGTGAATTTATGACGGCATAATTAAAAAAAAAAAAAACTTATGAGAGAGAGAGAGAGAAAAGTATTGCAAGAATAAATATGGTTTGATGGAGCAGCAGATCATCTCGTAAAATTTGTTGCACATATTATGTGTATTTCTCTGGTTTGTGTGTATTTTGCTCCGTTTTCCAAGAAATTTATTTTGTTTACTGAGACTCAGTATACATAACATCCAATCATTATCGGAATTATCCACACTTTCGGTAATCCTAAATTCATTAGTGTTTTTTAGTATCAGCGGTTCTTTTGTCTTATCAATCTTACATATACTGGTATTTTGCTGTAGATCAACAACATCTTATAATACACAGAATATTCATTTTTATTCAGGAATAGATATTTTTTACTGTCTGTTGTTTCCGAAGACTAGAATAAAAATGTCTCTATACAGTTAAAAAAACTTTGCAACCTCAACAGATGCTATACTGCACAAGCAAAAGAAAAAAGAATTAGCATTTTTCTCCTAACATTCACTTTTAAATTTTCAGTTCCAGAAAACATGTGTAACAGCTGTTTGTAATAACGCTATCGGATATAGTAATCTCTCAACTCAAACATTCAATTGGATTGATTGACACAATAACCAATCACGGCCGCTAGATGCTTTCAAACTCAAAATTTAACTCACCTAGTCATGCCTTCTCAGTGGTTTAAAAATAATACATCACTAAGAATTTGACACGCTGCGCCCTCTTTACATCTTTTAGAATGGCTCAAAGGTGCATGCATTTTGAAAGCACACACCCGGGCTATTAATGCGAATGTGGCGCAATGTTTACGCGGCGAAAGCGCCTTCTTCATGAAGCACTAATACTTTATTATCCTCGTGAAGAGGACAATGAAGCATTAGTACAGTATAATATTGTGTTCAATTTTAGGAATCGCGTGTGAAGTCTGCAAACAATTGGGTGAGTCTTTAACGGGAATAAATCCAAAAATATAATATCGGTGATACTGATATTTCGTGGATGAGCATCGCACACCTAGCACACCCAGAATATTCGTCCCTCGTTGATAGGTAAAGTTTACATTTGTACACACTAAACTTTTGTTTAATAGGTAATAGCATTGAGCCAAAATTCACGTGGAGTAAGTGTCCACTTAGTGTGATTAATTGGAACCAGAAAACGTTATGATAAAAGAATTCCATGATTGGTGAGCATTGGGGACCAGTTTTTCTAAATATAATTATCTAAATTTCCCTTTAATTAAACAATCATAGGTGTGCCACAATAGAAAATTATATTTATTTTATAAATATTTTACAAATTTGTAAAATTTTAATAAACTTCGTAGATCTCTCTCTATATACAATAAATGGCCCTTTATTTTGATATATGACACAATATAAGGAGTGTGGATGTTGGAAGTAGTGAATGCATGTGGATGGTCAGTATGATAATGGATGGTCTGGGATGTACGTGATGTAGTTGAGTCTGAAGAGATAGATAGGGTAATTGGTGATAAAAGCATTTGGGAATGGTTAAGTGTGGGTCAATCACAACCTACAAGTGGCATAGGCAGGACTGGTTATAGACCTAAAAATGAATTGCTATGTTTATTTACAAATGACAGGAGCATCAGAAATAAGGGAGATGAAATGGTTTCATTGATCGAGTTTATTTGCCCAAAAATTGTTGGAATAAATGAAACATGGTTGGATAAGAATGATATCCTGATTGGAATAGAAATGGAAGGATATAATGTTTTCTATGAGGATAGAAAGGAAAAGAAGGGAGGGATGGTGCTGTCGACAGCAGCAGCACCTCCTAAATGACCAGGAGTGTACAAAATCTTCTGTTCTTGTGGCATATGTTGGATATATGAATCAATCTGGAGAAATCTTTCAAAAAGAATATTTCAAGAATGTGGAGAAAATGTGGCACATAAATTAGGACTGGCAACTCACTAAACTGCCATACATGGAATTCAGCAGTTGCATACCAGAAAATGGTATGCAAAATTAGTAATTAAATACTGATTTCATGTTGCATGTGGTATTTGCAGACACAAAAGCATTGAAACTACAAGCCACAGAAACCTTAAACTTAAGAATATAATTTCTTGTCAAGTATAATTTATTTATACTCTGCAACCATTTGACGGAGATTGTTGTGCACAACACGTTTCATTGTACTACTCTCTGACTACTTGGTAACTAAACACAAATCTCTCATACATAAATATACAGAAAAGGTGTGAAACTTCAGTGGGTGTTTAAAAAAAAAAAAAACATTGAGTGCACGTTTCTGTTTCATGGCACAACATCTTGTGGGTTTAGAGCTTTACTTTATTCCCAAGCATATATGAGAGTGGTTCCATAAGTTTCCAGTCTAACTTTTAGAGTTGAAACTGGTACACTAACCTCCCCATAGATGGTGTTATCTGTCATGCATGGAGTCTTAAAATTGGTGCAAATTTTGTACATCAGTCTGGAAACTTTTCCACTTTGAACCTCAAAAAATCGTTTTTTTTTAATGTGTTCCAAACAAAAAATGACAGTAATGTAGATAATGTCACAGTAAGTGGACACAATATTTAACAATTTAATAACATTTTATTAACTTGTATATAATATAACAATTTAATAACTTGTATATACAGAGCATTTCCCGAGATTCCGTAATAATTAATAAACAAATATTATGAAAAGGTTTTCAGAGTTTAGAGGGAGTATCAATCTTACAGGACATTGAAAAGGAATCAGGGAACAAGCCTGCATGATGCAGAAAGCTGTAATATTAAACTAGGCCAGATCAGTTATACAGTTCCAACAACTGAAATATAACCACATTCATGAAGTGCAATACACTCGGTTGAGAAGAAAAAGTGGACTAGTTCAGATAACTTGTCCTTAGCAAATCAATTTATATTGTTTTCAGAGTTAGATATCTCATTCCTTGTACGTCCTGAAGGTGCTATGAATCTCAGCAAAAAACAATTGGCATAGCTTCTATATATAATTAAATTTAAGTGATATGAGCTTTGTCCCTGATACCACTACATGCTATATACTATTAGAACATCTCACAATTATCATCGAACACCAGAATTTTTAATGAGACAAAAATTATATATGTTATTAAACGGTTTTTAGCTGGAACTCTTAAGAGATTTATTTTCATTATCCAAGAAATTTTAGAAATAGTAACAAGTTTCATATGTTTGAAACAGTATTGAAAACATAGTTTAATTCTGATAAGTTTTAATGAAGAAAAAACTTATGACAAGACTGTTATTTATATATGTTATATAGCAGAAGCAGGAGTTAAAGAAAGCTTTTTTTATGTAGTCTTTTTGTTTATCTATCCAGAGCACATAGTAATGACCCCTACCAAGAAAGGACAGGGACATACAACTATCCGAATGGAGAGATTGAAGCAAGCAGATGTAGATAGTAGCAGCATAATTCACATTGCAGGAGGTGATCATAAAGGTATCATCATAAATAAAGGAGCAGCTTCAGGTTGGTATGTTTAAGTAGAATGGAGTTATCTCTAATCATCTGTAACTGTTTTAAATAGTTAATCAAGTTTTATCACAAATAATTATTGAAATCAAAATTTAATAATTATTTATTTTACTCATTGTAAATTTAGGATTTGGTATTTTTTGGAAGTGTCATTAATTATTAGGAGTTCGCCTTAATCCTCACGTAACTTTGTAACATCCATTAAGTTAGATACAGCAGAAACAACTAATTGCTGCACTCTCGGCAAGGTGTTTTTTTACATGAATATTCATCAAGTCTTGAAATAAAATCTGGACCTCAAGAAGATGCTCTCTTTCTCTAATCCTGTGTTTCCTAGCATAGGAAAAAGTCATTAGAGAATGACTTTTTCCTTTTTCTTATGCCACATTTATTAACAATTTATTAACTTGTATATAATATAACAATTAACTTTAATATAACAACTTGTATATACAGAGCATTTCATAGGAGAATGGAGTTCAACAGATGGAACATCCTATTGGCTTTTGCTGATGATTTCATTAACCTTGAAGACTCATTGTAATGTTATACAAATTATGTCTAATTTAATTAAGGCAAATGAGCATGATCTTGTCATAAACCAGAAAAAACTAAATATGTGCATTTCACAAACCCATTTTGATTGATTCATCTTAGCCATTGTTAATTATATCTTGGAGCAGGAGCAAATGGATAATTTTAAATATGTAGAAGTCAACATTAACAACTATAGACATGCATTGTGATATCGTGGAAAAAGTTGGGAATGCCAGTTATGGATACTTTGAAATCTTACTAAAATCCAGAATTTTATCAAGAAAATTAGAAGAAAATTATGTTTGTTATTTACTTCTGATTATAAACTAACAGTTGTGAGACATAGGTAAAAATAAATGGAGATAATAGAAAACTTGTTTCATTTGAAAGAAAAGTATTGAAAGATTTTTAGACTATCTTACAATCAAAATACTGGATTGGATGAACAGGGACATGAGAATTAAGAAACCTGCTGAAACACCCAATGTTCTACCATTCTCAAAAAAATAAGAGAATTGAATAGTTTGGCTATGCCTAGAGGGCTGATGAGCAATCGATCATATGAGTACTTACATATAGAATTGCCAAAAGACCTGCAGGAAGACCCCTAAGTAAGATGGATGTGGCAATAAAGACCTAAGGCAACTGGATGAACACCTTGCCACAAATGCAGTCTATGACAGAGAAATCTGATGGTGCCAACATTAAGTCTAAATGGTCCATTTAGTTCAGGGGTCTTCACTGCATGGCCCACGGAGCTCTTTGCTGTGACCCGCTGGCCATTTTGAAAAAATAACTACTTAACGTTAAAACGTGATTAAATAAAAAAATAATTTCAATGAAGCCCACAGGCCACTAAGCTATACTGAGGTATTTAGAATTGCAAGATGCTTTCCAAATTCACAAGGAACGCTGTGCATTTGATACTTTACATAAAATCCTATAAAAATAAATATTAAATAGACATGCTTCTTCAGCCATCTACCAGTGCCAAGCAGTACTTAAGTACTAGTACTAACATTGCAGGTAATGGCTGAAGCAGTAGTTCGTTCAAGTGCACTGTTTAGTGCCTTCGAGAACCATCTCGAAGGTTCTCGATACTTTGTTATTTTCATATAAATACAAGAGGATCTCATCCACAGGCAGTCATGAACAGTTTGATCACATCAAAGCTTTTGTGGCCAAGCTCAAACTTTGTGAGGCACAACCCACAAAAAAAGACTTAACTCATTTTCAGCTTCTTGCTGAGTTCCACTGTTCATCTCTTGATATTCGTGTATAAGTGTATGCAGGTTCACCGTGTCAGCCATAGCCTATTGTGGTTTTATATTGCCAGACTTTTTTCATTAGTGTGAGACATATTCAGTGGATAATAACCGTTACATGGCCATTTTGGATAATTTTTTGGGTTCAACTTCCATCACTATGGCATCTAAGAGTAAAAAGCGTAAAGCAAGTGATTCTTGTCAGGTTTTTAATGAAAAGTGAACCAATTTGCATTTTTTTGTGCTGATTGATGATAAGCCAGTGTATTTAATTTGTCGTGAGTCACTGTCAGTATCAAAAGAATACAATATAAAATGACACTATGAGACAAAGCATGCATCCAATTTCGATCACCTTCAAGGGTGGCTTCGTGTGGACAAAGTGAACCGTCTCCAAATTGATTTAAAATGCCAGTAGGGTACGGTTAAAAGGCAGAGGGAAGAGAGTGAAGCATTCGTCAAAGTAAGTTATGTAATAGCTAAAAAAAATTGCTAAAAAATCAAAAGCCTTCTTGGACAGCGAGTTTATGAAAGAGTGTCTCATTGCTGCTGGGGATATTCTGTGCCCAAATAATAAGGAAGTGTTTAAAAAAACGTGTTTGTTTGGGGAAACTGTAGCATGATGTGTTGAAGAACTTGCCAATGACATTGAAGGAACTTTTAAAAAAAACAGTTGTCCAAATTTACATCATTTTCACTTGCTTTAGATGACAGCAGATGTGAAGGATGCAGCACAACTGCTATCTTTGTCCGTGGCATTGATTAACAATGCAGTGTGATAGAAGAACTGCTAGCGCTCATACCTATGAAGGGAACAATGAAAGGCACTGATATTCTTGAAGTCGCCAAGAACATGCTCCAGCATTTCGACCTCAGCTTAACTAAAATGGAGGGTGTGGTAACTGATCGTGCCCCTTCTATGGTGGGAAAGAACGAAGGGTTTGTTGTGCTGCTACGGAAAGAACCAGAACTAGAAGGAAAAGATTTCGTCCATTACCACTATTTAATTCACTAGGAGATTTTGTGTGTGAAAACTATTGGATTTGAGAATGTCATGAAAGTTATTGAGACTGTCGTCAACATTATTAGGGCAAGAGGATTGAATCATTGTCAATTCCAAGAGTTTTTGACCCAAGATTGTGAAGCAGATCATGGTGATGTGGTTTATAGTGATGTGCATTGGTTGAGCAGAGGGAAGGTTCTTAAAAGAGTCTTTGACTTAAGGAGCAAAATAAAACAGATTCCACCGATTGTGGAATTTAACAATCCGAAGGGGGTGACAGATTTTGTTTTTGTGACCGACATCTCGTTGCATATGAATCGCCTAAATACGCGGCTACAATCCAAAGATCAACTGGTGCACACTCTTTTAATCACAACAAAACTTTTGTGGCCAAGCTCAAACTTTGGGAGGCACAACTCGTAGAAAAATACTTAATTCATTTTCAGCTTCTTGCTGAGTCCAACTGTTCATCTCTTGATGAATATGCTACAAAATTAGCCATGTTGCGAAGTGAGTTAGAAGAGAGATTTAGTGATTTTTATAACCAACAGATTTATTTTCAATGCCAGAGAAAAATTATTCAATATGCCTTGCTTACATTTTACAAAGACTACATTTCTGAGGATGCATTCCCTAATCTTCACTGGCATGCTTTGAAGATGTGCACTTTGTTAGGAAGCACATACTTATGTGATGAGCAGTTCTTCTCCAGAATGAAGCATGTGGGTCCAAGACAAGAACTCAGATTATGGACCAACATCTCGAGAATACTCTGCGCATAGCGACTTCCAACATCCATGCCAACATCGATAAGCTGGTCAAGGAAAAACATCACCAAGTTGCCCATTGACATTGTAAAAAATGAACGTTTTCTTCATTTTTTACAATTCTTCATTAAATTATCTTTTTTCAAGTATTGATTGTATTTACTTATCATGAACCCGACTCCTACCTATGCTCTTAAAGCTGAGTTTGTTTATTTTTATAGGATTTTATGTCAAGTATCAAATGCACAGTGTTCCTCATGAATATGGAAAGCATCTTACAATTCTAAATACTGCAGTATAGCTTAGTGGCCCACGAGCTTCATTGAAATTTTTAATGCGGCCCACACTGTCTGAAAGGTTGAAGACCCCTGATTTAGCCATTGAAGATGAAGTGAGCTATGCATGCAAGAAATTATGCAAGCAGTGTGTGAGATAAACTGTTTATAAAAACAAAGTGGAATAAGTTATTGTTTATCCTTGCCATTCCAAATTATTATAAATGAAATTGTGGAAACAGTTATGAATCTAATTAGATTAGGTAAGACTTCTAATTTGAAGATGATATAACAGATTAGAAAAAAATTAAGAGAATGTACAAAGCATATTAAGTAGAATCAAATTTGAAGAAATAAGAAATGTGATTAAATCAGGAGATAAACAGCTTGTAATTATACATGTTTTTAACTTTCTTTCTACCTGCATAGAAAGAAAGTGAAACAACTAAAAAGGAAAGATGTATCTTTCCAGATTTATACTATAAGCCATTTTCAGCATATAAAAGATTATATTGATGTTTTACCTTGTCTTTCTTCTTCTTCTTATTATTATTACGGGCAACATTTAAGGATATTCTAAGAGGCCAATGTTTCTGACTCCAGTGTTGGTTTCTAGCAACTATCCCAGAAGCATAGAAAACATGGAAACTTTGCATATCCTGTTTGAAAGCCAAGTAAAAAGTTCACCATTTTAAGATCAACACAGATGATCCAGTTATGGTCTGTATATTTTAATAACTTCAGAACCTTTTTAATGTCGTCATATGTTTCCTTTAAGTGGACTGAATAGCCAATAGGAATTGAGCCATATACATTCCCATTGTGTAGTAAGACACACTTGAGACTTGCTTGAACTGTCGATAAATAAATGCCACTCATTTGGATGATATTGTACAACACTCATTTCAGTTAGTAAACCTGACACATTGTTACAGTAAACAAACCCACACTTGTGTTTAAAATATTGTACAAGATTACTTTCCCTGCTACGATAAAAAGTTATCTTCGTATCTTGCTCCAGTAAGTTTTTTCATTTCATCTTGAAGCTAACAATTCCGATGATTCCTTTGATAGGCCGAAATCTATTACTAAGTCATTCAATTCCGCTTGAGTAAAACGTTGCGGTCCAGAACTAGAAATTAAATTTTCATTGTCTAAATCAACATCCGGGTCTTGCTCCTCAAGAACATCTGGCATATCCCGATCATGCTCGTTCTGAAGTAAAGGAAGTCCTTTATAAATTGGCATGGCTGTTTCATTGGAATGAGCAACTGGCCGAATTGCTGAGTCGAGATTTGGATACACAATTTTTTTCTTATTCTTCTTATTATAACCAGAAGTCTGAACTAAACAAAAATAGCAATCATCTACGTGATTTTTCGGTTCATGCCAAATCACTGGAATGCCAAAAGCTAATTTTTGGCGTTTTCCCTTGCTCCACTGTCATAAATTTTCTACACATGACTTACACACTTTATTTGGAGCCCATGATTTGTCCTGATCTGCAATTTTTACATCCAAGTATGCAAAGTACACTTTCTTAATGAAATCAGTGATATTTGTCCTTTGACTGGGAACAGTAAAGCTGACACAAATGTAGCAGAAGGAATCTATACTATTGACACAATTTCGAGTAGTAGACATGATGCATTTTCTTCACTGCCGGCTAACATGCAATTAACAAGACAAAAAAAACCACACTTTATTGAAACGTTATAAGTGCTCATCATACTTTCACGATCGATTAACGATTGACTGATTTCGATCGTTCTTTGTCTGCTAGGACGCATATAGCATTCATTTGTTTTAGGCAGTTGTCATCGCCTACGTTTCATCACCTAAATGTATTAGGTCGGTTATCGGCCTCTCGCATTGAAAGCGCTAGTACGTGCCATTGCAGGTTCTTACGCATTTATTCGTTTACTAACAAGCGAGAGCGGTGAGCGCTCCGATTCTGATCTGCGCACCGCTTTGAATAATCGGCTATATCTTCGGGAATTTTTCAAATGTCTTGATAAAAAGTTAGGAACAGATTTTTAAAAGTACATACTTTTAGAAAATAATATTAAAAAATCGATTTTTTTGATCCTCTAAATAGTACTGCCTCCTAAAAACTAACAAAAACTTACAAATTAGCAAAAAGAAAATGCCATAGAGGAAAAACCTGATGTGATAGAGAAAAATGGGTTTGATACTTGAAATCAGCACACCCAAATTAGTAAAAAACAAGTGTCAGATCATAATCAGCAGAAAAATTTTTTTTTTTGTTGGCCAGTGTTATTTTCATATATACTTGTGATAGCTTTTAGGATATTATTTGGTATTTGTCTGTCTTTTAATATGTTAAATAATATGTTTCTTTTAACTTTGTCAAATGCTTTTTCCAAGTCAATAAATGCAATATGTGTTTCAAAATTGTATTCTCTTCTTTTCTCTATTATTAATTTTAGGCAAAAGGCCAGGTCTATACATGATCGTCCTTTTCTAAATCCATTCTGTACTTGTAAAATAAAGTTTTCGGAATATTTCATTAGTTTGCTATTTAAGATTCTGCTATATATTTTGTAACACGAATTTACTATACTGATACCTCTATAGTTTTTAGGGTCATATATTACCTTTTTTTAAAGATAGGAATCACAATTGCTTTTTTTCCATTCTATTGGGGGGGATACCAGTTGAGTAAATTTTATTTAAAAATAATAAGAGTCTTTCTTTGAATCTTGTTCCATTATATAGTACTGAACCTAGTTTATCTTCTCCCGGTAATTTTCTGTTTCTTTCTTTCGGGCTGATTTCTAAAATTCTTCTTTAATTATTTCATTTTCGTTAATTGTTTGCCAGTTGTCTTTTTTAAAATATTTGTCTGTCCACAGTTCTGTGTAGTAATTTAGAAATTCTTCTAATTTAAAATCAGTGTTTAATTTTATGTTTTCTTTGGTATCTGCATTTAAGTGTTTCAAAATCTTATATACATTGGGTCTTATTTTATATAATCATGTTATAAATTAGAAACCAATTTGTTCCATGATTTTCTGTATTTTTCTGACTTCTCTTTTAGCTATGGCTCTTATTCTTTTATATTCTATTTCATCTTCTAATCTTTTACTGCTTAACCATTTGTGATAGGCTTCTTTTTTCTTTTTGATTATTTCTTTAATTGTATCATCCCAGATCTTCAGTTTTTTCCTTTCATTGAATTTTTTGGTCTTTCCTAAGCTTTCATTTGCTGCTGCATTTAGTATTGTTTTTATATTAAGCCATTCTATTTCTATTTCTTCACTTTGTTTTATTTTATCTAGATATTGGTTAATTCTTTGTTCATATAGCCATTGTACATTTGTGTCATTCAATAGTCTAGTTTTATAAACAAATGTTTCAATTTTTCTTTCTGTTCTTGTTACTTGTAGCCATTTAGGTGGTAATCTTAATTTTATTTTAACAAGGAAGTGGTCACTTATTTCATATCCTCTGTGAACTCTAACATCTAGTGAAAATTTTGATGTCTTTTCATTTAATATGAAGTAATCTAATATTGATTTCCATCCTCTTGCTGCCCACGTATATTTATGTATGTCTTTATGTTTATAGAAGGAATTCATTATTTTTAGGTTATTATAAACTACAAAGTCAATCAATTTTTTACCATTTCTATTTAGAGTGTGTTCTCCATGTATTCCTATATTATTATTAATTTTTGTGTTTCCAATTCTTGCATTTAAGTCTCCTGCTAAAATTACGTAATCATTTTTATTTATTTTATTATATATGTTTTGTAGCTGATTATAAAAATCGATATTATCCTGTTCTCTTCCTTCTTCTGGGGCATATAAACCAATTATTGTTAAATAGCCTCTATCTATTTTTATTCTAGCTTCTGTTATTCTTTCATTCCATAATTTATAATGTTTTAACTGTTTTGAAAGGGAGTTATGAATCCAATCATGACTCCTGCTTGTGCTCTTTGGTCTCTGTCGACTCCACTGTATATCACATTAATTTCGGTTCTCATAGTTCCTTTTAATTTCTTTTTTGTTTCAGTAATTACTGCTATTTTAAAATTTCTTTCATTTAATAATTGGTATAATTATATTTCTTTATATGCTATTCCTCTTACATTCCAGTTTGCTATGTGTATTATATTTTGTCGTTTCCATTTTCGTTTTCCCTTTTCCATTCCAGGGTCGTTTCCCATAGATTCAATCTGATTATCTTTTTCTGTCAGCTTACAATTAGGATTATGTTCTCTATGTCAGGGGACTAGGCTGACAATGGAATAGTTCAGCGGTAGGGCTGCTACCTTAAAAGGCTTCTGAACTAGCCTTCTTCTGAATTTAAACCCATAGGAGGAATAGGGTATATTGAAGGGGAAAGAGTAGATTATAGAAGAATTATAGTAAGGTTTATAGTTGTAAGGCCAGAAATGAAAAGACTCAATGGCCCTCGAGTACTCTAATAGCATAAGGGTCATAAAATAAGAAGAGTTGGCTGATAAGGCCTTATAGGAAAGATTAAAGTAAGTGGATCTTCCTCAAAGTAGAAGGAGAGGACTGATACAGCTAGTGGTCCATGGGAGTGCCGCTTCCCTTACAATCAAGATGATGGCCCTGTTGGTCCACGAGTCCTTATTCAGTATATTCGGACCACCCCACCACACACACACACACACACACACATAGTGAGCTCCCCTATCCACCACCCAGGGGATGCACTCTCTAGGGGTTACAGGGTCCCCCCCCGAGAGAGATCATCTAACATTCTTAAAATAAATTTCCTTTATTCAATATTTTGAAGTGAGTTGTTGGGATGCTGTACTATACTTAGTGCTGCAAATCTTTGCTTTTAGTGTATCAGGAGGAGGATTCTATTTAGATCACAGTTTCATTTCCATCTTTTCAACACTATGGATATGTTAAACAAAAAGAAATTATATGTTACTATGGAAAAGTGCATGCTGATCATAAGTTATTCATAAAATAAATAAATAAATGTGCATGGCAAACAAAAAATTGTGTACAAGTTGATTTGCTCATTTATGTGCTCAGCACACACACACATACATGTAATTCATGCCATGTCCTGACTAATCATGTGATCATATCATTTGAATTTTGATTCTCTCTATAGACATTTACCAATCTGACAATGTTTAAAAACACTATTATTGGTTAGTTATATTGAACAAAAAATCTTTCTCTGTTTTCCCCAAATCAAGTAAATCATAAATGTCATATATATATATACACACACATATACACCCTCTGTTCAAAAAGAAACGAACTTTTCAAAAATAGAAACTAGCAGTGCCATCTGTTGTATCTTTTTGTTGTCGAAAGTGGTAACCTTCATTAGTGTTGTCAACTGTTTATGACATTTGTTTCATTAGAAGCCGAGTTATAGTGACAGTGTGTTTTGACGAAAGGTCGGAAAATGAGTTTCAGAGAGCTGCGATTGACTTTTGTGTTAAGCTTGGTAAAAGTTTTACCGAAATGCATCAAATGCTTCAAAAAGCATACGGTGATGAATGCTTATCTCGTACTCAAGTTTACGAGTGGTTTAAGCGATTTCAAAGTGGTCGTGAGACACTTGAGGACGGTGAAAAGCCGGGCCATCCAAAACTGGACTGAGCGAAGTTAACATCCAAAAAGTGTGCGATTTCACCAAAGAAAACCTGAAATCATCCATGAGATTGATTGAAGATGAATTGGGGATTCCAAAATCAACTGTGCACAACATTTTGAATGAGAGTTTGGGTCTTCGTAAATTGAATTCACAATTTGTTCCCCACAAGTTGACTGACGACCAAAAAAATGTATCGAATTGAACACTGCCAGGACCTCATTAAAACTGCTCGTAAGGATTCAAACTTCCTGAAACGATCGTTACTGGTGACAAAATGTGGTGTTTTGAGTAGTCCAAAACAAAGCACCAGAGTGCTGAGTGGAGACCACCAGAAGAGGGGCATCCGAAAAAAAAAAATTATTTGGAAGTCAAAAGTAAAGACGGTGCTGATTTGTTTCTATGATTCCAAGGGCATTATCCAAAAGAATTCGTTCTGCCTGGCCAAACGATCAATGGTGAGTTTTATCTTGAAGTTTTGAAGCGATTAATAGCAAGAATTTGTCGCACATGGCATGAATATCGTGATTCAGTCAGCTGGTCACTTTTGCATGATAATGCACCATCTCATTGTTCAAACATTGTGAGACAATTTTTTGAGCAAAAACCAAGTTTTTGTGTTGGACCACTTGTATTCATCTGATTTAGCACCCTGTGACTTCTTTCTCTTCCCCCGACCGATGAAAGGAAAGTGATACGACACCATTGAAAATGTTCAAGTGACAGTAACTACGACCCTCAACAGTATCCCAAAAACCGATATAAAAAACTCATTTAACGAATTAATTCACTATGCCAAACCCTGTATCGAAGCTGAGGGAGAGTATATTGATTGAAATAAATGATTTGAATGATTATAATTGGCCTGTGTTTTATTTTCTATCAAAAGTTCGGTTTCTTTTTCGACAGAGGGTGTGTGTGTGTGTGTGTGTGTGTGTGTGTGTGTGTGTGTGTGTGTGCGTGCGTGCGTGCGTGCGTCCGTGCGCGCGTAAGGCAAGAGGTTACAGCATGGCGTGATTCATTCTGTGTTATAGTAATTTACTGCACTACACACGATACCACATCCTTCCTTTTGTGTTAGGCTTAATGGCCTGTCATGGCCCCATAATACCATGACTGTAAATCATTGGATATTTGCTTGCAACAATTTGGCTTGTATTCATGCCTGCTGTTTTCTTGCTTAAACATGCCAATTGTACAAAAATGGTTCATGTCTTATCAAGGTATTTTAAGGTTTTATTAAGATTGAACTATAATCCACTACACTTCAAGCAATTTAAATATACTACCCAAATATAGAGTTTCTCTTTATTATCGGTTAGTTATATATCCAGAAATCAGCAGATTATTTTTTTCTTCTAGGTGACTTTGGTTTCCCTGGCAAGCACAATGATTTATTATTTGTCATGTATTGTACCATTACTAAGTACATCAAATACAATATGTCCACTACCCTGTGTGAACATGTTAATATCCGTTTTAATACCACTTTTCTTCATAAAGCAATCCATTAAAAGATGAATAACAGGAGATAGTGTGCACTTTCTTACATGATTTTACATTAAACATTGAATTCATCATTCAGTTTTAACAGCTGACTTACAACTTAAGTATAAGTCTATTTGTGGTATATGGTATAATTACATCATATAATTATAGTGTTTAATGCTTTTGCCTTGTCACTTTTCTTATATGTGCCTCTTTGAGATCTACAAATCTTAAAAAATACAGATCCTCTTATTGGCCCACAGTTTCTTGATTATTTGTCATTAAGTAAAAAATCTGTCTGATAGACCCAGATTTGGCTTCAACACATAGCTTTTTCATCTCCTGAGGTTCTCTTCCAGAATTTTTCATAGCCTCTACTTAGTCATTCTTGCATAAACCTTGCCACACTGTTTTTTAATATCTACTCCACACTCAAGAAACTGCAAAACCTATAACACATCAGTCATGTGTGAGCAGGTAGTCAAGAAAAAAGAAGAAACCCATTTATGCTTTTTTGAGCAGCTGGCATTGTAATCTTTGAGAAGACTGTTCTAATGCAGTAGATGGAATGAAAGAGAAGAAATACATTTTGAGCTGGACAGCAAATGAATGTTGACCAGCAATTGCATGTGTTTTATAGTAACCAATTCAGTAGAACAGTGCATGAAACATCTGTAGAATAGGCATAACCTGGAAACATAATGCCTATGAGAAAGTGAAGAAAGTCTGTAAGAGAGGGGATCAACCATTTAATTGGATCACTCTTTTCTGAATAACATAAATCATTTTTTAAAATATTTTTGGTATAACATTCTGTATGTGAGAAACAGTATTTTAAGGGAGAGTTTTATGAGATGATTTATTATTATCATGATGGGCTACTCCAAGGAGTCTTTAGACTCATCGAGGGAGGTCCTAAACATTCAAGAACTATCCAATATTTGTGCAGTATCTATCATACTTTGCTTTGAACTCATTCACAGTTATAGCACCCACAACAGACTCTAGCAACCTATTCTAGTCATTCACTACTCTCCAAGCAAAAAACCTAGTTCTGACACCCTTGCTAACTACACTCTTGTCCTGTCCTAAAAATACTTCAGGTGCAAACTGAAGATATAATTTCAGATACCAAGAATATAATTTCTTGGCATCTTTAATTTACACTCTTACTCAGTTTCCATGGATGGTCCTAGTTCTCCCACCACTAGACCTGTCTGAAAAATTTCCTCTGAATTAATCTTGTAAAAACCTCTTGATAATTTGTATGTCTGAATCGTATCACCCCTTTTCCATCTATTAATCAGTTTCTATGACCCACAAATCTTCAACCTGTTCTCATAAGGTTCATTCCATAGATCTGCTACCATCTTGGTCATCATCACCAAGAAACCCTGGCACCCAGATTTGTGTGCAGTAGTCAAGATGAGGTCTTATCAATACGATAAAGAGGAACGATAACCTGCTTGTCTCTGCTTGTCAAAGTATTCTTCGGTTACCAAGTAATCCGATGAGCTGCTTTAGCCATTTTTGCTGTGCCTCCTAAACTTTAACTCCCTATCCACCAACACTCCCAAATCACTGGCTTTGTCAGTTTCCTGGAGTACAGTTCCACCAATGTGGTATATAGCTAGTAACGTTTTCATCCCGAAATCATTCACTTTGCAACATTAAACTTGCATCTGTTCTCCTTTGCCCAGTCTATACAAAATTAATAACGGAAAAAACTCGCATACAAAGATTATTTAATAGTATAATTTTTGCCTGTGTATCACAGGCATCTTCAGTACATTAAACTCAAATTAAACAATAACTGACAATTCCAAAAAGCGCCACCTAAGTAGCTGGTGTAAGATAACTAAAAAGGTCAATAACTTTCCTAAAAATAAAAATAAAAATATAAAAAAAAATAAAAATAATAATAATAAAAAAATCAATACATAAAAAGTTAGGAAAGATTAGCTGATTTGTAAAGTACTATCTCCCATAAAGAGGATAGACGTAAACCGTCAGATCTGTTTAAGTTAGGAGAAGGAAGTAGAGTTTCACATGTTTCTTTTTAAAGGCATTCCATGAGAAACTGACTTTTGTCAAGAACTCTGTGTCTAGTGAAGATGGCATGTTCTGCAAGTCCAGACTTTTCAGGTTTAAAGTATTCGATATAAGATTGGTGTTCTTCTAGCAATAGAGGCAGATCTTCCCGTTTGTCTGAAATAAGATAATCCACAAGAGCACGGAATCTGGTAGACACCTGGATGATTAAGATGTGGAAGCTTGTCCTTAGGAGAAGTGAGAAAGGTGGAGATTTTTCTAAACGGTCGAAAGGCAACAAAAATATTCAGTGGTTTTAAAACTTTTGCTATACGTTCACTGATGCCTTGTACATAAGGGATAGTAATGCGCATTATTTCTTCTGTGTTTGAAGAGGAAGACATATTAAAACTACTCAAAGTTCTTTTAATGAAGCAATTCTTATAACCATTAGATAGAAAGGAAGAAGTTATATATTGTAGTTCTTTCTGTAAAAGATCGTCTGAAGAACAAAAGGAGTGGGCCCGATGAACCAGTGTTTTAATAGTTCCTGCCTTTTGACTGGGATGGTGATGAGATTCTACATGGATATAATGGCCTGTATGAGTCTTCTTTCTATAAACTGAGAAATGTAGGTTAGTTACCATCTGGTTGGCAAAGAATTAGAAGATCTAAAAAGGCTAACTGCTTATTTGATTCTACTTCTAGGGTAAACTTGATATTAGGATGAAATGCATTTAACTTAGTGAGAAATTGTTGAAGTTCATCCGAAGAGCCATTCCATACAGCAAAAATGTCATTGTCATATCTGAACCAATGAGTAGGTCTGGGAGATATGTCGGTGACATTTTTGCTGTATGGAATGGCTCTTCGGATGAACTTCAACAATTTCTCACTAAGTTAAACGCATTTCATCCGAATATCAAGTTTACCCTAGAAGTAGAATCAAATAAGCAGTTAGCTTTTTAGATCTTCTAATTCTTCGCCAACCAGATGGTAACTAACCTACATTTCTCAGTTTATAGAAAGAAGACTCATACAGGCCATTATATCCATGCGGAATCTCATCACCATCCCAGTCAAAAGGCAGGAACTAATAAAACACTGGTTCATCGGGCCCACTCCTTTTGTTCTTCAGACGATCTTTTACAGAAAGAACTACAATATATAACTTCTTCCTTTCTATCTAATGGTTATAAGAATTGCTTCATTAAAAGAACTTTGAGTAGTTTTAATATGTCTTCCTCTTCAAACACAGAAGAAATAACGCGCATTACTATCCCTTATGTACAAGGAACGTATAGCAAAAGTTTTAAAACACTGAATATTTTTGATGCCTTTCGACCATTTAGAAAAATCTCCACCTTTCTCACTTCTCCTAAGGACAAGCTTCCACATCTTAATCATCCAGGTGTCTACCAGATTCCGTGCTTTTGTGGATTATCTTATTTCGGACAAACGGGAAGATCTGCCTCTATTCAGCTAGAAGAACACCAATCTTATATTGAATACTTTAAACCTGAAAAGTCTGGACTTGCAGAACATGCCATCTTCACTAGACACAGAGTTCATTGGAGAAAGGCAAGAGTTCTTCACAAAAGTCAGTTTCTCATGGAACACCTTTATAAAGAAACATGTGAAACTGTACTTCATTCTCCTAACTTAAACAGATCCGACAGCTTATGTCTATCCCCTTTATGGGAGATAGTACTTTACAAATCAGCTAATCTTTCCTAACTTTTTATTGTATTGATTTTTTATTATTATTATTATTATTTTGTATTTTTTTTAATTTTATTTTTTTATTTTTAGGAAAGTTATTGACCTTTTTAGTTATCTTACACCAGCTACTTAGGTGGCGCTTTTTGGAATTGTCAGTTATTGTTTAATTTGAGCTTAATGTACTGAAGATGCCTGTGACGCATAGGTGAAAATTATACTATTAAATAATCTTTGTACGTGAGTTTTTTCCGTTATTAATTTTGTATCGATATGTCTACTCATGGTATACCTCTTTTAAAACTTTTTGCCCAGTCTGCCAATCTATCCAAATCATCCTGCAAAATTTTAACATCATCTGAATTAACTGTTTCTCTCAGATTCTTTCCTATATCATTAATGTACAAATTAAAGAGTAGTGGTTCTAGAACAGAACCCTGTGGCACACCACTAGTCACAGGCTTTCTTTTGGACTCTACTCCTGAATAAACTACTCTTTGATATCTCTCCATCAACCACCCTCCTATCTATCTCACCAACCCTATATCCATCCCCATGTGCTACAATTTACTGATTAGAATTCCATATGGTATCTTGTCGAAGTCCAGCAGTGTCGCTATAAATCCATTACCTTTATCCAACTCAGCTGTCACTGGATTATAAAATGTACCCAGACCGGTTTCAACCTTTATGAGATATATATGACTTCTGCATTACTTCAACCTTGGTATCTCCCCCGGGTCTTGCTCCCACTGATGAGACCTGAATAAAGATTGAAACCAGTCTGGGTGGCCCTTCCCATTATGCATAGCATTATACATGCCCATAATGTGTGTGTGTGGGGGGGGTGCTTTGCATTATGGGATACATACTAAGGCAAGTGAGATGAAGTCATTAGCATCTGCATACAAGTAGTTCAGACGTGTATATTGCAAACGATGTGTACACAAGCAAAACATTATTTGGCTTCCTTGGGAAAAGGATTAAAACCAAGTACAGTCATACCCCGAAGTTACGTGGTAGGTGGCACCAACAAAAAGCGGGCAAGTTGAATTTGCGTACGGGGTATAATTTTGCATTTTATTTATATATACAAATATACAATTGGGACCAAAGGTTTACAGAAACACCTAGTTTTTAAGAAATATAATCATAATTGCAGATTTTCATACATAAAAAAAAAGAAAGTTATTTTGATGTCGATGGATTCATAAAATCTAATAGATTCGTCTGACAGCATAATGTCTTTTTCTTGTCACGCAAAATTTCTTCATAGCAAGCTAATGATTTTTTTATTCCTTGCTTTGTGGCTACAATTCATTCCTAGTTAGAATGTATGTCCTCCAAAATCTGTAAACCTTTCTTTTATGATTGTTCTTTCTGTGGATTCCTATAGATCAAACTTCTTTACTAGCTCTCAAATTTTCATTCCACCTTCAAAATCCTTAATAATGTTGAGTTTTGCTTCCAAAGTCAGTGTTTTTCTTTTCTTGCTAGCTGTAGAAGAATCTGACTTGATCTTTTGCACCACTTTATTATTTTTTATGTGATAAAATTTTTACCAAGAACATAACATTAAACAATCGCAAGTTTTGTAGACTATAAAAATCGTGTATGAATGGAGACCGCGCAAAACATGTCAGTGCTTGTTCACAGCATGTGCGACACTGGCAAATGCAGCCGGCGCCGGAAAGATACAACTAGTGGTGAGGCATGAAATGGACGGGAATATCTACATATAAGAAACCACATAACTCCGGATTCGCGGGTATGACTGTATATAATTTCTTGGTATCCTTAACATATATTTATCGTATTTTTCTGTATAAGACACCCCCATGTATAAGAAGAACCCTACTTTTTCGAACCCAAAATTAAGAAATCAATATTTTAAACATCTCCACTGTCTAATCATATACTAGTGGGAGGAGGTCCAAACTGTCTCTTCTGAAGCTTTATTTCTATGTTCTTTTGCATAATTGATGACATTTAACTTGAATTTTGAAGAATATGAAAATCGTTTTTTATTTTCAGACATTTTTATGGGCTAGTGCTCAAAATATTGTTAATGCATTAACTTACCCCGTCAACAAGTTGCAGATGTACGAATGCTTTTAGAGTTCTGATTCGTTTATTCAGAATCAGCCGTTAATGACATCAATCGACAGTGATTGCCGGAAGCCTGTTCATGGAGACAAGGTACCAGCAGTTTCGCCATGGCAACCACGGGTCTCTCAACATGGTTACCCCCATGTATAAGACGACCCCCAATTTTTGGTCTAAAAATTTTAGAAAAAAGTATCGTCTTATACACGGAAAAATACAGCGTGTATGTGTATGTATGTATATATATATATATATATATATATATATATATATATACACGCACACACACAGAACTGCCGCTAGGGTCTTTGCCATCCGTATGCAATTTCTATCTAAGCGCCCCTGTAACAATCTGGGCGTGTGTGGTTCTTTTACGATAAACAAAATTTAAATTATTTGAAATTTCTTAAATAAATTTTGACAGAACTCCCACACATTGGTTCGCTAAATGTAATGAACCGGGGGTGATGACTAGGCAGGATAATCATTAAAAACCCGAATATTCAAAAAAATATTCTCAAAAGTTAAAGCAAATTTTGATAAAGTCACTTCACTTTAATGTTGAATATAATGATACAGGGATTATAGCCGTCTCACTGACCTGAATCGCTAACAAAATTAAAATGAATTTTAATCAAAGTTAGAATTTATTTGAACTAAAGTTGAAAAAATTCTTGCATTTTACAAGTTACTAAATTCTTAGTAACTTGTAAAAATTTTTTAATAATTTTTATAAGTGGAACTATCTTTTAGGAAAATAAAAGAAACTCAAGATAGATGAGAAAATAAGAAAAGAATTCAGAAATAACTAGAACATTTAATGTATTCAAAAAATAACATCTTTACAGAATAACAGAAAATAAATTAAATTACATAAATATACTTGAAAATTTTTTAATTAAAATTTTAGGGTTTTTGATTTCATATTCACAAAATTGGAAATAATGGTCTTACCATCTAATTCCGCACATGTATCATTTTCAATAGCTATTAACGCTAAACTAACAAGCCTTTTTTTGTGACATACTTATTCTTAAGTAGGTTTTAATCAATTTCAACTGGAAAAAGAATGTTCACTGCTCACTACACTAACAGGTAAGGTTAATAGTATTCTTAAAGCAATTGAAAAGTTAGGGAAAGGTAAATTATTGGACACAATAAAATTAAGAATATCGAAAGGGTTTTGAATATTTAAATTATCCTTCTGGAAAATATCCCTGAAAGCACATAACTCGTCATATAGTTCTATTGCATTTACATCTTTATTGTCACCGTCCTTCAAGAGAATCTCTAAATTGTCACAATTTTTTCGTAAATCTTCGTTATTAATTTGTAGTAATCTATACAAGAAATTGAAATTATCAATATGTTTTTAGTTGTTCAAAGCATTCTATTAACTAACACATTGCAACATCTAGAAGTGTATAAAACACATTCACTCTAAATTTATCTTCTGGCGATTGTGGCATTTCATCCTGATGCTTGTAGTCAATTATCACGTCTTCTGTTGTCGTCGAACTTCCGTACCAGTTTTAAATTCTTGTTCTGCATCCACCTCTTCACTCAGTTCTTTTGCCATCTTTAGAACTTCTTTAAAATTTGTATCTGATCGATACTCTTGTAAGAATATTTTGAAGTTTTCGGTAGATTCTAAAGCAAGTGTAATGTTCATATGTTTGTCTTGAAGCATTTTACTCACAGGGTTTATTCTGTTAAGTAAATCATGCCAAGTTATAAGAGAGCAAATAAATTTATGGTCCTTTATTTTCGCACATAATGTTTGTGCTTCATGCTGAGTTTCTTTATTAAAATTTTCATTATTTATAATTTCAAAAAGTGCATCGTAAATTTCTCCTAACTGATATTGTAGAGGGCGGGTTGCATTAATTTTACTTTCCCATTGCGTTTCTGATGGCTGTTTCAATGTTAAATTTTTTACGAACTTTAAAAGGATTGCCCAGCGTTTGTAAGAGAATGAAAAGAAATTGTATATTTCTTGAATAATTGCAAAGAAACTAATTGTATCTGCATCATTAATTATTAAATTTAGAGTATGAGCAGCACAGGGCACGTAAAAAGTTCGAGGATTTTTTTTTAAAGCAAATTTTGGAGCCCATATTTTTTCCCTTTCATATTTGCCCCATTGTCATACCCTTGACCTCGCATGTCTTCAATGGGAATGTTCCATTTTTCCAGTTGTTCCATTATTGTTGCACATAAACCACGTCCTGTGGAATCTGATATATGATATATCTGCAAAACCTAAAAAGTTTTCCCTGATCTTGACAATTCCATTGTCACAGGAAACAAAGCGAATAATAATGGTCATTTGTTCTGTTTTACTTGCATCATTTGTGCAGTCTAAAATTATGGAATAATATTTAGATTTTCGAATTGATAATAAAATTTTTTCCCTGATTGCGTTACTTAAAGTTTCCAATATTTCATATTGACTGTCTTTACTCAAATAGTAAACTTTGACTTGTTTCAAATAGTAAACTTTGTTTACAATTTGAAACAATGTAGTCTACTGTTTCGTTGTAGGGCCCTTTCAACATGATTTTCCATAACGGGATCAAACTTTGCAAACAGTTCGATTAATTTTAAAAAATTGCCATTATTCCTTTCATATAATTTAGCAGATGATCTGCGAAAAGCTAAATTTTGGCTACCAAGGAATTTTATAATTTCAATGAAGCGTTCTAAAACACTCGTCCAATGTTTCTTTTCCATTTCATACATGCTTTGAGTGTGGCAATCGATAGTAGTTTTGTTTTTAAATTTTTATCAAGTTCCTTTCATTTTAAGAAATTTTTCATGCGAGTTAAACTACTCTCATGTCTATGCAAAGTTGTACTTACCTTTCTCCAATCGTTATAACTTTCTACAAGACTACTTGATTCAGTAGGTGTGAAAAGTTTGCAACAAAAGCAAAAAACAGAATTTAAAGTTTCGGAATAAATGAGCCATGTTCTTGGCACGGGCTCCCCGTTTTCCATTTTTCTATTATAATACGTGCCGGCAAATTTACGACCATATGTATCTCTGGGGTATATTTTATTTTTCTTTTGAACAGGCCCCTTTCAATTAAAACAACTCGTAATTTTTCATCAATATTTCCCCATTCACCTGGATCTTCTAAATTTACAGACTAACAGTGTGTTAGTTTCATGGTCAACTACAACTAAATCTTCTCCTAACTGTTTTTCACTTAAATCATGCGTCTTGTTATCTTGTTCAATAGTTGCAATAGTACTTTCATGCAAACTGGATGATGTGCACGGTTCTTCAACTCTGATTTCTGATGTATCGAGTTGGTTACAATCTGCATCAGAATATTTTAATATTTTAACAAATTTATTAAGAGCCCTAGTTTGTTTCTTAATATCTGCTTCTTTCGCAGCATGACGCTTACGATTTTGTGCACCAGATATCTTATTTTTAATTTTTGAATCCGTTTCTATTTTATACCCACAAGAAATTATTACACGACACAGAGACAAAATAATAGTCTGCACTGTGCTACTGTCAGTAGCCTACTGAGATGCGTACCATATGACTGGTTAACTCACAACAAATGTTTTGTACGAAAATTCGTTTCTGTGCATAAAAACCATTCACTGTTTCACTTTAGATAGACTGCAGTAGACACAACATCTGCAGGCAAGCATTTAGCCTGCTCTCGCTGCAAAATTGTAAACAGCCGGGTGATCAAAGAGGCGGCAATATATAATTTTTTTAAATTTTTATTCGGTGTATCCAGCCTTATTTATTTTAATATTGATCATTCTAAGAATTTTTTGTTTTTATGATAAAAATTTTGTTTCTTAAAAATGAACTTAGGAACCGTGTCCCAGCGGCAGTGCCCTCCCCCCTTCGTAGCAGCACCCGCATGCTCTGCATACCTGCTTCTGCCGGCCCTGTATATATATATACTGCCTTTTTGATTTTACAAAGGCATTTGACAGGGTGACACATTATAAACTGATATTTAAATTGCAACATATGGATTTAAATATAAAGTTAGTGAACTGGATTGGAGATTAGTTTTGATAGTTATCAGAGAGTTGTGTATGAAGTAGTAGTATCGAGGAAGAATGTCACAAGTGGGATTCCATGGGTCTGAGTACTTTACCTCTATTGTTTGATTTATGGCAGGGAGATTGTCACCAGATTACAGGATATTCAGTTGAAAGTTTTGAAAGTTTATTTTTCACTTGGTTAGACTATAATAAATTTAGTTTAATCCTTTATCCAATAGTGAGCAAACAAAGTTTGCTCACACTTGGATAAAGGATTAAACTAAATTTATTATAGGATATTCAGTTATTTGCAATGTGTTGGCTGTACAGTTGGGAAGACTTATTAATGATAGTGCTGATGTTGTGGCCTTTCAGGAGTATTTGAATAGGCTGAACAGATGAGAAAATGAATGGAATATCAATTTAATTGAAAAAAATATATATCAGGTCTTGAAATTTGTGGATTCATTAATGGAAAGAGGAGGCAGGGGATCTTAGGATGATATTGGTAAAAGATTTATGAGTTACAGAAATTTGAAGTTTAGCAGACATATTATGAAGATAATCCAGAGGATTACTGCAATACTGAGAAGAATGCTGACCAGCAGAGATAATGCCCACGTCTGCATTATTGTGTATCTGGTCATGGATTTGAAGGGGATAAATTAACCATGGAGGGAGTACAGACGTGGATAACAAAAATATCAAGATTGTACGATGTTAGTTATGAGGAGAGACTGAGAGCATACCAACTGCCAAGTTTGGTGGATATAAGATAGAGGTGGTATAACTGAGACATTTAAATGTCTTGAAATTGTTGATAATTACAGTATTAATGTGAGGGAATTCTTTCATATGGTAGAATAGAACAAGGACTAGGGGACCATCCGTGAAAGTTGCAAATGGAAGTGATTGAACTGGAATGCATTATCTTGAAAGCCTTAATAGTGAATGAGTTTATGAATGGTATGATAGACTTTGTGTTGGTTAAGATGGCTTCTCATAATAAGTCTGTGACTACAGATGTCCTAAATAATAATGATAAAATGTTAATGCCAATGTGGGAAGCATGCTGGTGGCTTTAAAGTATTCATAATATATTCAGAATCCCATGGATTTGGGAATGTTGTTGGATAGAGTGTTAAAGTTCAGAGGACATATTGCAAAAGAGGCTAAAACAACTCATAAGATTACCTGGTTATTGAATAATAACCTGACAAGATGAGATACGTAGGTTATTAATTATTATACCTCTTTGATAAGGCTTGGTTAAGGCCCCATTATACTGTGCATACATCTGGGCCTGGATTTCTCTTGGGATGAGAAAGAAGTGGAGAGGATCCAGAGGCAAGTAATGAAGATGGTGACAGGTTTATGGAATGCTCTTTATGAGGATAGGACGAAGATTTATGATTTACAGAAATTGATTGACAGGCAGAAAGAGGCAATGTGATACAGACATACAAATTATTGAACAGTTTTTTATAGAATTTATACAGAAAAAATTTTTCAGTACAGGTGGGGTTGTTGTGAGATGGAACTAGAGTCATCCTTTGAAATTGAGTAAGTATATGGTTAGCAATGATGTGAGGAATAGATTTTTTGCTTGGAGAATGGTGAATGAGTGGAATGGGTTACCAGTTTGTTGCATGTAAATGTCAATGAATGAGTTCAAAGCATATTATTATTATTATTCAGGCCTCCATGGAGTCAAAAGACTCATCGTGGGAGGTCCTTCCTAAGAACATGAAGTCTGTCAAGACTCATCGAGGAGAGGTCCCCCTTAAGAAACACAAAGTCTATCATACCACTCCTTAAACTCATTGACCGTTCTCGCTCTCACCACTCCATCAGGCAATGCATTCAACGGTTCAACCACACTCCATGCAAAGAAACCACTCCTCACCCTCTTGCTCACAGTTTCCTTTTGTAACTTCCAGGGATGGCCTCTTGTCATCACTCCTTCCCGGTGTTCAACCAAGTGAAAGAACTCCCCAGTGTCAACCCTGTAACCACCTCTCAACAGTTTAAAAGTCTAAATCAGATCACCTCTCCTTCTTCTATCCACCAAACTCTGCAGTCCACATTCCCTCAGCTGATCCTCATAACCAAAATTGTACAGTCCTGAAACTATCTTTGTCATCCGTCTCTGTACCCTTTCCACAGTTAATTTATCCCCTTCAAATCCTGGGGACCAAATCTGAGAACAATAGTCTTAAGTGTGGTCTGATCAGAGACTTATACAATGGAATGATAACCCTTTTATCTCTGCAGGTCAGTGTCCTTCTCATAATTGCAGCAATCCTCTGTGTTACCTTCACCACCTTTGTAATATGTCCCCTAAATTTCAGGTTTCTATCAATCATCAACCCCAGATCTCGTCTCCCCTACTTCCTCCAGTATAATTCCTCCCATAGAGTATGCAGCGTCCCATCGATGTTTCCCAAACCTCAAGATCTTACATTTTGCTGCATTTAACCGACACCTCATTCATTTGCCCATCTATCTAGCTTATTCAAATCCTCTTGCAGGGCTACCACACCTGCACTATTACTAATAATCCTTCCCAGCTTCGCATCATCCGCAAACAACTGGATATCCCGTTGCAATCCAGTGACAATGTCATTGATATAAATGTTAAACAATACAGTTCCTAGTACTGAGCCCTGTGGGACCCCACTTATAACCCTCTGCCTCCTTGAAACTGCACCACCATACACAACTCTCTGATAATCAGACAGCCAATCCTGAATCCAGTTGATCATCTGACATCCAGACCCATGTGCTGCAACTTAAATATCAGCTTATCATGTGGCACCCTGTCAAATGCCTTCACTAAGTCTAAGAAAATTGCAGTATATGCCTTTCCCTCATCTAATGTTCTTGTAACTTTATTATGAAAGGCTAGCATATTGCTAAAACAAGAGCGCCTCTTCACAAATCCATGCCGACTCTCACAGACAACAATATCCTCATCAGCCCAATGCTGTATACGGTCCCTCACTACTTTCCCCAAGATCTTAACAACTACTGATGATACACAAACTGGCCCACAACCAGACACTTCCAGTCTGCTACCATCCTTATGCAATGGCACTATCTTATCTTCCTTCCATTCCCTGGGAACATTTCCTGCAGCCAGATCCCCATTGAAAAGCCAGGTTAAAGGCACTGTCAGTTCCCCAGCACATTCTCTCAAAACTCGTGGTGAAATACCATCCACTCCCAAAGTTTTACCGACATCCAGAGCACTCAGCATCCGAAACACACTCTCCTCCTGTACCTTTAAACCCCTAACCTGCCCCATCACTCTAGCATTAAAACTGACTCCTCTAGGATGAAATACTCCAATAAAGTGTTCATTGAACAATTCCACTATGTCTTCTGCATCAGTCACTCTGTTCCCATTTCTATCCCACCAAAAAACTCCCTAGGATTTTCCCTGGATCCCAGGGCCAATCTCCCCTCACATTCCAGTTTCACCTTCCCCACTACACCAGTCACTCTTCCGGCGTGTGTCCCATACTCCCCATGCATCCTCTTTTCACCTGTCTCCTTATATCTCCTCCACAGCCTCTTTTTCGCATGCAATTCCTGTTTAACATTGTCCATCATCCACTCTACTCCAAACCGTGTCCTCTTCCTCACTTGTGGTATACAACCCACCATTGCTGCCAACAAATATTCCCTCACAATTTACCACACACTAATGACATCCCGGCCTTCCAACCCCCCCCCCCCATGAAAACCCCCGAAGTTGACATCCAAGACCATTATAATCACCTGCCCTACAATTCCACATAAGTTCCCGTCTCCCTGACACTCCCGCATGTCCATTCATTTTCCAAGTCAAAACCACATGGTCACTTTCACCAACCGGTGGGAGAGATGTCATCTCAGTTATTATGAACTCTTCTGATGCCATAACCAAATCCAAAACTCTTGAACCTCCTGTTCCCTCTGTTACATGTTGCCCAAGACATTTGTCCCCCAAGAATTCTAGAAATTCCATTCCCCTATTGCTACATGCATCTTCCTCTCTCCAATTTATACTACTGTAGTTAAAATCTCCCATAACAATCATTCTTCTTGCACCTGCCAAACTCAACTGTCCAAACATCTCCTGGTCCCCATCTTCTGTGCTCCTGGGTCTGTAGCAACACCCCACTAAATATCCTGTCCCGCCCACCTCTACCTCACACCATATGCTCTCAAAATCATTTGATTCACTGCCTTCCAAAGCCTCCACTCCCAGAGGACATAGGTCGTCACTTATCACAAGCAGTACCCCACCACCACGCCCTCCCCTCCTATCCTACCGAAAAATGCCGCACCCAGCGACTTCTATTCCTGTTATTATATCCTCTTCTGTCAACCACGTCTCAGTGATCCCAATCATTTTTGGCCAGGCCGATGCCATCTCTGCCACCAATTCCTCTCCCCCATTCCGGATACTCTTGGCACCAGTATAAAACATATAAATGTCATTGTTTCTATACCCAGCATTATCCCCTCTAGACTCCACTGGGCTCAGTGTTACCTGATGTCGTCTCCCTTCTCCCAAGTATCCATTCCCACAAGAGGCCACCCCTGCTATCATACTCCCTGGGACACACTGACTCGTTCAGAACAGCAATCTCTCCAGATGCCTACGTCCTTCTTCATTCAGATGTAAACGGTCTCTCGCATACAATTCCTCTCTTTCCTCAAATGCACTCCAAGCATCCACATATACCAGTCCTCTCTTGTCACACATTCTAGCTATTATGTCATTCAATATTACTGCTCTTCTGCTCAGCTCGTCATTATCATACCTAGGCAACACGCACACTATTTTTCCTCTCTCTGTCTTCTTCTGTACAGCCTAAAAACAAAGAACTTTCATACGCTAGAAGTGATTCGAACACGCAACCTTCTGATCTGGAGTCAGACGCCTTACCATTGCACCACCAGCCCGCTACAAGCTGTAGTATGACAGATATTGTGCAAACGTTCAGAATCTGCCTTGATGGGTCTGTGGACTCCATGGAGTAGCCACATAATAATAATAATGTGTATCCTGATTGGCTGAGTGGTTAGTGTATCTGCTCTTAACCAACAGGCTATAGTTTTAAATCCTGCCTTGCTCATGGATGTTTGTGATTGTCTTTAGATGAGGATTTTCTTCATCCAAGTGTGAGATCACACCCTGCTTATTTGTAAGCTTTGAAGTGGCTTCCAATAAGTTGGGTGGTCTCTCTCTTTACTGTTAAGTTGAAACAGCATCTTCAGAGCAAAATAACTTATTACAAGAACACAAGGCAGTGCAATGAAGTAATTCTGCAGTTTCAACTTGTAACCAAAACAGAGAACTAATGTTCTTTTATAGTATCCTCTAGAATTGGATTTGAAGTCATTTTCATCCATGGACTGAAAGTAGTCTTAAAACAAGTCTCCCAATTTTGAGTAAATTGGGAGAGTTGTTTTAAGAGACACCATATTTGAAATGAGGGGGAGGGGGAATGAATCATATTCAAGCTAACTCCAAAAATAATCTTTCAAATTTGTAATGGCTTCTGTTTAGTATCACTGTTTTCTTCTATTTAATTCTGTTTAATTCTGGGCATCTAGCTTGTGGTTTAAAGACCACCTGCTGGACAACCCTTCTGTTTTTTTGAGACTATTTTTGGAGTCAATATCAGCAGTAAAGCATTCTCCTAATCTCAGAGTATGGCTGCATCAGTACTGGTAGTTCCTGACTTTGTGAGTTAATTCATTCATAGTATGAGTTAATAAAGTAAAAACTTGTAAAGCAGGAATATAATTTCCATAGGCTGTTAAACACAGGGATTGTGTTCCTAACAATGAAATTTGACCATAATAATGTTAAATAAAGGTAAAAAAACGATAATTTACTCGTATGCTTAAACAATGATTGATTTATCCACCTTCACAGCTTGTAACTCTATACAAAGCCCAAATCTGCCCAGCCAGAATATTGCTCCCATATTTGGGGTGGAGCACCAAAATCCTTTCTAAGATTGTCTGATTCTATCCAGAAGAGAAAACTGAACGTCTGGCTAATTAATGATACCTCTCTCACATACTCACTCCAATCCCATTCTCATAGACGTTCAGTTTTTGCCTTGTGCCTCTTCTGCAGATACTTTCATGGACAGTGCTCTGCTGAATTGGCCACTATTATTCTTCCACTCTCCTCCAAAATCATTAAAACAAGAGCCACTGCTAACAACACCCCTTTACAGTCCATCTTGAAACTCACTGCCTCCTCCTTCATCCCATCTACTTCTGTCCTTTGGAAAGTTTCTCCCACTGTGCCTTCCCCAAAGATTACAACCCTCAGTTTTTAAAGCAAATTATGAACAGGTTCCTTCTTTCTTTTATTCCGTTTGCCCACACATGGCATTAATGTGCTGTAGGTCTTGTGGCCTTTCGTGTGTGGATCAGATATTTAAAAAAAATAAATAAATAATCCAAAGAAATGAAAATATAGTCTTCAAAATCAAGCAAATTATAATGATAAAGAAATTATGCCATACAAATGTTAAAGGATATTTTTTATTCTTGATCATCAACTGCACAACTCATTGATGTTTTATCTTCACTGTTTCTTTTTATTAACATCATAATATTAATTCATTTTGGATTACTGCACGGTATTAATGAGATGGATAAAGGTGAAATAAGACAGCAAAAATGAAAAACACAACCACTTTTTGTAATGTCATGGTACCTGCTTTATGTTATGGGACAGTGAGATGCTCTCACAAGCCTGAATTCTTGTAGATTAGTATGTATAGCTATGCACATGGTTTGAAATTCCATATTTATGAATGCTTAGCATTTATTGATATATACAGAGTGTCCCATAAGTCCCCAAATATTTCAATAATTCATAAAAATTAGAAAAATTAGTATATTAGAGTGCGGTTTGCATGAAAGTGAATTGCAAGGAGGGGTTGGGAGAAAAAATTTAGTTCAAATTTTCACCAATAGAGGGAAAAAGCAGCGATGATAGTCTGAATAGCATTCAAAACTTATTTAATCGTATGCAGGAAACCCATTACATATTACTACAGTAATTGTTCAATGTATCTGCCAGCACAAGCAATTACATTCTGCAAGTGGGTGAGAACACCATTTACAGAAGTATGGAGCATATCCGGGTGGATGCAAGCAACTTCATCGTGAATGGCATCTTTTAAATCTGCTAAGGAAGATAGGCTGTTCAGGTACACTCAGGACTCACAGCCCCACAACCAAAAATCTACTGGCATCAAGTCCAGGGACCAAGGAGGCTATGCGGAGTTGCAGTTATGGCTAATGAGTCATTCTTCACCAAATGTGCTGATGAGAAACTGCTTCACATGAGAAGTGATAAGGGGTGACACCACATCCTGCATGAACGTGACTGTTTGAAGAACATTTTTTTCCCACAAGCATGGTACCACGTTTTTGCATAGCAGTTGCAAGTAGCGCTGTGCATTTATTGAACACATCTTCCATCCCCTTGTTGCACATGGCTCTTCAAAGAAAAAGGGACTAACCATGATGGATACAGTGAACTGCACCAAACGGTGAGTTACGGTGAAATCGTCTCCTCTGTGTAGTCATGTGAATTGTCCTTTGCCCAAATTCGACAGCTATGCATATTAACTGCCCCATGTAATGCTCTTCATCTGTCTAGAAGATGTACAGTCATTGTGGATATGCAGCTTTTGTCAAAGCCCACATTGTGAATTCCTCCCTCTTAGTGGTATCACTTGGTAACATCTGGTAAAGAGATTGCAGCTTGTATAGATACAAGCCGAACACACCATGAAAGATGCGGAACACGGACGTTTTTGCTAAGCCTGTGATTCTTGTAGCTTCCTATGCACTGCTTTCACTGCTCGTTCATTATGCCACTCTAGGGCATTCATTTATACCATAATGCTGGTACAGGCTTCGGATTAACACTGGTCTGTTGGTGCAATGGCTATCTGACAAATTTCCAGTTTCCTTGAAACATAGTGATAGAGACTGTAGTCTGGCAGGAGTGATAGAGCCTCAGCCTTTCTTCATTCTTTTCTGTGTTTGAAACTTTCGTAAAGCTTCCGCTAACGATTTCCCCACTTACATAAAACAGCTTCATTAACAATGCCTTATCCACCAATGTAAGCATCACGGCAACAAATTTTTCTTTTCACAAAAATAATTCTGTTTGTCCCGATGACTGGGAATTTGCACACATTCATTACAAGCTGCCAGCACTACACCCTACAATTTATAGAACTCTCATTTGCACATATTTACAAATGAAATGTATTGTTCAGTGCCTTCCTATTGGTAAAAATTTGAACTAGATTTTTTCTCCCTGCCAAAAAAAAAAATCCCCCTCCTTGCGATTCACTTTCATGCAAACAGCACTTTAATATACCAATTTTTCTGAATTATTGAAATATTTCAGGACTTATGGGATGTTTCATATATATACAACTCTTAGTGGTTGGGACACACTAGGACTTTTTTTTTTTTTTTCAATTATGATTATTTCCATTAGTCACTTGATTGTACTGTCTTTAATAAGTACTTTTCTACACTGAAGTTGCTGGTTTAATAGGTTCATGTATACCTTGCTATATGATAACGTTAATTATATTTTTTGCTGCTAACCTAGATCTAAATTTTCATTTTAGTCTAAATATGAATTGTGTAGACAAATAACACTTTGCAACCTGAAACTTTACCTCAAGACATAATGTTATATATATTGGCACCTCCAGACACTCATTGATGGAGAGTTGTTTTGCAGGTCACAAAATACCTGACTGCAGACAACAGTCACTGAAGACTCACAGTGCCCATTGCATTCGTTTGGCACATGTAAGAAAAACCTTGATCTCATGTCATTCTTCCTGACTCACCCTCACTCAACTTCAGGTCATTTCTGGAAGAGAACACTGACTCTTCTATTATTACTTCCCTTTTCCTTATTCTCAAACTTTGCAAATTTCATTCCTTCATCACCTTAGTCACCTGCCACTGTATCTTTATTTTGATCGTTTCCTTATCTCCATGAAACCTAGGCAACCATAGAGCACAAAGAAGAGAGTCAGTGTTCTCTTCAACTTTGCAGTTATCTGATATGATGACTTAAGTCATCATATATATATATACTACCTTAGCAATCTTTGTAATATGGCCTTTAAACTAGCTCACTGTTATCACCGCTTGGTTTCTAATTTCATCAGTCTTTGAATCAAATTCGCATTAAATGCCTGCAGTATCTTCAGTCCGAAATGCATAACTTTGCATCGAGCAAGATTATAAAAGTGACACTCATTAATATTTGCCCATAGAATTAGTCTGTTCAAGTCAGCCTGGGGGTTCCATATCAAATATCTCCCTTATCATCCCACCCAACTTTGTATCCAATATGTAACTGGATATTCCTCTCCAGACTACTGGATGTGGTCTGGAGACGTATATCCAATACAAGTTAAGGAGACGTAGTCCAAGCATAAACTCCTGTAGTATCGCATTAGTCACTCTCCCATTCTTAGACTCAATGCCTCTATACATCACTCACCTATACTCAGTCAGCCATTTTGATCCATGTGACAAGTTTACTTTGCCTACCCATTACCTCAAGTTTTTATAATAACTTCTCGTATGAAATCTTTTCAAATGCCTTCACAGTGTCCACCAATATCCTGATATGTCCATTCTGCTTTGTCATTCAATTGTTAAAAAAAAAAAAAAAAAAAAGTGAGCAGATTGGTCTATAATTTTACCATGAGAGGCTGTAAAGTCTATAGAACATATGCTATGTGTGGGCAGGGATCAAGAGAAAAGTAATCGGTTGATATTCCTTTTGAAGAGCTGGAGAAATTCTCCAGAGCTGAGGTAGATCGAATGAAGGAAGAATGGGAGTAGCAGGTTCAGTTTATAAGTTTAACAGAAATGGGGAAGCATGATGAATGCCTGTTCTGTGGAATAGTGCTTGTGAAAATAAGTGTAGAAGTACACATTGTGGAAACAGTCTGTGAGAGAGGGATTGTCAGTTAGCAAACTATCTTCTGGGTAGGAACAAGAATTTTTAAGAGAGGTTTTTTGGTACACTCATACACATACTGGCTACTAAATTAGAAACTTTTATTTAATACTGTGTAGGCAGACCTCCTTTAGCTATTGCCAATACCGATCCTCTTGAATTCCCTGTGCATAGTTCGGTGAGATATGGATCATGAACAGCCTTCATTAAATGCTTCGGTCAATTGCTGCACATAAGAAATTCTGTTTGTTTGTACATGTCTTCTCAGATGAAGCTGATCTAATTCCTGAGAGACTGTCTTAGGACCACAGTTACACCTCTGAGACAAGCAACGTGGGTTATTTTTCCACTGATTAAACACCCAAGATATCTCACTTTTTGAGAAATCAATTAGCTCTTCTGTTTTTAAAATCATGGCTCCAGCAAGATGGGCTCCACAATAAGCATAGAACTCCAAAAGATTCTTTCCCATTGTGATCAACACTGTTGACAATTACTGACCCAACAACATTCTTAAATAGTTACTAGAACATGTAATGATGCATGTGACCAAGTATTCTGCATATATGCTACATGAATGACATCTGCATAAAGGTTTATTCAGTGGCCAGAATACATGTACATGTTAACCCATATATAGGTTGCAAAATCCAATAAACTGACATCTCATCTACCAACTACATGAAATATCATTAACAAATAAGTTGAAGAGTAGTGGTTCAATAATGGAAACTTGTGGTACAGTACACGACTGTTTAATCGTTTTTTGGAACATTGCTTCTCTACACAATTTTTCTTCAGCCAATGTGATTTTTATAGCAACTCTTTTATAGCTGTTCTCTACTTATGTTATTCTCCTGTATATATGCATAGATTATATTCATAATTCTTCCTGTTAATATTGTATATATGTAGTTTGATGAACGTATAGACTTTGGATTGTTTTAACAGTGCTTTTTTTTTTTTTTTGGCTATCCATGTATATGATGATTGATTGAGTTCAATATTCATTCAAGTTTCCTAAATAATTTGATGTCATTAGAAGTTTGACTAGCAGTCACAGATGTATATTAACTTTTTATACCAGAAGTTCTAGAGCTGACTACATCATATGGTATGAGAGAGAGAGAGAGAGCATGAAAGAGTTACTGAAAGTAGCTAAAGAGAAGAATAAGATAATCTGTTACCAAAGTATGCCAGAGGTCAGTTGAGGAGGGCCACAACAGTGAATGAGTCAGTGTGTAGGTTATGCTAGAGGAATGATATGGAGTTTATGGATGTGCACCGTGAGTGTGATGGATGAAAGGATTTACAAAAAGTGAACATCTTGCACCTGAACGGATTTGTTTAGAGTCTGGAAAAAGTGTTGTTGAATAAAGTGAAACTAGAGATGCAAAATCAGGGAAACTAGAACTGTCGGGGGGGGGGGGGGGCTGTTGTATATGATGATTGATTGAGTTCAATATTCATTCAAGTTTCCTAAATAATTTGATGTCATTAGAAGTTTGACTAGCAGTCACAGATGTATATTAATTTTTTATACCAGAAGTTCTAGAGCTGACTACATCATGTGGTATGAGAGAGAGAGAGAGCATGAAAGAGTTACTGAAAGTAGCTAAAGAGAAGAATAAGATAATCTGTTACCAAAGTATGCCAGAGGTCAGTTGAGGAGGGCCACAACAGTGAATGAGTCAGTGTGTAGGTTATGCTAGAGGAATGATATGGAGTTTATGGATGTGCACCGTGAGTTTGATGGATGAAAGGATTTACAAAAAGTGAACATCTTGCACCTGAACGGATATGTTTAGAGTCTGGAAAAAGTGTTGTTGAATAAAGTGAAACTAGAGATGCAAAATCAGGGAAACTAGAACTGTCGGGGGGGGGCTGTTGAATGAGCACCTCTAATCTCAAAGGTTATTGGCATTAGTTCAGACAACTGACAGATGACATAGTTAGTGGGACAGAATGTGAAGGGTATAGTATTTTCACAGAAGATAGATGAAAAAGAATAGGGGAGAAGGGATAAGAGTTCATGATACTGATGAACTGCTACCAAAATTGAGTAATCGTTCATCTGGAGGTCAGTGAAAATAGCGCATTCGAGGCCATCTATTGTGAGAGAGGCCAAGGACAAAATATATTCAGTTGATTGCTGCTATTGACCATGGGATGCAAAGGATGATGCAGATAGTATGCATCAGCAAATCAGCTCAATGAACAAAGGGGAGAAGTGATTATTATAGAGGGCTCCAACTATGGGAACATACACTGCTTTGAAAGACATCAATGGACACCATAGTGTGAGGAACAAATGCCATGGTGCCAGTGGCGTTGCTAGAGCTTTTGCCGCCCGCCTTAGTCCCTGAATTTGCTGCCCCTTTCAATACACACCAAAAATGCGCTACAAAGAGTCAAAACGACATATAGAGTAAGGTTCAAAATGCCGCTCAGGGAAGACTTCCCCCTCTGCACTCCTCCCCCCTCCCCCCAGCTACGCCACTGCATGGTGCCTATCTTAATAAGATGTAGGACCTCCTTTTGCCATGATGACTGCAGCAATCATATGGGGGGGTATACTTACCACAAAGGCATGATAGCAATCAGTGGGAAATTTGAACCATTCTTCCAGTAGGCATTATGAGGTCCTGGACTGTTGTGAGGTGGACGTCCCTTGATCTCATCCAAGGTTCTGGTTCATCCTACAGATGTTCAATAGGGTGGAAATCAGAGCTTTGTGGAGACCAGCCAAATCTGATGTTGGATGTTGATTCATTGATGTTGATTTCCACAAATTCCATAGTTACTACACCAGCAGCTTTATGACACAGTGCATTGTCTTGCTGAAAGAGACAGTGATCAGTTCTGTAGAAATGCCACAGAGTAGGAAGCATTGCATTGTTCAGAATGTTCAGATACCTCTCAGAGTTCAATGTTCGTGGCTACACAAACAAAGGTCCGAGGTGACGGTGTGTCCTGGAAAAACAGGACACACCGCTACCTCCAAATTTCATAGTTGAGGTTATGTACTCTGGAAAGAGACTTTCACCAGGCATCTGCCACGCCCATGCCTGTCCATGAGCTTGGTAGAAGATGTGTGATTCATTGCTTTTTCAACAGATAGGCCTGCATCATGACATTCTATCACAATGCCTGTTTCAAACTACATCAGTTCCCTTCTTGCAGCTGTTTCACCCAGTTGCACTGACTTGGGAGCATCATATACTGGCTACAAACATGTGACTTGTTACATGGCATGATGCAACTTGCCCTTAGGTGTGTCCATTCTTTCCAAGTAATGTAGATTGGAATGAGGAAAGGACAAAGAAAAGGAAGGAAAAGGAATTTATGTAGTTACCAAGGAATAAATACCTCAGGCTACATGTGATAGAAGGTACCATAGGTTTGAGAGTGAGCTAGTAACTGCATCAGAGGATTTATCTGTAACCAAGATGACTCTGTTGTTACCAATTGGTGAGTGATCATGCGGTCTTGACGAGGAATTTTCATATAAAATAGGATATATATATATATATATATAGAGAGAGAGACCTCATCTTGACTCTTATGCACAGATCTAGTTATCTGCATATCTTGTGGTTAAGGAGGAGGTGTAGAGGCGAGCAAGCAGTCCTCTGGAGTACACATTTATGAGGATTGTTTAAAGATTTGTGGGTTACAGAAATTGGTTAATAGGCAGAAAGGGATTATATGATTGAAACATACAAATTACTGAAAGGTTTTAATAAGATTGATACAGAGGAAATTGTTAGGTATGGAGGTTGTGAGAATTAGCAACCATTCCTGGAAATTGAGTGAATGTATACAGTGGATGAGTTTAAGGAAATATTATCAGAGACCTCGAAGATATCTTGGACTCATTGAGGGAGATGCAGTCCTTGTTGTGGAGGTTCAGGTGCATTCATATCCAGTCCTTGTAAAGAAGCAAAAAATTTCCTTATCCTTGCATAACAATGTTTATTTCAACATTGCAGTTATCCTCTGAGTTGTATTTTGTATGTGACCTTTGAACTTTAAATTCCTATCCACCAATAATTCAAAGATCCCTACCCTCATCAGTTTCTTGTAGCATAATCCCACCAATATAGTATGCCATTGAAAATCTAATCATGTCCAAAGGGCATAACTTTACACTTACTAAGTTCATGAAATGACAACCATACCATTTGTCTTGCTGTCTATCAGTATTTGCATCCCCCCTTGTACAATGGGATGATCATACATTCTTTCCATTCTTATGGAATTTTTCCTGATCTGAGATTCACATTATACAAACATATCAAGGGCTTAGCTAGTTCAGCTGAACACTCCTTTAGCATATGTGCTGATATCCCATCTGTCCTTATTGCTGAATTCTTATCCAGGTTATGCAGCAGTATCCAATGTTGTGGTAGCTGTGTGCTGTGATATACCAGGTTGATAGATCCTAGGAGATTGAGCATTCATTATTTGAACAATTGCATCTGCTTCTGACACAAGGATAGGTACCTCTTCATTCATTAAAGTTATTCTTTTGAGTCATCTTTAGCCTGCATTGCCAATTTCTTTTCATTCTCTGATTTAGCTTTCCATACAATACTTGTAAGTTTTCTGTCCTGCACTTTATATATTTCATGCCTCCTCTCACCCTTACTCTCACAATATTTCTTCCACATTATCCTCTTCTTATGGGTCTCTTGCTTAATAAGGTTTCATGTTCATTTCATTCCCACCCTATTTGTACTTCAAACTCTAGGGACACATTTAAATAATGCATTATTTAAGAATCCTTTCAGAGCTACTCATGCAATTGCTGATTATCCTTACTATTCAGTAGCTCAGTGTGCTTCAAACTTTATTAACTGCGACTCCAATAAAAAATACAGTTTATATCACAACCGAGTATGCTTGCAATATGTTAAACTGAAACAAAAGTATCAGGAGCTAAAATGTGCCCTTACTATATATAGAATGAAAATGTAACCAAGTTAATATGAAATATGATTTTTTTAAAGTTAAATACGGGGAGGGGGGGACGACACAGACAATCATCAGACAGCTAAATGAATTTTTTTATACTACTTATGAAAACAAATGCTGTGAGAGGTCTCACTAGTGAAGGCAAATGTCACAAATTCCCTCCCAGCCTATTTGAACACTTGTAGAAAATCAAAGTGTTTTAAAGCTACAAAATATGTGAGATCCACTCTAATATTTTCTGTTCTATTTCATTAAATAAGGTAGTCATGACCCACTAAATTCATTTCAGGACTCACAAATGGTCATGACTTGCAGTTTGAAAAACACTGCGGCTGCTGATACCATAGGACTGAACATGTTGAGTTTTCATACTTTCCAATTTCTTTGTAGTTCGGAATACATGTTTGTTCCTAATTGGAACAAACATCCATATACTTAGCTACTCCCTAGGTCAGTACACTGCGATCACTTACCAACTGGTGGCAAAACAGTCATCTTCTTAATTGATGCTATAATGAAATCTAATGCTCTTTGGCCTTGAAATGCTTCTTTCGAGTGTTACTCTGTGCACAGCTGAAGAATTCAAGTCATCTTGAAGAAGAATCTTGCCATCTCTTTATGAGGTTGGTTATATGGTTATATTTTTGGATATTTTTGATAATGCATGTTTTTCAGTCTCATCACCAATCTTGTTGTTTTTTTGCTGTGTTCATTTTTATTCAAATGAATACACACACACACATCTTTATCATAATAAAGATAACTCCATTTATTAAGTTAAGTAATCAAGCAGGTGGTTGCTTGATTACTTTACTTAATAGTCAGCAATAGTTTTATCTCAGACTAAAACTATTACTGACTATTTGGTGGGAATGCTGAAGTTCCATAGTATTTCTCACCAAATATTTGGTTTCAAGATTGTTGGAAATTATTAGTTTGTATATGAGATGCTGAAATATTTCATTGCAGGATTTGTCTAATTTTCCTTTTGTTTTAATAGCAGTATTTTATGTGAAAGATGAATCAAAATTAGTCAAATCTACCATTCATCCTTCCAGCTACCATAACCACTATGAAAATATTTATACTGAGAGAGTGAGGGATTTATAAAAGATTTTTATATCTATCACTCTCTCTTTTATAAATATTTATAAAAGAGAGAGTGAGAGATTATCACTGTATTTAATAGCTAGCTAGTTTGCATTTTTATAATTTCAGTTAAATTATTTTGTGATGAATATGTTCCTTTAATGCTTTTTTGGCTTATAATAAAGTTTGGATACTAAAAGCTTTCTAATATATAAATATATTTTTTTTTAGATAAGGAAGATACAACACCACCACAATTGCTGCTTGAATTCAAGGTGTTTCTCAAAAATGCTATTAATGATCTCCATACACAGGTAGGAAAAGCTAATTTGGGGTAGGGGAAAAAATTCATTATTTTCAAAGAATAAACATTTTATTTACACACACAGATAGATAGCTTTTATTATTATTATTATTTTTTTTTATAGATCCTAAAAGAAAGTTATTAAAATTAAGTAATTTGTGCTTCCTCAATTAATGAATACTAAAAGGTGTCCTAACTAAAACAGTATACTTCTACTATGATATATGCATACACTATTGGAACATTGGAGATTCAAAAATTCATTAGAACAATAGGCATTTATTAACAAATGATATGAAAATTCCGTTCCTGAAATTGTTCATATGCTTAATGCATGATATTTGTTATTTAAAATAATCTGGCTACCACAATAGTCATTTTGGAAAGAGACAGAATGCTTTTTTTGTGACAGACACAAAAGAGGATTGCCAGATGTGAATTCTTGGCAAGCAAGCAAATAACAGATACATAGCAAGGTTTAATTGGCTTTGGGGGGGGGGGGGGGATGAGTTCTGTGTAACATTCATGATTGGCTGCTGAAAGCAGATCAAGATATTTAATAAATATCTTTGATCTGTCAGGCCATTGAATGTATTCATCTAATCATTGAATACATTCAGTTGTCTGATTTAAGTCTACAAAAGCATCAAGTTTGTTACTTGGCAGTGGGGGGGGGAGGTACTTTTATGCTACTATACTTTTTAGAGGAGGAAATAATTAAAATTTCTCCCTGTCACTAAATATCACAGAACTTTATGCTTTCCTTTCTCTCCTCTATGCCATTGATTTTGATTTGATGAAAAATTTGATTTGGTTATGGGCTAGTTTTTCTATATGTAAATGCCAGGAGTATCAGAAATAGAAGATATGAGTTTGTGTCATTGATGGACTCAGCTTGCCTGAAGATTATCAGTATCGGCAAAATGCGGTAACAAAAGGTAATGTCCTGATATGAAGAGAGAAGGAACATAGCATATTTTGGAAGGATAAGAAGGTAAATGGAATAGTAGAGTAATACTTATATGTTGAGTTGTGCACTCTGAGTAGAGAATTAGGAAGAAAAAGCAAATGGCAGTGATGGTTTTGAGCGTGTATGGTCTGAGTGAAGATGGGCAGGACAGAATATTTAATGGGATGTTACTCTAGGCTAGGGAGCAAGAAATTTTAGACCAAATGGTGGTTTGGTAAATGTACAAAGAGTGATCATTATGTGGGATTTTTAACTATATCGATATAAATTGTATAGAGGAAACAGCATACAGTAGTAAGGCAACTAAATTTCTGCAGTTCTTGAGGAACAAATGTCTTAGGCAGCATGTGGTAGAGGGAACAGTAGGATCAAGAGTTTTGGGTATTTTCATAGTGGCAGAGGATTGCAATAGCATCCCTGCTCCAGGTTTATGAGAGAGATTATGTAATCTTGATTGGAGTATGAATAGGTATATGGATGTATGAAGGGGAACGAATTTACTTGGACTTATAAGGCAGTTGATTGTAGTAGACTTAGTAACCAGCTTGGGATAGTAGCATCATTAGTAATATTATCATTGTCATCATCATCATTTCTCCATAGAGTCCAAAGACTCGTTGACTCAAAGACACGCACGCACGCACAGCTCATCATACTTTGAAATAAATGCATTCAGTTTCCACACGCTTGTCACTCTCTCAGGCAATGCATTCCAGTTATGCACCACACTCCATGTAGAAAACCAACTCCTCACCCTTCTCTTGTTCACACTCCCTTCTTATTCAGCTTCCAGGAGGGACCTTTTATCTCCCCCCCCCCCAAAAAAAAAAAAAATACAGCCATACCCAGATAAATGGGTGAGGGTTGAGCCGAATGTCTAGGAACCCATCCTCATAAAATAAAAAAAGGAAAGTGCTTTGTTATGGAAACCAAAATCACAGAAAAATCTGACCAACCCTAAATGAAGACAAACTGTTGAGAAGGGCATCCCCTAGTAAAAGCTCTTATGGAAAAGTAGGGAATTGAGGAATACAACAGAAAATTCGGACAAGACTCAAAAACTAAAAGAGATGTACAAATTATTTGGAGGTAAACAACAATATGAATTGAATGTTGGAATGTGATTACTGTATGAAACATCAAAAGAAGCCAATATAGCCAAAGAAATGAAAGACTACAAAATTGAAATATTGAGAATAAGTGAGACAAAATGTAATGGACTTTGATCTGGTTGAGTTCAGAAGAAACAATAATATACTCTGGAAACAGACGAGGATAATGAACATGCTAAAGGAATGGTAATAATGATGTCCAGTAAAGCAAGAGCAGCAAGATAGAATGGGAATCAATTACAGAAAGACGCATAAGAGCAAGATTTAACTCAAGATTCTATAAAGTGGCAATTATAAATGTATATGTAAATGAATATAAAACAATAGATGGTACAAATCCTAGAGATATAGTAATGGGTGATCTACATGCTAAAATAGGAAGTAATCATACAAGTAGATAAATGATAATGGGAAAAGAAGGTATAAATAATATAAATGAGAATGGAGAGATGTTACTGGATTTCTGCATTAGTAATAGGAGGCTCTATCTTTAAGCATAAAAATATACATAATGTGGAGAGCAACCAGATGTAAAAATTTATAATCGATCAGTCTGATGATCATTATCAAATGAGTCGAACTGAAAACAGACAAAAAAAAACAAGAGGTCTGAAGCTAAAAAAGAAAATTTTAAGAATAATCAAGAGAATGAGCATAAGCCAATAATTATTTATGCCGATTCTATGATAAGGGGAGTTCTTCATGAATGTGCTACATGATCCCTGATGCAAAAATTAATAATATTAGTAATGCTGTGAGAATGCAGAAAGGGAAGGTGAAACAATGGATTGTTTTGGCTGGAACCAATGACCTTCAGAGGTGAGAAGTATTGTATGAGGGAGAATGTGAAAGAGTTGTTGGAAGAAGAAAGAAAGAAGAGCGAGAGGGTGAAGTTTGCGAGTCTGCTGCCAAGTTGTGATAGAGGTGAACTGAAAAGGAAAACGATCATAGCTAATGAATCAATATGCAGGTTGTGCAGAAGGAATAATGGCCTGAGTTTAATATACTGCACTTAAATGGGTTCGGAGTTAGGTTTCTGGAGAGAGAGCCTTGTTTATTGAGAGTGGGGAAGTTCGAAGTCTGGAAAACTAAAGGAATTAGGGCAAGCATAGACAAGTGTATGTAATATTAAAGCAACTCTTCTTATATATGAAGGGCTAGAAGTTGATAGTGCATGGGAGGCAGTTAAGAAGTGTTTGCATGAAGCAATGGCTGACTGTATACCTAGAGTCTGAATAATAAATCAAGTAGGGGTTAAATAGATGAATAACACCATTAAGCTTGAGCTGCAAAAAAAGAAACAACTATGGAGGGAATTTAAGGAGAAAGGTGACCGGCAGGCACATGAATGGTATAAAGCGCAGGCCAGAAGGGTAACGAGTGTGGTAAGAAAAGCAAAAAAGGATTACGAAAGAACATTGGCCATGCAGGCTAAAGAGAATCCTAAACAGTTTTTTCGATATGTTGCAAGTAAAAGAAAAAATGTATATGGCAGAATGATTTTTAAGAATGCTGATGGTAGGGAGGTAGCCGAATCAGTTGATATAGTTGAATTGTTGAGCGAGCACTTTGCAAGAATATATCTTCCAGGTGGTGACATTGCAGAAATGAATGAACTAATAGATTATACAGGAATTGTGGTGAATGAAGTGGAGGTGAGTAGTCTATTGCAAAACCTCAATGTCAATACATCTGTGGGATTGGATGGTATACCAGCTCATGTCGTATGTGAAGCGGCTAAAGAATTATCAGTACCCTTGACCATTTTGTTTAATTTGAGTCTCAGGTCTGGGTTAGTCCCAAGGGGGGTGGAAAGAGGGGAATATAGTTCCACTGCATAAAGCAACTCTTCTTATATATGAAGTAACATATATAAGAAGAGTTGCTTTCCAAAACTGCTGTTGTAAATTACCGACCGATTAGCATATCAGGAATCGTTGTCAAGGTTTTGGAGAAATTAGTCAAGAGAAGAATACAGGATTGGATAGATGAAAATGTGATACTTTATGGGGGACAACATGGTTTTGTGAAGGGTAGATCATGCCTCAGTAACTTGCTCACGCTTTATAACACAGTGACGGCTGAACTGGATAAGGGTAATGGGTTTACAGTGATTCTACTGGACCTTGCCAAGGCTTCTGACAGGATTCCACATGGAACTCTAATCAGTAAACTGGAGAAGATGGGGATGGATATAGGGTTGGTAAGATGGATAGGAAGGTGGTTGATGGAGAGATACCAGAGAGTGGTTTATTTAGGAGTGGAGTCCAAAAGACGGCTTATGACTAGTGATGTGCAGCAAGGTTCTGTTCTTGGACCACTACTTTTCAATTTGTTCATTAACGATATAGGAAAGGATCTGAGAGGAAGTGTTCACTTGTTTGCTGATGATGCAAAGTTGGGTAGAGCAATTGTGAGTGCACAGGATGTCAAAATTTTGCAGGATGATTTGGATAGTTTGGAGGACTGGGCTAGGGAAAATGGATGTCAATTTAATGTGGCAAAGTGTAAGGTTATGCATTTTGGAGTGAAAAGATTAGCAACAGTATATCACATTGGTGGAACCGTACTCCAGGAGATTGATGAGGCCAGGGATTTGGGAGTGTTGGTGGATAGGGAGTTGAAGTTTAGGGGGCACATTGCAAGTGGCTAAATCAGCTCATCAAATCACTTGGTTGCTGAAAAATACTTTAACAAGCAGAGACAAACAAGTTATTGTTCCACTATATTGAGCATTGATAAGACCCCCATCCAGACTACTGTGCCCAGATATGGGTGCCAGGGTTTTTTCTTGATGGGGGAGACCAGTGACCAAGATAGCAGGTCTGTGGAATGAACCTTATGAGAACAGGTTGAAGATTTGTGTGTTGCAGACATTGGGTGATATGATTGAGACATTGAAATTACTGAAGAGTTTCTATAAGATTAATCCAGAAGATATTTTTGAGAATAGGACTGGTGGTGGGAGGACTAAGGGCCATACATGGAAGCTGGGCAAGAATGTGGTTAGCAGGGGTGTTAGAGCTAGGTTTTTTACTTGGAGAGTGGTGAATGAGTGGAATAAGCTGCCAGAGTCTGTTGTGGGTGCTATGACCGTGAATGAGTTCAAGGCGAGGTATGATAGATACTGTGTGAATATCGAATAGTTGTTCTTGACATGATGTTAGGGCCTTGAAGTTGCCCGAAATAATAATAATAATAATAATATCCTAAAAGATAAAGATCAAATTATTATAATTTGATGAAATGTGGAGGTTAAAGAGTTTAAGATATATTCTTTCTTGTGGTTATATCATTTTTGTTCTACGTGTTTATCAGAACTTTTCAGCCACACCTCGTATTCTCTCAGGCAGCAGTATTGAATGGCATAATCATTTCAGGATGTAAAGGTGGTCGGGGGCCTTAGAGGATGCTATGGTTTCTATATACTAATTCTAGAGGTATCAGAAATAAGAGGGAAGAGTTTTTGGCATTGGTTAGTGCAACCAATTTGCCAAAAGTTACAGGCATTAGTGAGACTTGGCTAGTAGCAGATGACATGGTTACAATAATAGAATGTGATGGATTTAGTATTTTCAGGGAGAATAGAGTAGATAGGACGGGGGGGGGGGGATACAGCTGATGATAGCAGATGAATTGCAGCCAACAAAATTAGTAGTCATTGGGGTAGGTGGCAGTTCTTTTGAGTCAATCTAGTGTGAGATTGAGGCCAATAAGACTAAATAAAATTGGTTTCTGCTATAGGCCAGAAGTGCCAGGGAGATGATGATGTAGAAGAAATGCATCACAGATCAGTACAATGAGTGCAAGTCGAGTAATTATTATAGGGGACTTCAACTTTGGAGACGTATATTGGAAAGAAGAAATTTCACATGGCACAAAGGAAAGGGAATTTATACACTTACTTAGAGATAATTACATGAAGCAGAATATGATAGAGGGGACTTGGGGATTGCAAAGTTAGGAAGGGTGATAAATTATTATCCCAAGACCCCATGGAGTCAAAGACTCAACAAGATTCTGACCCTATAACAAGATTCAACACTGGTTGAATCTTGTTATAGTTTAGAAGACCTCTCCATAACTAAGGTACATTGCCTTCAATTGGGGAAAGTGATCATGTGGTCTTGACTTGGGAGGTAGCAAAACATTGGAAATTCAGTTAAGAAAAAATAGTGGAACTATAAGGCAGGTGATTATTATAGACTTAGGAGGCAGCTTGAAGCAGTAACATGGCATAAAATTCTGCAAGGGAAGGATGTTTGCAGTGCATAAGGAATAGGCAAGGGATATCTGGAGGAAGCAATATCACACTATATATTCAAGGTGAGGAGAGTAAATTAGGTAGGACTTAGATGGATGAGTAATGTCATTAAGCATGAGCTGCCAAATAAGAAAATGCCACAGAGGATATAAAGAGAAAGATGACCAGCAAACTAATGAACAATACAACAGTCAGGCAAGAAAGTTGACCGGTATAGTAAGGAAAGCAAAATCAGATTACAAGAAGAAACCAACCAAGCAGGCCAAAGGAAATCCCAAAGAGTTATTCCATTACACAGCAAGTAGGAGGAAGAATGACTATGTTTAATGAGTGCAGATGGTAGAGAGGTAGCAGAGACAGATGAAATTGTTGAGCTACTGAGTGATCATTTTGCAAGAGTATATCATCTAAGTGAAAGTTTTGTTATGACTGATGTGAGAACAGAGGTTGATGAACTGGAGGTACTTAGGATAATGCAGAATCTGAATGCAAATACAGCTGTAGGATTGGATGGGATATCAACTCATATTTTTTTTTGAGAATGTGCAGAACTGCTGATGCCTTTGACAAGGCTGTTTAATTAAATCTTAGCTCTGGCAAAGTCTTAAGAGTGGAATGAGGGCAAAATAATTCCTTTTGCATAAAGGAGGATCTAAGTCTGTGGTAGCAAATTATAGAGCAATCAGTATCTCAGGAGTAGTAGTAAAAATACTAGAAAAGTTGGTCAAAAAGAGAATTCAAGAATGGGTAGATAAGAATATGATACTGTATGAGAGACAGCATGGCTTTGTAAAGGGCTTGTCAGGCCTTACTTAGTAATTTGCTAACTTTTTATAATAGAGTGACAGCTGAGTTGGATAAAGGAAATAGCTACACAATGTTACTGCCGGATTTTACAGAAGCGTTTGACAGGATACCACAAGGAACGTTATGCAAACTGCAACAAATGGGGATGGATATAAGGAGCAGAATTCAGGAGAAGGCAGGTGACTAGTGGTGTGCTTGACCACTGCTAATTTGTATATGAATGATATAGGAAATAATTTGAATTGAGATATTCAGTTGTTTGCTGCTGATGGATGTGTAGGATAATGGTTAATCAAAGTGATGTTAGAGGCTTGCAGGATGATTTGAATAGACTGACAGTATGGGCAAAACATAATGGATGTCAATTTAATATGGAAAAGTGATAAGTTTTGCATTTTGGGATACAAAGATTACAAGCTATGTACCACATTGAGGGAACTGTACTCCATGAAATTAATGAAGACAGGGATTTGGGAGGGTAGTAGTAGTAGTAGGTAGAGAGTTAAAACTTAGTGAGAATATTTGCAAGTAGTCAGGATTACTTGCACAATTATTTGATTATTAAAGAACACACTAACAAGCAGAGATAAGGGAGTTATCATTCCTTCCTTTTTATAAAGCCTTAATGCAATCACATCTGGATTATTGTCTCAGGTCTGGTTGCCTGAGTTTCTTGGGATGAGAAAGAGGTGGAAAGGATCCAGATTTGATTGACCAAGTTTGTCATTGGTCTGTGGAATGCTCTGTATGCAGAAAGATAAGATTGGATGTTTGTGGAGTTCAAAAGTTGGTTGATAAGCAAAAAAAAAAAAAAGGGGGAATATGTTAGAAGCATTTAAATTACTTAAAGGATTTTATAGGATTGATGCAGGGGAAATGTTTCAGCACTTCGCTAGATTTTTTGCTCAGAGAGTGCTGAATGAATGGAAAGTTGCCTGAGTCAGTTGTAAGTGCTTCCTGTTAATGGTTTCAAGGAGAGGTACGATAGACATTGTGTTGATAATTTGAATCTCCCACGATGAGTTTTAGGACTCCATGAGGTGCCCATGCAACAATAATAATAATGATGATACAAAGAAAATGGAGAGAATTTCTTTTGGATGTGAGATCAGTGGGAGGAGCAAATGTTTTTGCAGACCATTTTTTAGTAATAGGAAAAATTAAAATAAGATTAATGACCATAAAGAAAGAGTAGTGGGAAAAATATAATGTATAACATAAACAATTAAAAATATTGAAAGTAAAAGAAGATATGCAGTGCACTGCAGAAAAATACTAGGAGTGCATAGAAGAAAAGACAAAGAATGGATATCTTCACACACACACACACACACACACACACACACACACACACACACACACACACACACACAAAACTCAAAATTGAAGAAAGAAAAAATAAATAAAGAGAAAAATAATATCAGATTACCAAGAGAAATATGAAGAAATTAAGAAAAATGCAAAAAAAGATGAGAAAGTTTATAGATAAATCTACAAAAAGAGGCAGAAATTGCAGCTAATAGAGGCAGTGCTAAAACATTATATATTACGAGAACAATGAGAGGAAAGAAAAAAAGAAGAGATATTAATTCAACACAAAAAATGAAAATAAACAATAATAAAAAAAGAAAATAGAAAGATATCAAAGAGATAATGAATAGAGAATAACTTGAAAAAGGAATTCAAATACCAGAAAGAAAATAATTATTGTTGCATGGGCACCTCATGGAGTCCTAATACTCATCGTGGGAGTTTTCTTTAATAAAAAATATTAAAAATAGATGCTAAAGAAATAAAAGAAAAATTGACATACAAAAAGTACTAAAAGAAAGTAAAAATGGTAAAACATCTGATATATACGATATACATCATCATCATCATCAAATTCCTGCCATGTACCCTCAAGGGGTGTACAGGATATGACAGTACTACATGAAAAATTTACATCATTACTAACTTCCTATCTACAATTTTCCTCCAAATCAGTCTGTTACTTGTCAAGACTCCAACATTATCAGATCTTATATTTCTATCATCTAAGGCACTTTGTGCCGTATCAATCCACCTATATCTTGGTCTTCCTCTGGATCGTTTTCCTGCCAACCTGGCAGAGAACACTTGTTTTGCTAATCTTTCCTCTCCCATTCTATTTAAGTGACCATACCACCTGAGATTAGCTCTGCTAATGCATTCCTGGATGCTGACAATGTCAAGTTCTTTCCTAATATCCTCATTTTTAATATGATATTACCATTGATGCCATCTGTTCACGCCTATAATCTTTCTCAGGACTCTCATATCTGCGGTCTCTAGTCTTTGGTCAAGTGTTTTACTTCTGACCCAGCTCTCAGATCCAAAAGTTAAAACTGGTTTGAACACTGTCTTGTATACAGCTAATTTAGTGTTCCGACTAATTTCTCTCTTATTCCATATGAATTTATTCAGTTGACTTCCCACCATACCAGCTTTGCTGATTCTGTTGTCTATTTCTATATTTAATTTACCATCTTCAGTAAAAATCCTGCCTAAGTAACTGAAATGTTTTACTTGTTCCACTTGTTCACAAATTCCATTCACAACACAGTTGACATTTTCAATGATTCTGCCTATTTTCATTGTCTTTGTCTTTTTATTGCTGACCTTCATACCATATCTATTACAACAGCTATTCAATTTAGTCAGAGAATCTTGCAGACTTGTAGCGGATTTATTTAGAAGCATAACATCATCCGCATAAAGCAAAGAGCTGACATTAACATCTCCAATTTTGATATGATATACCAAATAAACTAATTAAAAGCATATATAGATTTAATGGTGAGTATACTTTACCCATTTCTTAATCAAATATGGATGCAGGAAAAATGCCAGATGAATGGAATATTGGATTAGTGATCAAAATATTAAAAGAAAAAAGATTTAACTTTTTGTTTTATTATGTTTATCTCACACATAGCAGTATAGGAATCTATATTGAGAAAGAGAAAGCTATTGATATTCTGAGGTTGAAATTGTTGGGAAAGGGGAAGGCTGTTCCAGAGGAGAAAGGAAGGTAGATGGAATAAATGAGGAAGAGTTCTCATATACAGTGAGTTGGCAGTGGTGCTGTAAAGGGATGTTGGACAGCCAGCTGCTGCTCTTGTTTAAATAGGCCTAGCAGCAAGTGGAGGAATGATGTGTGCCAATTCACTGGAGCAGTGGTCATGGGAGTACCTGTAGAAGAGACATACTTGAGAGCTACTAATTCTCAGGTGCAATAAATACCGTATTTATTGCACCTGTAATCTACCATATATAGGGGAAACAGGATGCACAATTCCTGTCAGACAAAAGGAACATAAACGACACATTAAATATAATAACTATGGTGAAGCTGGCCTTTCTGATCATGCCCTGAACACTTTACATAGAATTGACTGGAAAAGCACCAGTTGTTTACATCACATACAATATGAATGCAAATTTAAGGAAGCCTATGAGATTCTTATCAACCACCCCAATCTGAACAATAATGATGGTCTTAAAATCCCAAGCATATGGAAGGCACATATTCTACCCACCCACGGAACCTTTCTTCCTAAGAGTTAACTATAAACTGTAGATAATCCAGAATCCTAAATCTAATATAACAATTGTAATGTTAAAAATAGGACATCATTGTTACTGTAAGAAATCTATAAGAAAGAATGTTTCTCTCATGTTATCTTAAATAGAATTTAGCTTTGATGTAGTTTCTAAATGTAGTTTTTTGTTTATTTTATTTCATTTATTTATTTAATTTTTTTTTTTCACTAGAGGGCAGGCTAAGAAAAAAGATTAGTTAACAACGTAGATGTAATTTACTTGTATAGAGTGCAACAGCATGTAGCTTGTTCTTATACACATGTATCCTTCTGAAGATGACCTCAATACAGGGGTCGAAACGTAAAGTTATTATTTTATTATTAATCAGTAAAATAATCTTTTCAACACGTGTGTTTTTTGTCCCTAAATTCATAAATATGAATACTGATCACCGTGTAACCTTAAAAGAAAGAGTTATTAATGTTTGTTTCAGCATTGCTATTATCCATCTAGTTCAGTGATGGCAAACCTATGACACACGTGTCAGCACTGACACTCTTGACAGTTTCAGGTGACACACCTTGGATGTTGAAAAATAATGGTATTCTCATGGAAAAACTGCGATAAATCATGTAAGATCGCTCTCAGTTAAGGCGAAAGTAGGTTTGTTCATTGAAAGAACTTTCTACCAATACTCAGCAACAGAAAAGTCATTAAATGTAATGTAAGTTTGCAATTTTAGTTTATTAAATTAATTGTATAATATGAATTCATAGATTTTATATCAATGTTCTATTAAATAAATAGCTTAATACGATATGTATAAGTCACCATCTATGATTATGATTTTATTACATTTATAATGCATATATGCAGGTGGCACATCAACAACGTCAATATTTAAAAAAAAAAAAAAAAAGTTTGACACACCTGGGTAAAAAGGTTCGCCATCACTGATCTAGTTCTATTTGCAATTTTTGCTATATAGCTCCTGAACTTCAACTTCCTATCTACTACAACTCCAAGATCCCTAGCGTAGTCAGTTTTTCTGGCATAATTCTGCCAATATATTATTATTATTAAGAGAGACCTCCAGGGAGTCAGGGACTCATCAAAGGAGGCCACATACCACACACACACACACACACACCAGCTATCTTATTCTTGAATTCATTCACACTGCTTGCACTCATAGCATCCAATGGCAATCCATTCCAATCACACACTACCCTATGAGAAAAAAATTGAGCCCCCCCCCCCTTCTTATCGGCATTCGTTCTCGGCTTCCAAGGATGCTGTCTTGTCCTTTCCCCATGCTCCATAAATTGAAAAATTCTATCAACCGAAATCCTGTATAACCCTTTCAAAAGTTTGTAAGTTTCAATCATATCACCCCTCTTTCTTCTCTTTTCTAGTTTTTGCAGTCTACAAATTCTCAGTCTTCATAATCAATATTCCACAATCCTGATATTATTTGTAACACTCCCCTTTGCACTCTCTCCAGTATATCAGAATTACAACAGAAACCAGGAGACCAGACCTGCGCACAATAGTCCAAGTGAGGTCTTATCAAGGCCAGGTGTGCCTCGGGGAGGGGGGGTCTGTTTTATGGCCATTGTTGTTTTCCAATATCATTGCTAACTGGGTGTTAATGATATTGAGGAAGATTTGAATGGGGATATTCTGTTGTTTGCAGATGATGCAAATTTGGGATGAACTATGAAAAGTAGAGCAGATGTTGTGACAAGAAGACTTGAATAGACATAGACTTGAGTGCATGAGAGTGGGAAACTAGTTCACTGTTGCAAAATGTAAGGTTTTAAAATTTGGAAAACAAAGATAGGATGTAGAATTGTTGGAGGTGGAGTAAATAAAGGATCTTGAGATGATGGAGGCTAAGTATATAAAATTTAGAGGACGTATTGCTACAATTGTGAGGACAACACAATGAATTCCATTGTGTTGTACAAAATGCAATGATGTGGAAGACACTGACTTGTAGAAGTAAGATCCATTGTTTAAGGATCTGATTAGGCCACATATGGACTACTGTTCACAGATTTGGTCACCAGGTTTTCAAAAAGGATGAAGAGATGTTGGAGAGGGTCCAGAGGTGATTCACTAAAAGTTTCTGATCTCTGGAATGCTGAATATGAAGAAAGGTTGAGACAATGCAATTTTCAGAGTCTAATGGAAACGAGGAAGAGGAGTGATATGGTAGTGATGTATAAATTGGTAAGGTGTTGTTATAGGATTAACGTTGAAGAGGTTTTTCATAAAATGGTGGAAGATTGGTGGAGAATAAGAGGTCATCCCTGGAAGCTGTATAAGGAGGGTGTGAGAAGCAGGTTTTTTGAACGGAGAGCTGTGAACGATTGTAATATATTGCTTGAGAGCATAATGTGTGCAGGGAATTTTAATGTGTTTAAGGCACAGTATGATAAGCTGTGTACATGACAAAAGGGACCTCTTAGATAAGTCTGTGACTCCATGTGGGTCACAACTGAGCTCACAGTATGAAAATATCCTAAATTGTGCCCCAACCATCAACTGGACAAAATTAACAATCGCTCTATGGAAAATCTGTTTTCCTAGTTCCACCATTAACTTAAAAGGAAAAATCAATGATGTGATTTTGATCAGTGTGATGGCAGATAATAACAGCCACCATAAATACGTCACTCATGAACTGTGACTGACTTAAAAATATCTGTGAAAAGAATGGAGCCAGACACCAATACCACAGAATGCTGTCCCCGGAACATTGAGAAGCACTCAATAAGGCTACAAAGCAAGTTAGACATGTACTTAAAAACTATCAAAATCAACATTGGGAGACAAAACTTCAGTCCTTAAACACAGAGAACCAGATGCTCTGGAAAAATGAACAAAACGCTACATACAGACCATAAATACTTTCCACTAATTCATGGTGAATGTAGTCTGGTTAACCATGAAGTAGACAAAGCTGAAGCTTTTAGAGAAGCAGTGTAATCCAAACTGCATCCATGCAGATCTAGACTTCATCAGTAAAATGCACATCTAGGTATGTTGTAAGCTAAAATGCACAGAGTATGTAAAATCCATCCAACCAACATCCCCTACTAAGGTCCATGAAATCATCACCAGACGTAAGAATAGGAAACACCAGCCCCACATGGAATTTCTTATGAAAATCATTAATATCTGTCACATAAAGCTGTAATACACATTGTTGCTATTATTAACGCAATAGTAAGTTATCACTACTTCCCAGCACGATGGAAAGGCCGATATAATCTTAACCCTAAAACCAGGAAAAGCAGTACATCTTCCCCCAAACTAGCCAAGAGGGTAATACTAGAAAGACTGCAGAAAGTCACTAAAGAATTAACTCTCATTCCCAATAGGCAATTTTGATTGATTCCAGGAAAACCATAGTTGAACAACTTTGTTTTTCGTTTTTTTTGGGGATGGGGGAGAAAGGGTATCCATGGAAGTGGAGAATGAATGCAGTAAAGAAGGTGCGAGCTAGATTTTTCTCACATAGAGCATGGTGTAACTGGAATGGCTTGCCATTGGAAGTTGTTAGTGCGGGTGTTATTAGTGCAGATGGTGTGAATGATATGTGGCCTCCCTCGATGGTGTGTGAGTCTGCAAGATTTAATGTGACTTGGGGCACTCCATTGTTATTCAATAGACCAAGGGGCATCAGAGATTTGGATACTTGATGAGTCCATGACTCCCTAAAGATCATGCAATAATAACACTAGTGTCTTTCCTTCCATCAAATTGACCACACTACTCCTCCTACACAACCTGTGCCCTAACTCATTTGCAACCATAACTCTTTTTCTCTGCTTACCTCTATCATACCATGGCAGCACACTTGCAGTTTTTACTTTGTTGCTCTTTGCATTCACTTGTACAAGTAACTGTTTCATATCCCCTTACATACTGCACTTGTCAATGCTAGATCACTTGTACCAGCCTAAATAATCATTTCTTTCGCCTTCCTTATCTGCATCTTTACAACATCACTAACATTCTTAATCTTGGCTCCAGGAAAACATGATTTTGTTACTCTTCCCAGCCACTTTTTGATTGTTATTCTTCCCCTTTCGCTCTTTAATGCACTACTACTTTCTCTTCTTGCATCTCTCCCTTTTGCTTCTGTGTCATTATGGCAAAAATTTCATGACATCTGTTATTCAGAGAACTCTCTAATTATGGTAGTTCTTGAAATCTGTCATAAACTAAATTCAAACTGCAAGCAGTTTCAAATGGTATTTTATATAAACAGTTATAAGAGCTTGCTAAATCTAATATTTATTTAAAGGTTCGGCGTAGTGGTTGAGACAGTTGTAGGTGTCCTCCCGCGATGAGTCTTTGGACTCCTTGGAGGTGTCAGGAATAATAATAATACAATAATAACTTCCAATTCCATCTTTATATTCTTTCAGTGTATTTCCTGGTCTGCAACAGTTACCCATCTCCAGTGTTATGTAGCTTCTTCCTAATAGCTGAATGTCAATCCTTTCTTCAACAAACTTAATAGAGTAGTTTGACAAACACAGTTTGTTATGACTTAGATACATCTGTGCAATTTATACACCAGTGAGATATTTAGTAGTGTAGTAAAAGGTAAAAAAAAAATGAATTAGGCATTCCTCATTATATTTCATATCTGTGATTGTGTGTACTGGTGCACACGGAGCCGTTACTGAGATTTCATAAAGAAATCCCAATCAATAAGAAAGTTCACACGATCTTTTATCAATATAGCTACTCTGAATTTAGCTTCGATTGCCCATGCGTTCCGAAATGTATTAAAAGAAGAACAAAATGGCGTCCCTCCTTCCCATTTTTTGAGCTAAAAAAAAACACGTTGATGGAAAGGAATTTTATACTTCAGTTTTCGCTGTTTATTATTTTATATCATTTTGTAATTTATGTAAAGTAAACATTTAAAACAGAGTGGATATTCCAGACCCACCCCCAACTAGCACGTGTTGTGGGTTGGCCCACACCTAGTTCGACAAAACTTGTCTTATATTTTATATATAAAAAACGCTCACTTTCCATCGACATATACTTATCATATTACTTCCAGTGATTTATTGCATCTATTCGCGTGGAAAACCCATTTAATTTTCGAATTACGCTAACTAGCAGAGGAGGTAGGAAATAGCATAAAAATAAAAAAAAAAATATTTAAATCTCAGAATTAAATAACATGCAGTAACAGTTATATATTTGCTACTGAACATATCTACAACACAAAATAGGGTGGAGTTCAAACAATAACGATTACATGGTACACATACTATAACATGTAATATAACCGCACCAATTGGATTAAAACCACCAGTTGTATGACATATAGATGGCAGCACATGGCTGAAGAATATAAAAAACAAGATGTGGTTAGAGGGTCAAACAATTCAAAGGCAGAAGTCAACTCTATGATTTGGTCTCATTTTCTATTAGAATCAATGGTGTCTAACTTTTTTTTTTTTTTTTTTTTACATTCGTCACAGAAAATACTGGCCTAAAAGGTATCCACACATTTTGAATGCCTTCAGGTGGACATTCAAAATAATACAGCGCATGACCGGCTGCAGTAGTAGAGCTACGTATGCACGAGTTGTTTCTGCTCAGTATATATTTATATATATTTTTCAAACGAATATAATATATGCGATACCAAAATTACCAGTTCCTTACAAAAGATTTGCCTTTTCGGCACATGTGACTACTAATGGTGCGGTTGGACACGAGGATATTAAATAACGGGTACTATTTTTTATTTTTTTTAATATGAGAATCCTATTTCGCATATCGTTTTTACATATAAATGTAAAATGTGGGAGTAATGGAAAACACTTGAAAGACAGCAGCGGATAATTATTTTATCCATTTCAATCCTAGCTTGTGTAGCTCGGTGGATGTGGCATTTGCATACCACGGCGCTTGGCTGCACGAAGGAAGACTTGGTTTCGAGTCTAGACTAGAGGAAATTTTTCTAAGCCTTTTTTTCGACCGGTTCCCGAGTTAGTTGATCTCTGGCACGGGCAAGCGGGTTTTTCGTCCCAGAAACTCAAAAAAATCGACTGTAGAATCCACATTATTTCAGACATTAAATATATTGTGTTAGGGACCACGAGATGGCTGTACATTTGAGCCGTCTCTCTTCACTGTGTACCACTTAATTAGTGATAGCCTTGGGCCATCTATCTCTGATTGGTACCAGTGGAGATTGAACTGCCCACTCAGTCTCCAAAAGTTAGATATGGCTAAAAGGCCTCACCTACTCCCTGTATATGGGAATAAAAAGGCGTTAGCTGATTTTTTTTTTTTTTTATATAATTATCGGAAATATAGGAATCGAACCCAGGTCTTTCTGACCAAAAGGCTTCGTCTATACCGACTGAGCTACAGAGGCTCCAGTTAGTACCAAGATTCAGAATTGGGCTGACAACCAAAAAAAACTCTGATGGTCAGCATGGGTTTGTTAAAGAAGGATTGTGTTTTAGCAATCTGCTTACTTATTATAATAAGGTGACAAATGCATTGGATAAGGGTGTTGCATACACAGTGATATAATTTGATTTTGCAAAGGCCTTTGATACATTGCCACATGACAAACTCGTAATTAAATTGAAACAGATGGGGCTAAACAGTAGATTAGTGCACTGGATTGGATTGGATTGGCTTTCTGATGGATATCAGCAAGTTGTCTATGGAGGAAAGATATCCCAGAAGAGGAAAGTTAATAGTGGTGTACCCCAAGGGGTCTGTTTTGGGTCGATTGCTGTTTATTTTGTACGTAAATGATATTGGGAGAAGTCTGAATGGTGATATGCAGTTGTTTGCAGATGATGCAAAGTTGGGGGAGAGCTATCAGGAGTACAGCAGATGCTGTAGCTTTGCAAGAGGACTTGAATATGCTGGCTGAATGGATAAATTAGTTGGGATATGAATTCAATGTTGCGAAGTGCATTTTTGAAATGTGAAGTTTTGAAATTTGGGGAGCAGAGTTGGGATGTAGAGGACACAATCGGTGGAAATATCTTGGAAGAGGCAGAGGAGATGACAGATCTGGGACTGATTGTGAACAAGAATCTGAAATTTCGGGAATATATTACTAACACTGTGAGGAGAGCACAGCGGATAATGGGAATGATGTGGAGGGCACCGAATTGTAAAAGTAAGGATGTTGGTGAGCGCAGGAGACAGGGAACATATTTAGCGCGTGGTATGATAAACTGCATGTGTAACAGTGGGACCTACCACAATGAGTCTTCATGGTTGTTTAATAATAATAATAATGCTTCATTGATTAAACTAGTCCTTGGTTCAAGACTGCTTGGGAAAAGAAAAATTTTGTTTTGTGATTGAATTGTTGTTGTTGGTACAATGATTTTGAAATAATTCTCTTTTGACTTAATGGAAGGGATTTAATGAAATTTAGTGTTTAGGATCACTATTAAATTTCAGCTGTACTATTTTAATTACAAAATAAGGCAAAACGAAATTATATCTATAGGACACATGCAAAAAACTGCTCTAGTGTTCAGTAATGAATGCTGTTATGAAATGCACCATTTGTATGCTTTATTTCATTTTTTTTTTTTTTTTTCATTTTAACTATCAGTTTAGGAGGAAAAACAAATTAAAAGTTAAACAAAGTGGATGTTTGTTCCAAATGAGTTTGAAACTGCAATGGTTTCATAAGGTCATTAACTGGTAGTTGTCTCCTTTGAAATATTTACAATGTTCTCTCTCTCTCTCTCGCACACAAACATACATGCATGCATATTCTGTGCTTTTTTTATTTATTACGTCATTAGTTAGAAGTGCAAATTTTAGTTAAAAGAAGAAATATTTTCAACTTATTAAAAAACACGCAACTATATCTTTCTTCAATGCAGAATGTAATTTATTATTAAATTAATTAAATCAAATAGGAAAGTCGGCAAATCAGATTTTGGTTCAAAAATCAGTCATCTGATACTGAGCAGATGCAGAGTGCTCAAGAATTTTTTAAAGAACTGGTCAGTCCTTATGAATTTCCACGAGGTAAGTATGGAGATTTTTTAACATTTTAATATGATAAATTTTAATATAATATTAATTCATCATCATCATCATGCGTATCAAGGATTTAGGCCTAGCATGGCCTTAGAAGTCATCGTTGAATCGTTTAAGAGGACGTCCTGGTTTTCGTTTTCCTAATATTAATTTAATATGGAATTTAATATTATAAATTTCTTTAGTATTATATTTTGTTTATTTCTTCACAAAATCCTAAATAAAACATACCAGACTTAATAATCATCATATATAATACTGTATTTTCCTAATGTGTTAATAAAGTAAGTTGATAGAATAAGTCAACGTTAGCTGACTTTTGTGTACCTCTACACACTGCCACCAAGCAGTGTGTTGAGTTAGGATAAACTGTCTTTGTTTTCTTCAAAATGTCACTGCATTTTAAAGTCAAAGTTTATAGTAAATAGGAGGAAAATGAGGAATATCCAAATTTTGAAAGTAGTTCAAATGTAACATATCTTTTTATAAGGGGTGGAAACTAGTTATTTTGCAATTTTTTCTCTATTGAATCCATTTAAATCATCGTCATCATAAAATTCCTGATATATGTACCCTCAGGCTTGGGGCATGGGTCCCATGCTACCAAGTTCGTCCCCGGGTTGCGGATAGGGGAATGGCCTCTGGATACAGAGGTTAGCAGCGAATAAACAGGCAAACCTGTGAATAAGCAGTCATGGACAATGGGACGGCATCTATCAACAGGAAGTGGTGAGAGAGACAGTGGCATGGTTATCTCTATATAAAGCCACACATTTTCACTGACGGGGATGTGACATGGCGAGATGTAACCGCCATTAAATAAGTTACAGCCTGCTGGAAGTTGGGGCAGCAACAACTTTCATCCTGATCAGTGGAAGATCACCATAAGTGACAACGGTGTAAAGGATACTATGGTAGGCGGATAATCATGAGGAATGAGAAATGGCTAGCACGTTTCTCAATGTGCTAGCCGTTTCTCATTCCTCATGATTACAATAGAAAGGCTATTGCTGGACAAGGAAGGCAACAGGATACCACCTTGTTCTATTTTTCCCTAGTAAGATAGCAGTATGAATGGACATTCTAAAAGATAGTAAAGCGCACAATGGCTCAATAGTTGTGCATAGCAGGGAAGAAGCAAGGCTTCCCAGGTCGTAAACCAGCGAAATCCTTGTACATTCATTGGGACGTTGAATGTGAGAACCCTCCTACAAATTGGAAAATTGGAAAATTTGAAGAGAGAAATGGATAGATTAAAAATAGCCATATTGGGAATTAGTGAAATGAGATGGACTGGAACTGGAGACTTTTGGAGTGGTGATTACAGAATCATTTATTCAAGTGATGAGACAGCAAAAAATGGAGTTGCAGTGGTTCTCAATAAGGAATGGGGAAGAAGAGTAATCAACTCGGTAAAATGTAGTAGCAGATTGATAATGGTAAAACTAGAAGCAAAACCAACAAATATTATAATAATACAAGCTTACAAGCCTACTAGCGACCACAGTGATGATGAAGTTGAGAGAGTATATGTAGATATTGAGAATCTAATCAAACTGACCAAGAAGGAAGATAATCTTATTGTCATGGGGGATTGGAATGCAGTCATTGGTGAAGGCAAAGATGGTAGAGAGGTGGAAAAGTATGGACTTGGATGCCGAAATGAAAGAGGAGATAGACTTTTTGAGTTCTGCCACCAATTCAATCTGATCATTACTAATACCTGGTATCAGGTACCAAAAAGAAGAAGGTATACTTGGAAAATGCCAGGGGATATAGGAAGGTACCAAATAGATTATATTATGACAAGAAATAGATTTAAAAATCAAGTAAAATCATGCAAAAGTTACCGGGACTGATGTTGATAGTGACCACAATTTGGTTTTATCATCATCATCATCATCAAATTCCTGCCATGTACCCTCAAGGGGTGTACAGGATATGACAGTACTACATGAAAAATTTACATCATTACTAACTTCCTATCTACAATTTTCCTCCAAATCAATCTGTTACTTGTCAAGACTCCAACATTATCAGATCTTATATTTCTATCGTCTAAGGCACTTTGTACCGTATCAATCCACCTATATCTTGGTCTTCCTCTGGGTCATTTTCCTGCCAACCTGGCAGAGAACACTTGTTTTGCTAATCTTTCCTCTCCCATTCTATTTAAGTGACCATACCATCTGAGATTAGCTCTGCTAACGCATTCCTGGATGCTGACAATGTCAAGTTCTTTCCTAATATCCTCATTTTTAATATGATATTGATGCCATCTGTTCACACCTATAATCTTTCTCAGGACTCTCATATCTGCGGTCTCTAGTCTTTGGTCAATTGTTTTACTTCTGACCCAGCTCTCAGATCCATAGGTTAAAACTGGTTTGAACACTGTCTTGTATACAGCTAATTTAGTGTTCTGACTAATTTCTCTCTTATTCCATATGAATTTATTCAATTGATTTCCCACCATACCAGCTTTGCCAATTCTGTTGTCTATTTCTATAGTTAATTTACCATCTTCAGTAAAAATCGTGCCTAAGTAGCTGAAATGTTTTACTTGTTCCACAGGTTCTCCATTCACAACACAGTTGACATTTTCAATGATTCTGCCTATTTTCATTGTCTTTGTCTTTTTATTGCTGACCTTCATACCATATCTATTACAACAGCTATTCAATTTAGTCAGAGAATCTTGCAGACTTGTAGCGGATTTATTTAGAAGTATAACATCATCCGCATAAAGCAAAGAGCTGACATTAACATCTCCAATTTTGATATCAGGTTTAATACCACATTCCTTCATAATGTGATCCATATAGATAATGAATAACAGAGGGGATAATGTACATCCTTGTCTCACACCAGATTTAACATTAAACCATCTTCCTGTACTTCCTTCAATTCTAACTGCTGACTCACAACTCAAATAAAGACTAAGTATTGCTTGATATAATGCCCCATTGACACCATATAACTGCAGCGTATTGAATAGCTTCTCTCTTGGCGCCTTGTCATATGCCTTTTCCAAATCGACAAAACTTAAATACAGATCTTTGTTATATTCCCATGCTTTCTCGACTATTTGTCGTAAAGTGAAAATCTGATTCTGACAGCCTCTATTTGCCCCGAATTCAGCTTGTTCTTCACCAAGCTTTTCTTCCACAATTCTTCTCAACTGTTTCTCAAGTATACTTGTATAGATCTTGCCAGGAACACTCAGTAGGGAAATACCTCTGTAATTCTCACATTCAGTTTTATTTCCCTTTTTATATATGGGTACTCTGAGAGCTCTACTCCAATCATCGGGAATTCGTCCCTCTGTCCAGGCTTTCTGAACTATGCAGTGCAGCCACTGTAAGACTTTTATACCACCATACTTCAGCATTTCTGGTCGAATATCATCTACTCCTGCTGCCTTTCCACATTTCAAGCCTTTGATGGCTTTTTCTACTTCAAGTATGGATATGTATTCCTGACTGCATGCCTGGTCAGTGTTTTTTATCACTGTGCTGTCATCACTGCTTGTTTCATTTAGCAGTTTTTCAAAGTAATTACTCCATACTTCAAGGATATCTTTTTCTCCTGTTTTCAGGAGAAAAAGATATCCTTGAATATTTTGCCTCCTTCTTGATATTTATTTTCTACATTCTTGCCAAAGTCCTCCCATGACTTTTGTTTAGCTAGTTTTACACACTGTTTAGCTTTTTTACATTTGTCTCTGTATTCTGTAAGAGTAAAAGCTGACTTATTTGCCAGGAACTTTTGATATGCTTACTTCTTTTCCTTCACTGCCTCTTTAACTTCCTGTGTCCACCAGGGAGTTCTGATTTTTTTTTATTCTTGCACACAACCTCACCACATGCCTCTCTGGCAGAATCAATCAATGTTTTCTTCAGAGTTTGCCACTGAATCTCCAAGGTTTGATTCCTGTTCTCAAACTCTTTCATTTTCTTTTCAATAATCTTTCTGTATTTTAGTCTACAGTTCACATCTGAGAGCTGCTCAACTTTTATCCGCTTTAAAACTTTCTTACATGTTATTCTTTTCAATATGAAATTCAATTTTATCCTGCTGAAGACTAAATAGTGATCACTTCCAATTTCAAATCCTCTGTACACTCTGGTGTCCTGCACCAGGGAGAAAACATCACTATCAAGAATAACATAGTCAATGAGACTTTTCTTATTCCTTTCCTCTTCTCTCCATGTGAATTTGTGCACATTTTTATGTTGGAACATGGTGTTAGTAATAACCAGGCCATGTCCTGAGCAGAAATCCACAGATATTTGCCATTATTATTAGCTTTGCTCTTTTCTCCAAATTTTCCCAAAATATTTTTGTATGTCTCGCAATCATTTCCTACTCTGCTATTTAGAGCCCCAACAAGGACCAACTTTTCCTTTTTCATTGTGTCAGTTGCTTTTTCTAAAGCTTCAAAAAAATTCCTCGACTTCTAGTAGAACCTTCTGTGGGTCCATAAGCACAAATAAGTCTATTTGTCCAGTTCCCCATCCTCATATTTGCCCACATTACTCTACTTGAGACTGACTGCCATTCAAGAAGATTAACCTCGTATTTTGTGTTGAATACTATGGCTACTCCTTCTTTTCCTTGACTGTCATTGCCTGAATATAACATTTTGTATTTATTGCTCAGAAAGATCTCGCCAGTTTTGGTCTTTTTTGTTTCAGTCGCCCCTATTATGTCGATCTGGTACTTATCTAATTCCTCAGCTAGCTCCATTTCTTTGCCATTCAGTCTTCTTACATTGATAGTACCGATCTTTAACTCTGGTGATGTTGAGTTGGGGTTTATTTTCAGATTTGTTCCAGTAGCTGACTTTTTGCTGTTCGCCCTGGTTCCCTGGTGAAAACAACAGGGGCCTTGTTTAACCGGGCGACGCCCCAGCCAGCATGAAATTTTGTCATGTTGTACCATCATTTTTTATTTTGGTTTAACCAATAAGAATACAATTTGGTCGGCTAAATCCCAAATTGCCAGCCCATCCTCGTTCGTTCAGTATCAAAGTAGATACCCAACAGGGTGCACCACGAGAAGGTGAGGATTGGACATTAGGTCAGAAGCCCTGGTCGGTTCTCTGCATTCCTTTAAAGGCTATGTGGAGGTCTCCTCTCAGTTATACAGCTTTGACCCTTAAGTACCCCAATTTGGTTTTATTGAAATTTAAAAAGTTGTCACAACCAAGGAAAAGGGCCAAATGGAACATAAGTAACCTGAAAACAGAGGAAAACCATAGAAACTATAAACAGCAAACTGATGAAAGTATTAAAACGGGAGAGAGGGAAAAGAAAAACATAGAGGAAAAATGGACTCATTTGAAGGATACAATCATCAAGGCTGCCAGTGACTGCATAGGATTAAGCAAGAAGCAAATAAAAAAAACCATGGATCACCCAGGACATTCTAGATCTAATAGATGAAAGAAGAAAATACAAAACTTCCTAAAGGAAGAAACCAAAGACAAATATAAACATATAAAAAATATGATAAATAGAAAAGTGTAAAGAAGCAAAAGAACAATGGTATACAGAGAAATGTAAAGAAATAGATCTAACAAAGACTGGAAGAATCGATAAAGCTTATAACAACATAAAAGGAATAAGCCAGCAAAACAAGACAAGAAGTACAATTATCAAAAATAAACAGCGGAACATACTTATAGATAAGGAAGAAATTTCGGAAATATGGAAGGAGTACTTACAAGATCTATATGGAAAATATCTAGATGCCAAGACTATAGAAGATGAAACAAGACTTGATATGGAAGAAATTGGTCCAACTATATTAAAAGATGAATTTAAATGGGCCCTGAATGAATTGTCAGCCAACAAGGCACCAGGCACTGATAACATCCCTTCAGAATTAATAAAATACTCAGGAAACATAACTAAGTCATACCTTTTCAAGATCATAAAGAATATTTATGAAACAGGGATCATCCCCAAAGATTTTACACAATGCTCTATGATACCCATTCCTTAAGTAAATAATGCAAACAAGTGTGAAAATCATCGAACAATAAGCTTAATATCACATGCTTCGAAAATACTACTCAAAATTATACAAAAAAGACTAACAAAGAAGGTTGAAGAATATGTTGGCAATGACCAGTTTGGATTCAGGAAACAGCAGGAGACAAGAGAAGCAATACTAGCTCTAAGAACAGTTATTGAAAGAAGATTGGAGAAGAATCAAAATACTCTGATAGTCTTTCTTGACTTGGAGAAAGCCTTCGATAGTATTGACTGGAAACAAATGTTTCACCTCCTAAAAACAAAGGTAGATTGGAGAGATAGAACGCTCATATTTAATCTTTACAAGCATCAAGAAGTCCTTATAGAAGCAGCCAGCAATACAACAAAAACCGCAATAGCAAAAATATGAAGAAGTGTAAGACAGGGGTGCTCTCTTTCACCCATATTGTTTAATCTGTACATTGAAGATGCAATAAATAAACTGAAAGAACTAATAGAAACTGGAATTAAGATAAATGGAATTGATATTAACTGGCTACGGTTTGCAGATGATATAGCAGTTTTAGCTGATAACGAAAATAAACTGAAAGCCACCCTAACAAAGATGGAAGAAATCTTCACACAGTACAGCCTAAAAGTTAATTATAAGAAAACAAAATTATTAATTACAAGTAAAGCAAATCCAATGAAAATAAACCTAGAAATAAATAATAACCTACTACAACAGGTGTCCTCTTTTAAATATCTTGGAAGTCTTATCACAGAAGATGGAAGAAACCAATCAGATATTAAAGCACGGATAATCCTAGCCAAAAAAGCATTCTATAACAGAAGAAACATTTTTACCAGTAAAGGACTTAGCATCCAGCTCAAAAAAAGAGTGAAAACATGCATATGGAGCATTGCATTATATGGTTGTGAGGCCTGGACTCTAATATATGAATTAACAAAACAAGACATGAAAAAGTTGGAGGCATTTGAACTTTGGTGCTGGAGAAAGGTGATGAAAATTAGTTGGACAGAAAAGAAAAGTAATGAAGAAGTTCTGAATATAGTTCATGAAGAGCGGTCATTAATGAAACACATCAATATGAGAAGAAAAAGCCTAATTGGACACCATTTGAGGCATGGGGGACTGATTACAGAAATAATGGAGGGGACTGTAGAAGGAAAGCGGCCACGAGGCAGACCAAGAATTTCATATATAAATAACATAATGATGCTAACTGCCTCTAAGAGTTATGAAGAGATAAAAAGGAAGTCACAAGACAGGATGTTGTGATGGGCTGCTATATTTACCAATTTTTGGATTGATGCACCAAAGAAGAAGAAGTACCCTCAGGGAGTATATAGGATAATTACAATAGTAATTTAAACTTAAATCAATCATTAACAAATAACATTAATTTTGAATTTAAAAAAGAGAAATTAGAAAAATCAATTATATAAAACATTTTGATATAATAGGAATCCATTATGAATCAGATCTAATCATGATTCATCAGATGACCATTGCTGTAATAAATCATCATCTGTGTTTCAATTAAGAAAGTTAACATTATGAAAGAAACAAAAATCCTAATTACTTGTATAAAATTGCTCTTTATATTTCTTTCACTGTAGGACTATTCAAACACTGCATGGAAAACACTTTTTTCATATTTCAAGACAAATATTTGGAACAAAAAGAAGGACTTGTCATGGGTTCCTAACTTTCTCCAGCCTTAGCCAACCTGTTCATTGAAAGTTTTGAAACTAATGCATTAAAAACTTGTCAGAAGAAACCAAAAGTTTGGTTACGTTACGTCAATGATATTTTTGTCATTTGGTCGGTGGATGAGCTGATTGCTTTCAAAGATTATCTGAACAACTTGCATCCCAATATAAAAGTTGCTCTTGAACTAGAACAGCACAAAAAAATGACCTTTCCTTGATATTCTTGTCAGAGTAAATGAAGAGGAAAAAAAAGGTTATTCTTCTCTATACAGAAAACCTACCACAACGGGAAAATTTTTAAATGCCACTTCATATTACCACCATCTGTTGCAAAAGATAGACATAATTAAAACCTTACGAGACAGGGCATACAATATTATTATTATTATCTGAGACCTCCAGAGAGCCAAGGACTCATCGAGGGAGGCTGTAAACCCAACCCAGCTATCATACCTTCCCTTAAATTCATTTACACTAGATGCACTCACTACCCATAAGGGCAAATTAACTTCCATGAATACCCCCCGTGTTCTCTTCCCGCTTTCCATATAACGAAAAATTTCATAATTTGAAATGCTATAACACCCATTCAAAAGTTTATAGACCTCTATCATATTACCCCTCTTTCTCCTGTTAACCAGAGTCTGTAATCCACATATTCGCAATCTGTCCTTGTCATCTAAATCCCATAATCCGGATATAGTCTTTGTAACTCTTCTTTGCACCCTTTCCACAGCTTCTTTATCCCCTTGGAACCCGGGAGACCAAATTTGCACACAATAATCCAAGTGTGGTCTCTTATCAAAGCCTTATAAAAAGGCAAAATTATTTCCTTATCCTTACATGTCAAGGTTCACTTCAACATAGAAATTATCCTCTGAGTTGTATTTGCAACTTTTGCTATGTGACCTTTGAACTTTAAATTCTTGTTCACCAATACACCAAGATCCCTTGCCTCTTCGGTTTCTTGTAGCATAACCCCGCTAATATAATATGCCACTGGAACTGTAATCAAGCCAAAGTGCATAACTTTACACTTACTAACATTAAACTGATAGCCATTTTCGTTTGCCCAGATTTCCAGTCTATTCAAATCATTTTATAATTGCTGAATATCAGTAGCATTCCCTGATTGCCCTGTCTATCTTCACATCATCGGCAAACAATTGCACATCTGATGATAGACCCTGCTTGATGTCATTAATGTATAGATTGAACAATAATGGACTGAACCCTGAGGTGCACCACTGGTTACCTTAAATCTGGCAGATTCACACCCACTGTATACCACTTTTTGATATCTGTCTGTCAACCATCCCCTGATCCAAGTCAATAGATTTTGTTCCAATCCCATATTCTCCAGTTTATGCAACAGCCTTTCGTGTAGTATCCTATCAAATGCCTTAGAAAAATCCAACATATTAATATATCAAGCACATCAGTTAAAAGGAATAAAGAACTGCACTACCTGAAACAGAACCTCGCACTTAATGGCATTGAGCCCAAGATGATCAGAAAATACATCTCCTGCAACTCCCTTACTTAAACAAGATTTCAAGAATGTCACAGACAATGTGGCTGTGTTGCTCTGTGAGTACAACATAAAAGTGACTTTTTTTTTACCTTGACAAAAAATATCAAGATTCCTACATCCACCAAAATCTCCACATCACCCCCATTTAAAAATCAGGCATCTATGAGATTCATTGCTCTTGTCGCATTTGTTATGTAGGTCAGACAGGAAGGTCAGGAGAGATCTGCATGTCTGAACACATAAAATATCTTGAAAAAAGAAGAAAGCATAAATCTGGCCTGGCATTCCACACAGCCACTACTGGCCATCAAGTACTTTGGCAACAAATAAAAATGTCATATATTGATAATAACCGTTCTACAAGAAAATTTAAAGAAGCCTCACAAATGCTTAGGATCCCTACACAATGCAATAAAAATCAAAGCTTAATTTTACATCAAGTACTGTTTGCTTTCATCAAAAATTTAACTGCACGGACCTAGGATATAGCACACATGATACCACAGAACGTGATAGCAACAATTATCAATGTTCCAACACACATACAGTAACGAATTTATCATTTGTATTCTGGGTTCAGTAATTATATTTAACAGTTATCAAATTTGTGAAGTTATCAAAAACATCTAATATGTGTAATTAATTGTTAATAGGCTTTTGTTGTGCAAAACTTTCATGTAAAACTGATGATGTAAGTCCTACGATGTGCATAGCTTGTCAGGTTTTAATTGCTTATTTTTAATAAACTCCTTATTTATGTTATAATGGCATCTCAATACCGAAAAGTTCTCACAGAAGTATTCTTTATTTATGGAAGTCAATTCAGCATATCTTCAGTATGATTTGAAAGGTGTTTGAAGGTGGAGCAGTAGTAAAAATAAATATGTTTAATATTGCTGATATGGAATTGAGAATCATCAGATATTTCGTACTGAAACTAACAGTAGGATCATCGATGAGTGAAAATAACAAGAAATTCAAAGAACAGAAATACAAGGTAAATACAACAGTTGATTTATCAGTTAAAAACGATTGCTATTTGCTGGAGAATAATATACATATATATATAAAAAAAAATTATATGTATATAAAATAAGAATCTCTTAAACTTTTGGGGGAGAGAGAGAGAAAGAGAGAATCATTCTGATTCAGGTTAGGCCAGTGTAAAAGGTCTTTACAACTTTCTTTGAAGAGATGTTCATATTTTAATTCCATTAAAACTTTGATAGTAACTTCTTGTTGTAAGCCTGAGGGAGAGAAACAAACATGTGTTCTATTAATTAATGACTTGACAATACCAATGTTTTGGTAGGTGTGGTGAGCAGACTGATGTACAGGTATTCCTTGCTTAATGCGGGATTTGATTAATGTGCGAAATTAATTGCGTCAATTCCTTGATATACGTGTCGAGAGTTTTGATTAACGCGCCTTTAAATTTACCAAAATTCCATCAAATACAACATCATTTCTGTAAACCATTGACATGGACATCATTTCAACCTTCAAAGCCTATTTTAAAAGACATTCTCAAAGGCAGTAGAAACAATAACGGGAGAAAATGCAGTTAGGCTCCAAGAAGTTTGTAAAAATTTTAACATTAACATGCAATTGAAAACATTCATGATTCGTCAGAGCAAATGGAATATTTCGCATTTTAGAATCTCTTAAGAAGCAAGTAATAGATATGGATCCAGATGTTAATCGAAGATTACTTGTCTGAATTCACTATATTCAGAGGGGGAAAGAGAAAACAGAATAGAGAAGGTATTACTGATTATAGCATATGAACTGCAGCCAAAAAGAGTAGGAAATCAGAGAAGTGGTGCTTTAGAGGCCATCTGATATAAGATAGAGTAGCAAAGCATGGAAAACCACCTAATGACATAGGTGGTTTCAAAATCCTGTGAACAACGTGGTTGAAGAAATCGTTGCAATTGGTGAAGACCTTGTTTTGATAAGTTGATGCAGAAGATGTTAAAGAATTACTGGATTCAAATTCAAAAGATTTCAGTGACAACGATCTTCTTGAAATTGAACAACAACGTGCATATGAAGACAACGAACAAATGGAATGTGAAGATGAAGTTCCAAAGGAGATAATAATCAAATAACTGGATGGAATATTTTGCATTTTAGAATCTCTTAAGAAGCAAGTAATGGATATGGATCCAGATGTTAATTGAAGAATGCTTGTTTGCCAAGGTCTAGAGAGTCATTTTGCGTGTTATCGTAGAATTTATGCTTATAAGTAAAAAACTAAAGCTGTTCAAACGAATCTTTAACTTTTTTGATAAAAAATTGCAGTAAATAATGTAGGTATAAGAATTTATGAAACTTACTTTGCATTCATTTTTTATCTTTCCTAAAAGAGTACCATAAAAAACGAATCATTAATACAGTAATCGATCATTGACGAATTTCAATTTTTACCATTGATTTGATTAACACAATTTTAATATGTGCGGTAACATCGAGGGGTTAATTAATCGCATTAATCAAGGGATACCTATATATATATCTGCCAGTAAAGGTAGATTTCAGATAAACATTGGTTGACAAAGTACTGGAGGCTCTGTGAATAAGAAGTTAGACGTTAGTAAGAAAATGCTGTACTACCAGCATTTCTTTTTCCATGATAAATTGAGGCCAAACAGCAAAAACATCATAGCAAAAACCAGAGAGAAGGTTAGGAATGAATGGATGAAAACGAGGTATCTTCCAGATGGTCCAAAAAATAGTTTACTAAAGGTGGAGATTGAGGGCTTCCAATGGCTGTGCCTTCAATCTGTTTATAGATCTTGTTTTTCCAGCTGAAATAACCTGATTGTATAACAAATTCAAAAATCTCTTAAAATAAATAAGTAAATAACTGTTTTCACTATATTTAGAAGGGGAAAGAGAAAACATAATAGGGAAGGTATTACTGATTATAGCATATGAACTGCAGCCAAAAAGAGTAGGAGATCAGAGAAGTGGTGCTTTAGAGCAGCGCTTCCCAAACTGTGGGCCGCAGCCCCCTTGGGAGCTGTAGGCTTTGTTGAGGGGGCCGTGAAATAATGAAAGCAAATTTAAAATGTTTTAAGACTAAGTAGATTTTTTTTATTTTAAAAGAAAGGTATTTAACTTTTTATTATTTATCATTTCTTTTTTGTTATTTTTTATATTTTAATGGAAAAATTTACACATTGGCATTGGTTCACAAACTTTGCTTCCTGCGTATTTTGGCACTTCATGAATATTAGTAAATATTGCTTATTTGTATGTTTCATTTCAAAGCAGTGGTTAATTGTATTTACTTCGAATGCTCTCCAGGGAAGCTCCAAATCTTCCTGTCCCTTTCATCACGCGTTCGTAATCAGGGACTGTTGATATTGACTTTATATACATATCAAAACTCGTTTTATATTATCACTGTCATCCGAGCTGGTTTTCTGTTACCAATAAAAGTTTCACATATACTTCACACATGAAAAAAAGCTTAAACAAGTTCATGTGGGGAGATAGTAACTCGCTTGCAGTGGTAAACAACACACCCTCTCTAACAGCCACTATACTGCAGAGGCAATAAAAACAAGTACTTTTATTATGCCAGTGAATATGGTATGAGGAGTCTGTGTAATATATTTCTCAACAAATAGTGCAATTAGAGACAACTGGGATAAAAACACACTAATTAATGAATCACATGTCCCCTCATACAGAAACTATGCTGTATAGACTGAAACAAAACCATATGTTGCATGGACAAACACAGTATCTAACTAAAAACGATTGTTATTAATTAGATGTGTGTGAGTTCGATTTCCCAAGGCAGCAATAAAATTCAACCAAACGTGTTAAAATTCGTAAAAGTGTTAAAACTAAGTAATATATATATATATATATATATAATGAATGTTATGGCAGTTTCACATATGGAATTCGGTTGAAGAGAGTTAGCATTTCAACTCAATTGTCAACTATGCTTTTATCTTTCGGTTGCGCGATCTTTTGTTAATACCGCACCAATCATATGCACGTTTTAATAACCTGCCTTTGCTGTCTGTTTCGCGTTAGGCTTAATTACCTTAAAGGGAGAAAAGTCACAAAAGAGAAAAATGTTCCTGGTCTGGGGATTTCCTTATTCAGGTAATATTCACTAATTTCATGTTATCAGTCTGTGGTGTGCCAGTATCGGTAAGTGGTGATATTATTTGGTCTATTCTACGTTAAAAAATTTAGCCCTGAGATGGATAAGTGGCTAATAAAAAATAAAAAAAAAAAAATCCCGCGAACAATCAGAAGAAGCAGAAACAGACTCAAAAAAAAAAAAAAGGACAGTATTTTATATTTTACCAGAACAGCCCACATCGTCTTCAGAACCAAACAGTAAGAAACAAAAAAATGTAATATATGCATTTGATTTTTGCAATATTCGCTGTGTATGTTTTGTATTGAATATCTTCTTCTTCCTAACATGGAAATTTAGGCCATGTGGCCTGTTCCGGTCTCATGCCATCTCTTTCTTGGTCTTCCGATTCTTCTTTTTCCACTTAATTTGTATCTGTATAATATTTTTGGTAGTCTGCTGTTGTTTATTCGATTTAAATGTTCTAGCCATTTTTGTTTATACTGTCTTATGTAGTAATTAATTGGTTTTATTTTCAGGGATTGTAAGATTTCTTCATTTGTTTTGTGGTCCCACTTAGTATATCCAGCTGTTTTTCTGAGGAACTTCATTTCTGCTGTTTGGATTTGTTTTTCATCTTTCCTTTTCCTGGTCCATGTTTCGCTTCCGTATAGTAGAGTTGGTTTTGACAAGACATTATATAGTCTGATTCTAGTGTGTTTTTGTACCAGGGATGGCTTAAATGTTAGATATATGAAGAGCCAAAGGCTTCAATTTGGCGACATTGAAGCCTTTGGCTCTTCATATATCTAATAATTTATTAGGACACCTCTTGGCAATACTCATAGAAGGGTTGTAAGTTCTGTTTGCTACAAACTTGATATTAACTAGGTCTACCTACTCACTGATAAGACCTCAATAAAGAGTCTTGGTAGTGACCTTCTCTCATAATGTAGAACAGAAATGCAGCTCCTAGGAGCTAAGTTTACATTATGGGTAAATATCAAGAATAGTGATCGGAGCTTGCTCCACCTTAGACATGAGTTGCCTCAGCTTGCACTACCTTTAGGGTCTGTTCCTGCAGTATCCAGGTTTGCTTACGCTTGGAATCACCGAACTTTATATAGTTTCTACTATATTCGGCATGAAACTCTTTGAGTTTCTTATTCGGCTAAGAAACGATATGGGGTGTAATATCCCTTAACTTAAACAAATGGCTTAAATGTATTATTTATTATGCCATTTACTTTGACAAAGTTTGATATTTTAGTGTCAATGTCTTTTTCTTCTTCGTATGATAGATCACATTCCAAGTATCTGAAAGTGTTTACTTGTTCTAGTATTTTATTATCTATCACTATTTTACTTCTTATTGGGTTTTCTCCTTTGGATGCCATTATTTTTGTTTTTTTCTTTGGATATTGTCATATTATATTGCTTTGAGATATCATTTAATGATTTTAATGATCTTTGTAAGTCATCTTCTAATGTAGCTAATACTTGCAGGCGTAAACTTCTGTGGCTAATTGGTTCAAAAGATATATTTCGGTGATTACACCACATTTTTTTATTATTCAGTTTTATAAAACACTGAAATAATAGTTCCCGACAAGTTTCGTAAATCGTACGATTTACATCTTCAGGGGTAAATAGTATAACTTAAAGTTTAAATAAGAGAATTAATAAATACAAATCATAACTGTCTGGCTATTCATGAAACTCAAATAACAGAATGCAGATATATAACGTTATTGACGTTGAACAATACTGGACCATGTCACGTGTGCTTGTTCTCGTTCATACAGTCCGAGCTCAGATTGAGGTAGATTTTTTAGAGCTGACCACACTTGATGGAGAATTAAACTTGTGTGCTGGAGATATTGTATGCTCTGTCTCGAAGAGTTTTAATTAAGCTTATTTTTTGTGAAGGATGGTGGTGTGAGGTTGCATTTAGAAATCTTCCAGTGTTTGTAGGCTTCCTATATACTGAGAAGGAGAGTTTACTTTCTTCATTAACTTCTAATAGAATATCCAGAAAAGGAAGTTTTTATTTTTTTTCTTGTTCTAAAGTGAATTTTATGGTGTTGTGCAAATTGTTGAGATAATCTTTGAAATTGATAAGTTCATCTGTTGTTCCACTGAATATGATGAAAATATCGTGCACATAGCGTAGCCATATTTTTTTTGAACTCTTCGAGACAGAGCATACAATATCTCCAACACACAAGAAAGATGTAATGAAGAACTAAAATACTTAACACAAATCCTCCAACAGAATGGATATGAAACAAAACCCATCAAGAGAATCCTTAAAATACCTCCAGCTAACAACGCAATCTCACTTCCTTATATCAAAAATGTTACAGACAAGCTAGCCAAATTAATGAACAAACACAACATAAAAGTAGCCTTCCTTCCTATGGAGAAAATCTCAAGATTCCTACATCCACCAAAACCACCTCATCATCCTCTTAAAAAACCAGGAGTCTACAAAATCCATTGCTCTTGCGGGATTTTGTTTGTTTTATCTATGGCATTCTGTAATTCTTTATAAAATATATTACTGTCTTCTTCTTTTCCCTCTTCTGGTGCATATGCACCAATTATTGTTATGTGGCCTCTTAATGTCTTGAGTCTAATTTCTATTAGTCTTTCATTGAAATAGTTGTAATATACAATATTGTTCTTTAGGGATTTATGTACCATAATCATTATACCTGCTTTTGCTCTTTCTTCTTTTTTTACCCCACTGTAGATTTGTATATAGTTGTTTGTTTCTTTTGTACCTTTTTGTTTTTTCTTTGTTTCTGTTACTATACATATCTTTATATTAGCTTGGTTTAGTTGTTTATCAAGTTCTTCTTCTTTGTGTGCAATGCTTCTCACATTCCATGTTGCAATCTTCATTATGTGTTCCTTTTTCCAATTTCGTTTACCGTTTCCTGGGTTGTGGTCTTTTCCCTGACAGTCCGTCTGGCTTTTCATGCAAAGAAAAGTCTGTCTGGTATTTTGAATTTCCCCAGGACAGGTTACTAACCTGTCGCTGGGTAATTCCAGTGGTAGGGCTGCTACCTAACGCCTCTGGACAGGCAGATCTAACAGCATTTACTCTGTTTGGGTGTTAAGGTTATACCGCCCATACTGAATATGTATTGAATATAAATACAATAAATATTATAATAATATATCTCTCTATTACGATTTTTTTTCGAGGGGGGCCGTGAAATATTTTAATTTTTGCAAAGGGGGCCCTGACATCCAGAAGTTTGGGAAGCACTGCTTTAGAGCCCCAAAGCATATAATGAAAACGATATATGGATGGTATCCATCACCAATATAAGCTTGATGAAAGAGATGAGTAATTATTGTGTGGGGTATTCAACTGTGGGGCATAGATTGGAAGGAGAGAAGGACATATGTGGAAAGAGAATTTATGGAGTTACTAAGGAATAATAAACAGAGACAGCATATAATGGAAGGTATCAGGACTTTGAAAATGCTGCATCCAGTGATTGTCAGGTGGCTACATTGCCACTATTTGGTTAGTGATGTGGTCTTGACCTGAAGTGACTAAATGTGTAGTATTTTCAGTGCAGAAGAATGTTAAATTACAGAAACCAGACAGAAGAGAACTGGCAATTATGACACTCAGGAGATTGTTTGTAGCATTACAATGCCATCAGAAACTGCAAGGAAGCATGTTAGCAGTGCATGAAAATTGGGTAAGAGATGCTTGTGGTGGACTGTATACCTAGAGTCGGGAGGATAAATTGAGTGGGAATTAAATGAATGAATAACATCATTAAGCAGAAATTGCAAAAGAAAAAAGTTTGTGGAAGGTAATCAACATGCTCATGAGCACTACAAAGCACAGGTTAGAATGGTGATCAGCATGGTAAGGAAAGCAAAATCAGAATACAAGAGGGAATTAGCCGAGTGAGCCAAAGATAGTCCCAAAGAGTAATTTTAGTACTAGCAAGTTTTACAAAGCTCTATCAGCTAGGTAGATAATATTCAATAGCAGAGGAGACAAGGGCTGATGTAGAAATATAGGTAGTTGAAGTAGAAGCAAACAAGATATTACTTGATGTTAATACAGCTGTGGGATTAGATGGGATATCTGCTCACATATTATGAGAATGCATTCTCATAAAACTGAGGCACTGACAATTCCTTAGAATTGTCAGTGCCTTTGACTGTGTTTAAGTCTAGACTCTGGTTGGATCCAAAAGGATGGAAAGGGGAAAATAATTTTGTTGCATAAAGGAAGCTCCTAAGCTTCCTCATTCTCTTAGGATGAAAGGAAGCTCCAAGACTAGCAAATCATATACGAATCCATGTCTCAGGGATGTGGTCAAGATATTGGCAAATCTGATTATGGACAAAATTCAAGAATGGGTGAATAGGATACTGTATGGGGGGGGGGGGAGTGCAGCATAGACCTCTGCATAAGAAATGCATCACCAATTTAGCCTTATGGGTACCAAGCAAATGATCATTATGGATCACTTTAATTTTCCAAACATTGATTGGGTAGAAGAGAATTCTCATAAGAAAGAAGGGGAATTTATTGAATTGTTGCAAGACAACTTTCTCAAGCAGAATGTGAAAGAAGTAACTCGAGGTCAAAGATTGTTGGATTTGCTTATAGCGTCAGAAGGGGTATCTGTCCACAATATGGCTATTTTACCACCAATTGGTGACAGTGATCATGCTGTACTTTCTTGGAAGTATCTACTTGTATTGAAGCTTCGATTAAAACAGGTTACATGCTGAACTATAAAGCTGAAAATTATGATCAACTTAGAAGAATATCTTTGGTCCCAAGGTATCAGTTACTGAATGGGAAAAATGTCAGCTGCATGGGAATCTTTGAAAAAGTGTTTGAATGAGGCAGTATCTCAGTGTATCCCTAGTGTTGGAAGAATAAATAGGTTGGGAGTGAAATAAATGTGTAACCTTATTAAGCAAGAGATCCACAAGAAGATGATGTGGAAAGAATATCGTGAGAATAAGAGTGAGAGAAGTTATGAAATATATAAAGCTAAGGCCAGAAAAGTAATGAGTATTGTGAGGAAAGCTAAAACGGCCATGCAAAAGAAATTGGCCATGCAAGCTAAAGGCAATCCAAAAGAATTTCATCGTTATGCTGCAAGCAAAAGAAAGATGCATGTGGAAGAATACCTTTCCTGAATGCAGATGGTACTCGAGTGTCGGAAGCTAATGAGATTGTTCAGTTAATGAGTGCTTGGCTTTGCTAAGATATATCAACCAGGTTTATATAATATGGTGCACAGTGCTACTGCTATGTTGGATGAAGAGTTAGAGGTTCATGAAAATGAGGTTGAAGAGCTGTTGCATAACCTGGATAAGAATTTGTCAATAGGGACAGATGGAATATCAGCCCGTTTGCTAAAGGAATGTTCAGCTGAATTGGCTAGGCCTTTCACATATTTGTATAACTTGAGTCTCAGCTCAGGAATGGAAGGAATGTATGATAGTTCCATTGTACAAGGGTGGTGCAAAACTGATGTGTCTAACTACTGACCTATCAGTATTTCTGGTGGTAGTGAAGATTTTAGAGAAGTTGATAAGAACTGCATACAGAAATGGGTAGACAAATATGCTATACTCTGCAAGGAACAGCATGAGTTTACTAAGATCATATATTATAACAATGTTACGGCCGAGTTGGATAAAGGGAATGGATACACTATGATAATGTTGGATTTTTCTAAGGCATTTGATAGGATACCACACGAAAGGCTGTTGCATAAACTGGAGAATATGGGATTGGAATATAATCTCTTGACTTGGATCAGGGGATTGTTGACAGACAGATATTAAAAAGTGGTATAGAATGGGTATGAATCTGCCAGATTTAAGGTAAACCTGTGGTGTACCTCAGGGTTCAGTACTTGGGCCATTATTGTTCAATCTATACATTAATGACATCAAGCATGGTCTATCATCAGATGTGCAATTGTTTGCCAATGATGCGAAGATAGGCAGGGGCAATCAGGGATGCTACTGATATTCAGCAATTACAAAATGATTTGAATAGACTGGAAATTTGAGCAAACAAAAATGGCTATCAGTTTAATGTTAATACGCATAAAGTTATCACTTTGGCATGATTAGAGTTCCAGTGGCATATTATATTAGCAGGGTTATGCTACAAGAAAAAACTGAAGAGGCAAGGGATCTTGGTGTATTGGTGAATAAGAATTTAAAGTTCAAAGGTCACATAGCAAAAGTTGCAAATACAACTCAGCTCAGAGGATAATTGCGATGTTGAAGCAAATTTTGACACATAAGAATAAGGAAGTCATTTTGCCTCTTTATAAGGCTTTGATAAGACCACACCTGGATTATTTTGTGCAAATTTGGTCTCCCGGGTTCCAAGGGGATGAAGAAGCTGTGGAAAGGGTGCAAAGAAGAGTTACAAAGATTATATCTGGATTATGAGATTTAGATTATGATGACAGATTGCAAGTATATGGATTGCAGACTAGTTAACAGGAAAAAGAGGGGGTGATATGATAGAGGTCTATAAATATTTGAATGAGTGTTATAGGATTTCATCTGATGAAATTTTTCGTTATATGGAAGGTTGGGAGAGACACAGGGGCATCCATAGAAGTTAAGTTTGTTCACAGTCCAGGAAGGGGTAGGAGCTAGGTTTTTCTTCCAGAGAGAAGTGAGTGAGTGGAATAATTTGCCGTTAGGGGTATTGAGTGCATCTAGTGTGAATGAATTGAAGGAAAGGTATGATAGGTGGTTTGGGTGATTTATAGCCTCCTCGATGAGTCCTTGACTCCCTGGAGGTCTCAGATAATAATAATAATTATAAATTGGAGCAAGTATGGATAGGAAACTTGTGATGAATAAGAGGGTGACTGATGGATAGATATCAGGGAGTTTATGAAGGATTAGAGTCTAGGAGAGGGCACATGACTAACTGTATATCTCAGAATCTGTAATTGGGCCACAGCTGTTTAATTTGTACACTTTCAAGTTACAAATTACAAGTGGTTTCAAGTTCAGTAGTATCATTGTATAGCTATATCCTTTATCCAATTCAGCTGTCACTTTATTTTAAAAAATGAGTAAATTATAGCCAGCAAAGGTTGGTCAATTGGTAGAGCCTCTGCTACTAATGGCTCATGGAAAACGTTAAGCAACTTTGAGCGCAGTTAGTAGTTGGAAGGAGATCAGTTGTTCGATGCTGTTGGCATACTCTCCCTCTATGAGTCTTTGGACTCCCTGGAGGTGTCACATAATCATAATAATAATAATGAAGCATGATTTATCCTTCCCAAAATTCTGTCCACCATGCAGTATCATATTTCCTATTAATGATGTAGAAAATAATCTGAGGAGAAATGTTCAGTTGTTTGCTTATGACAAAACTTGGAAAGCAATAGTTAATGAAGATATGTACAGATCTTGGAGTAGGATTGAAATAAACTGACAGTATTGGCAGAGGAGAATGGCCATCAGTTTAATATGGTAGAATGTAAAGTTATGCATTTTGGATTGAAAAGATTACCAACCATGTGCTCCATTGATGTAACATGGCTGTCGGAAATTAATGAGGGGTAAGGATTTGGTTGCGTTAGCAGACTCTGAATTTAAGTTTAGAGGACATTGCAAAAGAGCTTAAAAAAAGTAGCTAATATAGTTCATAGGATTACCTAATTATTGAAGAACACACTGACAAGCAGAGATAGGCAGGGTATTATTAAGCATAGATCTGTTCACTTGTGTTTCTTGCAGATGAGGAAGAGGTGGAGAGGATTCAGAATACATGACCAAGATGGTGGCAGGTTTATGGTGTGCTCCATATGAGGATAGATTAAAGATTTGTGGTTTAGAGAAATTAGGTTGGATGGGGGGGGATGCACAGTATACAAGTTATTTAAAGAGTTTTATATAGTTTATACAGAGGGGAATTTGTGTGACTAGTTGTGCAAATTCGGGAAGAATGTTGGGGAAGAACTAGCGATTATTCCTGGAAATTGAGTAAAAGTGCACTACTGAGGACTTTTTTTTTGCTTGGGGAGTGGTGAATGAGTGAGTGGAATGCATTTTTGTTTAGTTGTGAATCATACTGCAAAAGTCAGTGTTAGTGAATGTGAGTTCAAAATGAATTATAACATGCATTATGTGAATGATGTTTAGCGCTTGGTGAAATGTTCAATGGATATCATGTGGTGAGTCTACTGACTTCATGCAGATGTCTGTGTAATAATAATAATAATAAATGCTAGTCTGGTGACCCAAAGTTAAGTTATCTGCTTTTTTAGCCAACAGGCTGTATAACTTTTTCCACCACAAGAGTGGTATTTGTGCAATCCTGTGTTCCTTGCCGGAGTGTGTAATCTTGAACTCCTCCTTTTGACCTTTTGTGGCTTAAGATTTTCATCCCTCATATGTCATTCATCTACTGTCTCTCTTTTCATTTCCTCCAATCCTGATATTCATTCTGACCTCTTATTTCTTCTTCTCGAAGCATGATTTGTTGCAATCCAAATTTGCTAACAGTTAAGTCATCTTCGCTGTGACTTTAATGTTCACAACTCTAATTGGCTCCCTTTTTTTCAATTCTGCTAATGCTCCAAGTAGCTGGTAGAATGCACCAGTGGCCACACCCGGGGACCGTGCCTCGACTGGCATGCAAAACTAAGTGAGGGCTGTAGTGAAGGAGAGTGTCTCCTCCTTGTTGCACTTGAAGACTGGAATGGCAGAGTTAACAGATGACCAAAATTTAATTTGACAATGGTAATGAAGGCATGACAGCAAACTATGTGACATAGTCCGGGCACACTCTGGGACAAAAACAGATGTGGCCAGTCACTGTGGAAGAGACAGGAAACCTCACCACATAACATTCCATAGTAAACAGATGTGGGACAAAAACAGATGTGGCCAGTCACTGTGGAAGAGACAGGAACCTCACCACGTAACATTCCATAGTAAACCATGAAACAGAGAACCATGTCGGATTTAAGCAATAGAGACAAGGTTGGACCCTCTGCAACTTTTGTCTCTTGGAATCATTACAGGGAAGAAGAGAAAGAAACTGGGGAATGCAAGACAGATACTATGAAAACAGCATATGAAGAAGATACCTTAAACCCTTCAGGGAGGGTATTCTCCTGATCCTTTATGTCTGAAAACCAAGAATCTTCTCTTAAGGCTTGCAACTTGGAATGTAAGGGCCTTATATGAAGCTGGGAAGTTAGATAACCTTATACAAGAACTTGAAGCAATGAAAATTGGCATTGCTGGTATCAGTGAAGTCAAATGGACTAATAATGGAAAAATAAACAGAAAGACTCATTCAGTTATATACTCATGTGGAGACAGTCATAGGAATGGAGTAGCATTTTTACTTAAAAATGAGATTGCCCAATCCTTACTTGGATTTTGGCCCATAACTGACAGAGTAATTGCATTAAAAATTGCAGCTCAACCTTTTAATATTTTTATTGTTCAAATATATGCATCCAACTTCTGATTACCCAGATGAAGATGTAGAATGTTTCTATGAAGGCATTCAAAATGCACTTAACAATGCTAAATCGATGACATAACTATTGTTATGGGAGATCTACATGCTAAAGTAGGCTCAGAAAAGATCTCTTCCTGCATGGGGAAACCAGGGCCTGGGACATAGAAATCCAAAAAGTGAAAGATTAATACAGTTCTGTGAAGAAAACAATCGGGTAATAACAAATACTTTATTTAGCCAGCCTCCTAGAAGACTTTACACATGGAAAAGTCCCAGAGACAGCTGTAGGAACCAGATTGACTATGTAATGATTAAAAAAAAAGATTCCAGAATAACATATTACAAGCCAAAACATACCTGGGGGCTGATATTGGATCAGACCACAACCCTGTGGTCATTAAAGCAGCAATAAAATTAAAGAAAACAATGAAACCTATAAACATAGAAAAATATGATCTTGGCTCCCTTAAAAATCAAGAAATACAAGATAAATTTTTAAAGGAACTGGCACAATTCACTGCTGTTAACATTCCTGATTCCACCCAAGTATCCTTACCCTAAAGAGGATAGATAGATGAGATTGAGGATAGATGGCAGAAATTTAAAGAAGGCTTAAAAAAAGGTAGTAAAACAAGATGAGTAAATCCTGGATGAATGACAAGATACTGAAAATGATAGAGGAAAGAAAGAAACACAAAAATCGTCCTGAATACAAGAACTTAAACAAGGAGATCAGGAAAGAATGTAGGATTGCAAAAGAACTATGGCTCAACAACAAGTGCAAGAAATTGAACTTTTGGACAAAAAGCACAAAATCAGAGAACTTCATGAAAAAGTTAGGGAGCTAACTAGCAAATCTTGAAAAAGGGTAGGCTCTCATTGCATTGAAGATGCCAAGGGAAACATCCTAATGGAGAAAGACAAAATAAGGGATAGATGGGTAGAGTATTCACAGGAACTCTACAATCATGTTAGAATAGATAAGCCGTTGCAAGAAGATTTGGAAGGGCCTACTATTCTTACCTGGGAAGTAACAAATGCCATTAGGAAATTGAAACCAGGAAAAGCTCCAGGAATGGATGGAATTATGGCAGAATATCTAAAGGCTTTAAATGATAAGGCTATAAGATCACTAACTGACATGTGTAATAAAATATACGAAACTGGACACCTGCCAAAAAATTTTAAGCACTCGATATTCCTACCAATATCTAAAAAATCGAAGATAGTTAAATGTGAAGAGTACAGAACAATCAATCTAATCAGTCAGATAGCAAAAGTTATGTTATATATCATTCTTGAAAGAAATAAACATAAAATCAAACTGGAAATTAATGAAACACAATCTGGTTTTCAGGAAAATAAAGGAACTAGAGAAGGACTCTTCAACATTAGAACTATTATAGAATGATATCTGGAGAAGCAGAAAGAAGTCTATTTATGCTTTATTGACTACACAAAGGCCTTGGCAATACACAACATGAACAACTAATCGAATCCCTCAGAAAATTAGGAGTAGATGGTAAAGATACCAGATTATCGATAAATCTATATTGGAAGCAAACTGCCTCAATAAAAATATCAGGAGAAACCTCTGAGAAATTTCCAGTAAAGAAGAGTGTCAGACAAGGCTGTGTTCTTTCTCCTATATTGTTTAACCTCTATACTGAAAATATCTTCTAGCAATTAAAGAATTTAAAAGAGTCAGCATAGGAGGCAGAAATATAAACAACTTAAGATATGCAGAGGATACAGTACTGCTGTAAAATCTCGCGAGAAATTAAGTTTTCAAGAGAATTTTCGCTAAAGATTTTCCAGTTTTTTTTGTTTGAATTTATAAAGAAAAAATGTGCTTAATAAAATGCTAAAATATAAAAATAAATTTGCTGTCAGAATACACCTGCACTTTAGACTTGGTAAATGCTTAGTAGGAGTTAAGCCGGATTTGCACTGAATTCCATCCAAATGGTAAGGTTAAGCGGCCAGCAATGACATCAATTTTTTTCCTTGCTTTTGGCTAATCCTGGGATACTCTCAATTAAGAACAAAGGACTGAAAATGGAATAAAAGGGTATGCAGTGCTTGGTTCAAGGTCTTGGCTCTTCACCTTCGACTTCTGTAGGGGCTCCTTCCCTTAGTCCAGGAGGATTGTTCTTCCCGCTGCCAGCTCTCTCTCTAGGCTCTGGGTAGCTAATGCAGAACCCCAGCGAGTCTGATGAAGGAAAACTCTCGAGGACTGACCAGACGGAAGACACTCCAGTCTTGATGTATGTTGCAGAATGTAAACCGGACTTTCCACTCGTGATTGTTAGCAAGTAAGCCATTATTTCATTGTAATATGTTATGAGAATGTAACTCAAAATCATAAGTGATTGCGAGAGGTTATTTGTTAACTGGCGGTTAAAATTGAATTTGAATTAAGGGAAGATTATGTATTGTTAAGTGTGTTTAATTCACAGGTTGCTTGTGATAGCATCAGAATTAGTGCTGATTAAGTATTGCATGTGGCAGAAGAAAGTTGTTACAACCCCTCTTGGAATATATATGCATGCTTGTAAGTTAAGTTGTATCATAGGAGACACTTTTATGTCAAAGTAAATTTAAGTAAGTTCACTATTAGAAACAATAAGGTTTCTGATAGTGAACGCACTATAAGTTCTGTTGCTTAGATAGAAATTTGTTTTGTGAGTTAAAGAGCTTTTGATTGAATTAATCTTTTAGCAACTTTTATATGCTCTGTACCATTTCCTTTAGATCAAAATAAATATATTTTTGTTTTGTAATTACCTGGTTCATATTCCTTAGCCAATTCACTATCCCGAATAATTTAGCGAACCTGCAGGAATAGTAGAAAATAACTAGCCATGACTTGCATGTAAAGAAATTGTACAAACGTGTTAATTTAATTTTGTTATCTTCTCGCCCTAACTTTCAAGCAATAGAAGGTCAATTAAGTGGTGCAGTCGTTATGAAAATATAAATTTCTTAATTGATATTGCACGAATGTTTAGGAACTGCTACGTTAGATAGGCTTACTACACGAGGTCTAACTAACAGTAGAAAAAAAGGTGGGACTAAAGATTAAATTTAAGTAAAGACATAGATAGATAAAAAAAAGAATAACTAACAAATATTTTACACTGCTAGCTGAAACTAAGTGAAAAATATGGACTTAATTTCAACTTCAAAAAAAACCAAAATCATGCTGGTAACAAGAGAAAAGGGGAAAATACCCGATATAAATATTAAGATCAGAGGAAATACCTTAGATCAAATAGAGAGTTATATATATTTGGGTCAACTAATTACAGAGAATGGAAAGTGTGATAAGGAAATATTAAGAAGAATAGAAATTGCTAGATCAACTTTCATTAGCATGACAAACATTCTGACCTTAAGGGAAATTCACACAAAAACAAGAATTAAGCTATCCAAATGCTACGTGTGGTCAGCACTGCTATATGGAGCAGAAATGTGGACAATATCAAAATATTGTGAAAATAAACTAAAAGCCCTTGAGATGTGGATCCTCAGAAGAATTCTTAAGAGTTCCATGCACTGCCAAAAACTAATTTAGAAATATTAAAGATGATTGGAGAAGATAGGACTCTGTTGAAAACCATTAAGAAAAGAAAACCCACCTACCTTGGTCACATACTAAGGCATGAATCTCTACAAAAAACACTTCTAGAAGGAATGATGCAAGGAAAAAAGAAGAAAAGGAAGACAGAGAACAGATTGGATGGGAAATATTAAAGACTGGACCTTTTTGTCCTATGAAGAATGTAAAAGAGAAGCACAAAACCGTACATGGTGGAAACTCATGGTAGTCAACCTCCTGGAAGGAGATGACATCTGACAAGACAAGTGACCTAAAGCAAATTGTTTCTCTCCTGATCAGAATTCCTAACAATCCTCTCCATTCACCAGCTCTCTGGATCTCTTCTTAACCATTTCTTCTTCCAGGTAACGGTGTTTCTTGGTAGTCCAGATTATGATCTCATCCTAGTTTCATTTTCCTTCAACCATACACAACCTCGCATACTTTTTGGCATTACAACACCAAATAGAATGATCTCTGAGCCTACTCCTCCTTTCCATGGACAGACTATTGTTTACATTCTCCAGATCCAGATACTTGTAATCTTGTTACAGAAATTATACATGTTGGAATGAAGGCCTTCAATCCCCACCATGTTCAAAATTCTCACCCTATATCCAAGCTATGATTTTCCAAAAAAGTAAGACAAGGCAGTCCAAAAAAGAAAATGGTATACTGTAAATGGCTTTGAGAAAAAAAACTTCAACTTCATTCATAACTTACACTGAAGTCCACAACTTTTGTTCATCTGTGCTTCCACCTCTGTCTCACCCAAATGGTAGTATTACAACATTACCTAAAGAAAAAACTGACCTCCTGACATTATTCTTCTCATCCAACTCCTGCATAAATGACCAAGAAAATCATCTCCTCCCCGACATGGAGCATTGCACTATATGCTTCTTGTGGCCCTCTGCCAGAAAGATATCAAAAGAATCTTAAACAACTTGCATAACAAAAAAAAAACTTTTTGTCCTAATGTAATTCCACTAGTTGTGCTCAAGAGATATACTTCTGAACTAACACCTGTTCTTTATTTATATACGATATTATACTTAGCTGGCATTCACCCCACAGCATGAAGTGAGCACATATACACACGCTCTCCCTCTCTCTCTCTCTACTAATAATTGTCAGGACACTTTAGCAATTTACAATTGATACCAGCAAGTGAACCCTAATATCAGGTATGTCCACATTTGGCTTTAATCACCTCCTGCACCCTTTGACAGGGAGGCTTTGCACCAGTGTGCAGCAGACATCAGGTGGAATTTGTCTCCATTCCTCCATAAAAGCAGCACTGAGTTCAGCGACAGATCAAGGACATGCTGCTCTGGACCTCAATTGCCACTCCAATTGTACCCACAGGTGTTCGATGGGGGTTGAGGTGAGGACTCTGCATGAGCCAGGGCAGTCATATAACATCCATCTCTTCATACCATTCCATAACAGCTGCAGCTTTATGGCATGGGGCATTGTCATCTTGATAGTAACACAGGTCTGTTCCATAAAAACTCCACAGTGTAGACAGCACATGATTATCCAGAATATCAAGGTACTGAACGGACAACAACCAGTGGTCCCACTCCAAACCAGCTGAATACACCCCACACCATTATCCTTCCACCACCACCAAACTTTACTATGGGTACAACACACTGTGGCAACAACTGTTCACCAGGCTGCCTCCACACCCTGCCATCAGACTGGAAACAGGTGAACCTTGATGCATCGCTCCAGAATACCATTTTCTACTGGTCAATTGTCTAGTTCACACGCACGCTCTTTGAACCAGGCCAGATGAGCCACCTTGTTTGTTGTTGTGATGTTCATCTTGTGTGTCGCTTCTCCTCCATGAAAACTCAGTAAATGGAATTTTTTTCGTCAGTATTAGTGGTCACCATGGTGTTACTGGCACTCTGGACCTCATCATGGATAGTCTGTGCTGATTGTATGGTTTTTGTGTGCCTGTCATTTTCTGCAGCCACCCTGGGTGTTTCCCTGCACTAGTGATGCCAGAACATCTCCATTTGTTGATCACATTGCCAACTGTTGATTTTGGATGCTCCAGTTGAGCAGAAATGGCACATATGGACAGTCACCAGTGTGACAGTCCACGATGACACCTCTCTCTCAAAGTCACTGAGTTCGTGTCATGTCATGATGAAATATTTCTTCCTACTATCTGTACACTGGTTTTTATGTTATTAACAAACCTTGAATGGTCTATAACTTCAAATAACAGGGGATGTACAGACAATTATTTGTAGATAGTGTATTAAAAAAAAAAGTGTTTGCCATCAAGCTATTGACCTGTTGCTCTCACCTCAACAGCCAATTTCAACACCTGGAAAATTATCAACTAATCAGTGACCACCAGTATGGATTTCACCAATTAAGATTCACAGTAGATCTCCTCACCTACCTTACTCACCTCTGGACATGTGCCATGGAATGTGTTGGATGGAATTGGCATCAAGGGGCCTCTCAGCAACTTGTGATCATATGGTCTGCCTGTCTCCTTTGTAATTGGATTGCGAGTTTTCTTTTAGGTCATTCATCATGCATGATGGTTGAAGATGTTCTCTCTTCAGATTTTCTTATTAATGAAGATGTTCCTTACAGCTCTGTTATTTCACTCACCTCAAGGAGTTGGTAGATCGTTCCCCATTCTATATAAAGAAAACGCAACACTTCATAAACAAAATTAAAATCATTAAAGCTTGTCAAAGATGATTTATTAGTCAGTTTTGATGTTTCTGCCTTTCACAAATGTCCCAATCAGCGACACAATTCTTCTCTTACACAGCAAATTTCTGCCTGATATTACAGCTCTCTTTGTCCATGTACGATGTTCCAGTTACTTTGTATGCCAAAATTTTTTACCATAAAAAAAAAAAAAAAAAAAATACAGCTATGAGCTCACCACTATCCCCCCCCCCCCTCACCAATTACTAACTTTTATATGGAAGCCTTTGAGCAATGTGCTCTAGATTCCTTTACTTCTAAACCTACTTTAGGCTTAGATATGTTGACTGTACTTTTGTTATCTGGTCACAACTGCCAAACTTTAAACACCTACCTCAGCCACCCAAACAAACAACATGAGTGCATTCAATTTACCGTTGAAATGAAAATCAAAACTTACTTCCTTTCCTGGACACACTGGTCAGACATCTTCCCTCTGGCAGTCTATCCTTCACTGTCTACCTCAAGCTTACAGATGATGGCCAATATATACAGGGGTTGGACAAAATAATGGAAACACTTGTTATACATACACATTTCTTTATTAATATGGTGTTGGACCATCTTTTGCCTTCAGTACAGCCTGAATTAGAATGGACTGAAATAAGTTTTGAATAGTTTCTGAATTGTGTAACACTATTCTCGAAGAACATTTTCAGGTTGCTTTAAAGATATTGGGAGTTTCTTATTCCATTCTCTAAAATTGACCAGAGTAGTTCAATAATGCTCAAATCTAGTGATTGTGCTGGCCAGAGAAGATGTTGAATTTCACCTTCGTGCTCTTCAGACCACAACTATACAGTTCAAACTATGTGAATGGGGACATTGTTGTCTTGGAATCTGCATTGTTGTTTGGGTCGTGTGCTGTACTTGATTACCCAAAATGTCCAGATAATCACTTGCAGTAATTCTCTCATGAAGAGTAATAATGGGACCAACAGAATACCCCAATGTTGCTGCCCAGACTATCACAGAATTCCCCCCCCCCCCCCATGTTTTACTGTTGGAACCATGTATTCCTGATTTTAGGTTTTTCTTGGGTGTTTTCCAAATGTGAACTCATCCTGATGTGGAAAACAGCATGAAGTTTGCTAATATCCAGGTTTGACATTGTGGCATTTATGCATCTGAGCATTCTTTTCAGTAATTGGAGGTTCAGTAATCAGAGCAATTGCAATTCAAACCATGAATATTGGATTTATGAAGCTTGCATTAAACAGTTTTTGTTGCAACAGGTTCTGCAAGATGAATATTCAGTTCTGCTGTTACCTGTGCCACAGTAGTGTGATTTTTAAAAATGATCCTTCTCAATGTCCGACAATCTTTGTCATTTTTTATTTTTGTCCACTGTCTCTCTTCAATGATGCACTTCAAGACAACATGTCTTGCATGATCTGTGACCGCCAACATAACTTTAGAAACTCTCAATCTCTATACACCTAATAATGTGGACGTTTTTGTCACTGATGCTCCAGCTAAACACTCATCATCAATTTATCCTCTTTCAAAGTTGGACAAGTCTCCCATTTTTCCAATTTTTTTTAGCACTAATTATCACTCAGTACAATCACTAATGCACTTGCATGAGAACTATAGAGTGTAAATAAAACAAAACAAGAACATTCAGGGTTGCCACCACAAGTTTATTTCAATGTAACCAACACAGATAAATTCTGTTCCTAAATATCTTAGTGTTTCCATCGAAAAACTTGTGCTAATTCTCACCACCACCACTCTTCACAAAAACTTGGAATCATTAACACCCTCAGAAACAAAGCTCTAACAATTCCTGTAATGAGCAAACTCTTAAGCAAGAATTACAAATTATTAGCAATACATTTATAAACAATGACTATAGCAAAAATACCATTTATGAAATTTGTCATAAGACTTTACCAAAAAATGCAAATAATATAGTTACAATAAAACCATATCCATCACATATATTAAAGAGTTATCAGATAAAATAAACAGAATTCTACACCATTACAACCTTATTGCTACTTTTAAATCACCTATAAAATTAAAAAAAAAACATATTCAACTCCTCTAAGGATCCTTCTATATTGTAGTCAGTAAACGTTACTTCAATGGAATACGGAACTCAAAGGTGATGCCAAGTGCTGACTATGGATCTGATCATAGACTGATCTTAACGAAGATGAATATTCGCCTGAAAACAATAAAATTTAAAAGAAGTCAACCCCTAAAATGGGATCTGCAAATGGTACAAAATCCAATGAAAATATTTCAGAACTGCTGTCTGCACAGTTGCAAAACGAAAATGAACCCTCTCAGTGGAATAGACTACAAGCAGCTATCATAACATCTGCTAAAAACCACATCAATAAACAAGAAGAAAGAAAGAAAAAACCATGGATAACTCAAGAGGTAATCAACCTTATTGATGAAAGAAGAACATGGAAAAGAGGAGCAAATGAAGAAGAAAGGTTAAGATATAAAATTTTGTATAAAAGAATCAAACAGTTATGTAAAAGATTGAAAGAAAACTGGATAAATAGGCAGTGCACTGAGATAGAAGAATTACAAAATAGGAACAAATTAAATAAAACCAGAGAAGCATTCCTGAAAGTGAAAGAACTTAATGGAAAAGCAAAACGTATGCAGTCTAATAACATCAAGGACAAAGATGGAAACATACTCATTGATAAGGGAAAAGATAAATGGAAGATGGGTGGAGTACTTATCAGACCTCTATGATGATGATAATAGTAATACGTTACATGATTCACGACACCTTAAGTTAAACGTAACAACAGATACGTTGTTATGTTTAACAACATAACAACGTGCTCTACCTCCTTTCTTGTTGGTAGAGTGTACCAACAAGAAAGAAGGTAGAGCACACAATCAAGAATCTTCCTAATAATAAATCCCCTGGGTGTGATAATATTCCGGCTGAGCTGTTAAAACCTTTGGCTGGCAATAATAACTATTTAGTGGAATCCTTTCAGGACATCTATAAAACAATACAATTACTGTATTGTTAATATTCTGGCTGAGCTGTTAAAAGCTTTGACTGGCAATAATAACTATTTAGTGGGATCCATTCAGGACATCTATAAAACAATACAATTACCTGAAGTTTTTACTACATCTATCTGCATACCAATTCCAAAGAAAAATAATGCACAAAATTGCAAGGATTACAGAACTGTGAGCCTAATTTCCCATGCATCTAAAATTATTTTAACCATTGTTAACAAACAAATTGAAAGAGCCATAAGTAGTGAATTGAGTGAACAACAGAAAATCTTCAGAAGAGGAATGGGAACCATTAATGCTATCCTGGAACTAAAAATACTAATAGAAAGATTACTTGAAAGAAATAGGAATATTTACATATGCTTCATAGACTTTCAGAAGGCTTTTGACCAGGTAAAACATAATAAAATGTTCAATATATTAGATAAATTAGACATAGAAGATCATGAACTCAAGATTATAAAAATGATTTACACCAAACAGAAAATGCAGCTGTTTAATGATGAGACTTCTGTAGTGAAAATAAAAATAGGAGTTAGACAAGGTTGTATTCTTTCACCAAATCTATTTAATATCTATAGTGAGACAGTGATGAAAAAGATTGAAAAACAAAAAAAGAAATTAGTATCAATGGTATAAAATACAACAATCTTAGATATGCTGATGATACCATTCTAATAGCAGAAAACAGAAACAAATTAATCAAATTACTGCAGCTACTAATTGAAGAAGGTAAAGAATTTGGATTAGATATAAATGCAAAAAAGACCAAATTTATGAAAATCTCAAAAGAAAGCAGATCCGAGCCAGAAATATTCATCAACAATATGAAAATTGAACATACAACAGAATACAAATATTTAGGCACCTACTTTACTGCAGATGGAAAGCAAGATAAAGAAATAAAAATAAGAACAGCCATAGCTAAAGATGCATTCTGGAAAAATAAAGATCTGCTCAGAAGTTCTGTGAGTATCGAGACAAAGAAAAGAATGATAAGGAGATTAGTGTGGCCAATTTTCACATATGGACGTGAGACCTGGATATTCAAGAAGAGAGTAAGGCAACAGATAATGGCCTTTGAAATGTGGTGCTATAGGAGAGCTCTGAAAATCCCATGGACAGAACATGTGATAAATACAGATGTCCTACAGAGAATGAGAACGCAGAGATCTTTATTACAGGAAATGATCCAGAGAAAGATGAGATTGGCAGGACATGTACTGAGAGATTCAGCAGGATAGTGGTTACTAACAGTTTTAGAAGGTAAAATTATGGGAAAAGGATCAAGAAGCAAAAAAACGAAGGACATGGCTTGAAGATACAAAATCATGGACAGGATCACATGGCTATGCAGAAACAAAATGGAAAGCCACTAACAGAGAGAACTGGAAGGACATGGTACTGCACCCTCTCACTGAGGAAGCTACATGAAGAAAAAGAAGGATCCTTCATGCACACACACACACACCTTGGCCCATCCTGGAGTATACCAAATCCATTACATGATATTGGTGAAACTGGATGCATAATTCCAGTCTGTAAAAAAAAAAAATTTAACAGTTTTGGTAAAGCTTCTTGAATCACACTCTTAACATCCTACACCAAATTGACTGGAAAGGTACTTGTTCCTCACATCAACAACTGTGAAATTTTAATCAACTATCCTAATCTAAACAATAATGGTGGCATAAAAATCCCAAGAATTTGGATGGCACGCATTCAATTCACATAAGTTCTTTCTCTAAGTAATAATTTCAGTCCTTATTGGCCACCATCTATACTGTTTCTGTTCTAATTTATCTGTGAGTAATTATGTGAGAGCATGTTGCTTTCTTTTAAACCTCATTTGAAGCTGGCATCCCTTCTCCACTCTTCTAAAGATTCATTTCCTCTCTGTATTCCAGGTGTTTACAAGGTCCCTTATTCTTGCAACTTATTATATTATGGTCAGAATGAGAGATCTGCTAACATTTATCTTGATGATCACTAAAAATACATCTGCCCCACAAGTATGGTCAGTCACAGAGCAAGATAGTTTTCTTCTATCTGCTTCATCACAGTGAATACAAACTTAAGACTCTTTTTAGAATCAGTAGCAGATTAAAAAAAAACAGCCTAATCTTAATAAATATGGTTGTATTAAACTTCCCAAGATTTGGGAAGCTTTAATTCTTAGGCCTCCCGCCCAACATCTAAGGCTAGCCAACAGTACCCACAGAGGATGCCCCTCATAAGACTTTAGTCTTCATTCATTTCTTCCACTTATTGTTTCTTGTATGTTATTACAATTTTAACATTTCATTCCTGAACATGTCTCTGTGACAGAGATGAAATATTGAAATGATTAAACCTACTGTTTAATTATTTCTCTTTGTGCTGTAATTATTCCATTAAATTGTGTCATACCACACCTAAGCCTAAATATCACTCACTAGCTTAATATATTTATTAATGATTTGTAACCAGATAAATAACAGGACTCTGGCTTTGTAGTAAGTGATTTTGTTTTTCACTAGAGGTCAGGCCAATAGTGTTAATGGTTGATGACATTAATGTGACTTCAGCATACTATGCAGATTGTAATATAACTAGTTTGTATATATATGTGTAGGCACAGGGCTGTACTTACACTTTTCCCTAGGCGGGCGGGTAGGGCCTGAAGCGCTAGAGTGCTCTAGGGCCCCCCCCCCCTTCCTTACAAAATGAATAAAGGCAAATAAAAACACTCAATATATAAACACAATACATTCATTACATTTATTAAAAAAAACTTATGCTAAGTAAAGACAATACAGAAGGCTGGGAAGGGTTATTAGTAATAGTGCAGATGTGGTAGCCCTGCAAGAGGATTTGAATAAGCTAGATAGATGGGCAAATGAAGGGGGATGTCAGTTTAATGCAGCAAAATGTAAGGTCTTGAGGTTTAGGACACATCGATGGGATGCTGCATACTCTATGATAGGAGTTAAATTGGAGGAAGTAGGAGAGACAAGAGATCTGGGTTTGATGATTGATAGAAACCTGAAATTTAGATGACATATTGCAAAGGTAGTGAAGGTAACACAGAGGATTGCTGCAATAATGAGAAAGACACTGACCTGCAGAGATAAAATGGTTATCATTCCATTGTATAAGACTCTGATCAGACCACACTTAGACTATTGTTCTCAGATCTGGTCCCCAAGATTTGAAGGGGATAAATTAACTGTGGAAAGGGTATAAAGCGGATAACAAAGACAGTTTCAGGACTGTACAATGTTAGTTATGAGGATCGGCTGAGGGAGTGTGAACTGCAGAGTTTGGTGTATAGAAGAAGGAAGGGTGATATGATTGAGACTTTTAAACTGTTGAGAGGTGGTTACAGGGTTGACACTGGGGGAGTTCTTTCACATGGTTGACCAGCGGGAAGGAGTCATGACAAGGGGCCATCACTGGAAGTTACAAAAGGAAACTGTGAGAAAGAGGGTGAGGAGTGGTTTCTTTGCATGGAGGGTGGTTGAACCATGGAATGCATTGCCTGATGGAGTGGTGAGAGTGAGAATGGTCAATGCATTTAAGGAGTGGTATGATAGACTTTGTGTTTCCTAGGAGGGACCTCCCTCGATGAGTCTTGATAGACTTGTGTTTCTTAGAAAGGACCTCCCACGATGAGTCTTTTGATTCCATGGAGGCCTGAATAATAATAATAATAATAATATCAGAAGTTTTTCCACTTGGTTATACTATAAATTAAAGATAATTAATATACTTGGATAAGAAATTATATACTTGGTTTAATCCTTTATCCAAGTGTAAGCAAAACAAAGTTTGCATCCACCTGAAGTATTTTCAAGACTGGGGAGCTCATATATAGAGGCTAATGACTTCCCATCAGTTACCTTAGTATCCCATAATGCAAAGCACATATCCTTTGTGGACATGTATAATGCTATGCATTATGGGAAAGGTCACTACCGAGACCGGTTTCAACCTTTATTGAGGTCTCATCAGTTAGAGCCAGACCCAGAAGTGATACTAAGGTTGAAGTAATGCAGTAGTCATATTTTCATATACAAGTAGCCAAAAGGTGTCGCACCTTATTATTAAAATACTTGGGATTTGAGATAGTTGTTGGAAGTTTTTCCATTTGATTATACTATAAATTAAAGATACCAAGAATACTTTTTTTTTTTATAATCCTTTATCCAAGTGTAAGCAAAACAAAGTTCACACCTGAAGTATTTTCAGGACTGGGGCAACTCGTATATAGAGGCTAAGTCATTGCTTACACTTGGATAAAGGATTAAGCCAAGTATATAATTTCTTGGTGTATGTATCTTTAATTTACAATACAGATCAAACACAAAGGTTAAACTAACACTAAGTAAAGACACTACAAATGTTTTTTTTCTAGACTTTTCTTTTGTAAATGTATTAATAATATCATCATAATTCAAATTATTCACATAATTTTCAATAAATAATAGTGATATTAGATTTTCCCAATGCAAAGAGTTTTATAAATAATTTTTCACCCTTTTAAGAACAAAAAATGAACATTACCTGTTTGTGGCATGACTGCAAAAGGCCATTAATGCAAAAAAAATATGAAAATAAATATTATTTACATTCTTGTTTTTTTTTTTCAAAAAGGGCTTATGATCTATTTAAATATTGACTTGTAGCAACGACACCCTTTTTCTGAGCTATATATATATATATATATATATATATATATATATCATAGTGACATAAGCAATTTAACTGAAAACAATCATAATTTGTTATATTCGATTTTAATTACTTATACTTTTAATTCTTCAGTTTCAAATCTCATTGTTTGGGGGTCCTTAAATTGGCCCTAATTTTTCAGCCCCCCCCCCCCCCCCCCCCCCCCCCCCCCAGCAAGAGCCTCATGCATATCTGCATATAGTCCAGATGATGACTTTCATATGAAGGTTGAAATGTCAGGTGATTATTTTGGTTTAAATTAAACTGAAGTTTTACCATAACTCAGTAGCTGTTTCCATAATTTTTTAAAAATGAATGCTGATCACCATGTAACTATGAAAGAAAGAATACAGAGATAACGTGAAATGTGATGTGGATTTTTTGAGAAATGATACAGTACTGTGAGTATTGTAATGTGTATGCCTGGAGAGATATTGAGAGTGGTTATGTGGAGAGGTTGAATAAGAAAAGTGAGTGAGTGTAGATATGCAGGAAATGTGAAATGGTGATTAGCTACAAGTATGAGGCTTCTTTAAATCAGAGTAGGGAACATGAAGTGGTAAGAAAGCTTGCAGGTTTTTTTTTTAACAAAGTAAACTATTCATGACAGAAATTCTTGTTTAATCTTTTATCCAAGTATTAACAGTTTCCATGTGAAGTATCTTCACAAATAGGCTACTGGTATGTATTGGCTGTTGACATCACAACAACTGCCTTAGTATCCCATAATGTAAAGTTCACTTCCTTTCAGACATGTATATTGTATGCATTACAGAAAGGTTCACTATGTAGACTGGTTTCAACCTTTATTGAGGTCTCATCAGTGAGAGCCAAACCTAGGAAAATATCAAAGTTGAATTAATAGAAAGTTATATATTTCCCATATATAAGTAGTAAAAAGTGATAATTATTTTTACCAGAATATTTTAATAATAAAGTGATACACCTTTTTACTACGTGGATATGGGAAATACATGATTTTGCAATCTTGTTATATTCTTGAGTTTGGCTCTAACTCCAGACCTCAATAAAGGTAGAAACTGATCTAGGTAGCGACCCTTCCTGTAATGCATAGCAATATACTCTCAAAAGGAAGTGTGCTTTGCATTATGGAATACTAAGACAGTTGATGTTGAAGTCAATAACTTCTATATACAAGTAGACTAATCATGAAGATACTTCCCATTCAAACTTTGTTTGCTTACATTTGGACTGCAAAAAAGAATGCAGCTGATGAAAGATAGTGAGAAAGTGATTCAAGATTTGAAAGCAGAATTGGCAAAGATGATGTGAGAGATGAAGTGTATGCAGAAAAGAAATTAATAGAATTGTAGATATTATTATTATAAGGGCACCTCCACAGAGCCTGAAGACTAATCGCGAGAGACCCAATCTATCAACACAATCTATCATACCTCTCCTTGAAACCATTAACAGACAAAGCAAAACTGACTCTGGCAACCCATTCTACTCTTTCACCACTCTCCAAGCAAAAAATCTAGTCCTCACACCCTTACTGACCACATCTTTATTCAACTTCCAGGGATAACCCCTTGTTCTGGTCCCTCTAGCCAAGGGAAACATTTCCCCTGCATCTATCCAATAAAATCCTTGAAGCAACTTAAATGTTACTATCATATTCCCTCTTTTTCTCCTATTTTATTTATTTTGCTGTTATATAGTGTGACTTCAAAATTTAAAAAAAAAAAAAATACATATTACCCTTCTTTTTGAGTTTAAAAAAAAATTCTGAAATTTACTTTATTAATGAATAATAGCTAAACTCTCGAGTTTTACCATACATTGATATAAAAGTATTAATGAAACAGTAAATATTAAATAATTTAGGAATTCAATTTTGTTATTAACTGTGTTTTTGTATTATTATTAAATAGCAATAAAATTCATTTTTTAAATTGTGCGATGATGTTATGAAGGTTTCAGTTGTCTCATGTCCTGCTACAAAATCACATTAAAGCTGCCAATGGAATGTGATAGAAATTGTTTCATTTAAATATTATCTGAATACAGAAATTGATAATAAGTGTATTTATGAGTTTAATTTTTATGTGATAATAAAATTCTTTCAACATTTTTAGACTATGTTGGATTCATCAAGAAAATAATGAAATTAATGCAGTTACATTATCCAGACATAAGAAAAGTGGAGGTAGAAATGAAACAGTATGAAGATTTATGTGATCCTCCTAATAGTCAGGGTATGTTTTCTCAATTCCTGGAGATATGTTAACTTGAAACTTTCAAGTTAACATCATTAATGTCTTTCATGATTAAAAATTATTGTTTTACTTTTAAAAGTTTGTTATAGCTAGAGTGGACTGTATTTTCATTACTAAGTCTGCTATTCTGCAGTTCTTACTATAGAGAACTTGTAGTTCCTTGTTCAAATATCCACAGCTGTTGCTATCATTCATGTTGAAATTTCTGGAAGAGAAAATTACTAAAACTACTTAGACACTGGAATGCAAATAAATAATTTACTGGTAAAAATTTATTATTTACAAGCCAACATTTTGTTAGCTGGCTCATTATCTGATGCACTATAAGAATATACACTCAGTGAAGACACAGAATGAAATTATCTGGATAACAAGGATAGTCACATACATAGAAGGCAACAGTAGCATGCTTTGTGAAGATTTCTGTAATGAATGATGATGGTTGGATAGGACAGTGTGCCAAAATCTGTTCAAGATCTTACTGTCAATTCTGTTACAGTTGCCGAGATTCTGTAGAACTTGTACCACTTCCAGGAGCAGTCTCTCTGATTTAAACTGGAATTTGTGAAGTAGCCTGGCTTCCTTCCATCTGATGAACTGGTCTTTATCTATGGCATGCTGTGAGAGTCTGATGTTTGGTTTTCTGTTCCATATATATTTTTTTTTGTTCTTTTTTCCTGAACAAGGTAGGAAAATCCTGTCTGTCCAAAATATTGAGTTCCACGCTAACAGGGGATGCTGTAGAAATTTAGACACTTGGAAATGAGAGGGTCCTGGTGATCCTTGAATTGTCTTAGGAAGGTAGATTTTGTTCAGTGGTTTGTATGCCATTCTGATTCTATCTTATTTCAGGAGGGTTTATTTCCCATTTTATCTGTTGTACCTTTGATGTAAGGCAAAGATATGGTGTGTGTGTGGGGGGGGTCTCGTTTTGAGGGGTATGCAGGATTTGTTCTTTTTAAGGAGTTTGGCTTTTTTTTTATTTTTTTTTATCCATTTTGTTGGATATTTATTATCCATTGTGTTGGTCAGAAAAAAAAGAAGAAAAAATATATCTGGAACAGACAACCAAAAAGCAGGCTCTCACACCATGCCTTAGACAAAGACCACTTCATCAAATTGAAGAAAGTGCCAGTCTACCTCACAAGCACTAGTTCTGCTGAATCCCGATAACTGTAACAGAACCAGCGGTATGATCTTGACTAGATTTTGGCACACTGCCCTATCTACCTATCATTAATAACAGGAATCACCACAAAGACCACCATTATTGCCCTCCATACATGTGACTCTCCCTGTTATCCAGGTCATTTTATTTTGTGTCTTTACTGGGTTTATTATATAGTGCCTCAGATAATGATAGCTTGAGCTAGTGAAATATCACCTTGTAAATAATTAATTTTTGCCAGTAAATGATTGATTTGCATTCCAGTTTCTATGTAGTTTTCTCTTCCAGAAACTTCGACTTGAATCAGCTATTGCTGTGCATTACTGAAGTTAGCATTATTTATTGATAAAAAGTTCTTGAATGAGGAACAGTGTGTAACCTTATTCTCACTTCTAGGTCTTACAGGTTACAAAAAAAATTGCAGGAAACAGGTTGCACAAAAAATTATAGCCTTTGGTAACTTTAATTTTTCAAATAACTGTATGTAGAAACTGTACTTTAAAGAGAGATTAAATTAATTTTTTTATTTTCATAGTAGAAAAGTTCAACACTTTAGTTAATTTTAAGATTTATAGTAAACTGTCAGCATAACAAACATGTGGTACACTCACTCGTTATAGCAATCACAGTGCTATAATAAACTACTATAGTGAAAAGTTCCATGGCATAAATATCATAGTAAAGAAAATTCACTTTAGCATTTATATTATAACAAACTTGTAAAATCAAATCATGTTGGAGGCTTAATGGATTGTATATATACAGCACTCAGGAAGGAATAAAACAGAATTTAATACTTCCTATATTTCGTCTCAGTCACTGAGAAATCTTTAGGGATTACAAAAAAAACTAATGTTACACATACACAAATACCACACAATACTAAGCCAACCACATGGGTGACTCTAGAGTCCTCTCTAGGTGGAGCACCCTCTATGGCCAGTTGTAGGTGGGCTGGAATGTAAGGTGGAATCTCTGATGATTAGTGTTTCCCAAATCTTATGAAACTTAATGCAACCATATTTATTTAGATTTGGTTGATTTCTGAGAGCTGCTGTGGATTCTAAAAATATTCTCTTTTTTGAATTTACTGTGGCAGAGCATGGTGGTTTTTTTCCCAAGAGATCCTATGGGGTTGTATCCAAGACATGGTCAGCCAGGCCTGGCTGACCACAGTTGTGGTTGCAGATGTATGACTTGTGTTCCTCTAGGCCAGTGGTTCAACCCCCCCCCCCCCCCCGACTCCATAAACTCGTCATCAGTGTCCCTCTTCCTTACCTGATCCTGCCTTACATTCAGGAAAGCAATTCACGCAACCCACAAGAAGGAACGGTAATAACATTTTTAAAACAAATGATTAATTTACATTTATTTTAAATCCAAAAAAAACATTTAACTTTAATAGCAACTTGACATTAAAATCTAATCAAATATTGTATTATAATGCTATTCAGTAGCAGCTATTGACTTGAATGTTCAGAAATCCTTAATGTGATGGATGGGCTTCATGGAGTGATACCAGTTTTCCTATGTCTGATTTAATATCACTTAGCAGGAGTCTTAAATCTTCACGTTGAGTTATCCGGAGTCTATTTCTTTGTTTAGAAAGAAGTTGCATGACCACACTAAAACCACATTCCACCAAATATGATGTTTGCAATGCAACGAGGAGCTTCTTAACCACTCCCCACAGTGAAGGATAGCGAGCAGAGATCTCTTTCTGCAACCAAAACTCTTGATAAGATTTCTTAAATTTTGGCTTCAGCTCAGTAATTTTGTAGCTCAATTAGTTCTTCCTCCATGGCTCCCACTACCTTAGTATTGGGAAATGGATTTATTACCCAATCTGGAACTTCCAACGAAAGTAGATCCTTAAATCGCCCAGTCATATCTTCATGCAGCATATTCAAATTGTCACAGTGAACTTGCAGATCATCAGTTTGCACCCTATGCTTTCCATCTAACTCGGACAGGCTAGGAAATTGGTAGAGCTCATGACAGCCTAGGTTTTGCTTCAACAGATTTAACTTTGAAATAAATGTTGAGATAGAAGATTTGGCCTTAATTAGATTGATATCATTGCCTTGCAGCTGCAAATTAATTTCATTAAATTTTGCAAATATATCTGATAAATAAGCAACATCATGCCTGATAGCTTTGAGTTCATCACTGAGCAAAGCCTTTTTGTCTTCAAAAAAACTCGACATCGGTATCAAAAAGATCATAAAACTGTCTCAAACAGTTGCCTCTTGACAGCCAACGAACTTCAGTTATGGAAGTTCATTGGCTGCCCCCTTGCCTCTTAGTGTAATCTCATCGCCCACTTTGGGAACCCTACTCTAGACGGATGATTGCTGATCTGCCTGGCTGTTCAAAGTACACCAGCTTACAGGAACAGAGTACTTTATAAACTCCAGGCACTGAGATGGAGGGAGCTGATCTTTTGTAGAACGGATAAGGGTAGCAAGTTTGTGGTGAGGCTTAAATGCGGTGTGTAGGTTGTACTTGTTTAAAATATTGGCTATTTTTTCCCGATGTGCCATGGATACAGGGTATGGTGATGGCATTTCTAAACTCTTTCTGGAGAGATGGCCGGGGAATGGGGGAGGAACTGATTATTTTTTTAATTCTATGATCGCCGTAGCCACTGGAGAGGAAGGTGTTGTGTATGTGGTCAAGCTCAGTTACAAAGGTGGTTCCACTGGAACAAAGATTGTCGGCTCTCTTAGAGTTTTAATAATGCCATGTTGTTGAACACAGTGGTGGTCGGAGAGCTTGTGAATGTATCTGCCTGTGTGTGCATAGGTTTTCTGTATACAGTGAAGGAAAGTGTACCATTAGAAGGCGTGTAACTAAGGTATTCTTTTCTTTTTCCATCGTAAACTGGATTCTTGGATGTAGGCTGTTGAGGTGACTGAGGAAGGAGTCTAATGTGTCTGGGCCATGAGGCCAAATAGAGAACACGGCAGCTGCATATCTTAGCCATATAGAAGGTTTGAGAGGGGCTGAGTCTATGGCTCGTTTTTCAAAATTTTCCATATAAAAATTGGTGTGTGTGTGGGGGGGGACCCATGGCGGTTCCCTCTATCTGCTTATAGATTTTATTCTTCCAAGAAAAATAACCAGAATTGATGGCAAAAGAAAAGAGATCTAAGATGTCAGAAGGAAAAATGTTTACTAAGAGTGTTAAGATATGAATTAAGGGAATATTGGTAAACAGTGAGGAGATGTCAAAACTTACCAATATGTCTGTGTTATTTAAGGTTAGATTTTCTATTGGGGTTTTAAAATGGGTAGAGTTTTTTTATATAGGATGTGGAAAGTCCAATGAGCGGAGTCAGAGAGTTAGCCAGCTGTTTTGATAGTTTATAGCAAGGTGCTTTAGTGGCATCTACAATAGGTCTTAGTGGGGAATTAGTTTTGTGGATTTTTGGTAAACCTTATATTCGGGAAGGGGGGGGGAACAGAAAGGTTTGAGTTTTTTCGTAATGTCTGGAGGCCAGGAAGATATTTTTTAAAGTAAGTTTTTTAATTTTTTAACTTGTGTTTTTGTAGGATCGTGTTCTAGCGGGATGTAGGTAGAACGATCTCGGAGGATAATCTCCATTTTTTTATTGTATTCCATGGCATTAAGGACAGCCTTGGCATTACCCTTATTTGCTCTGGTGTTGACGATACTTTTTTGTCTTTCCGTAATTTCCTGAGAGCAGTGCAATGGCCGGACGATAAATTACTTTTGAAGGCAAAGATTGGGCGAAGATGTTGGCGACATCAAGTCTGATGTCATTTGCTATCTACAGTGCTAAGCAACAGATCTCGCATTTGATATTATACATTACATCTAACACGTGCATTTCTTTCAGTGCAACCAAGAAATTTTGGCTTTGCTCTACTGTGGGAACAAATCGCCGCTACTCGTGCCACCCTCTCTGAGACGAATGCCAGCATTGGCTCTTTACAATCAGAGCTCTCCACAGTACTTAACCCTGAACTTTGGTCCATTCTCTCTGGCATCAGAAACTTTCGCACAGAAAGAATTCCAAAAAAATAAACATATCAAAAAGTATAACAGCCTGTGTAAATCAAACCCCAACCGCAAATTCAACTGCTGCAGACAGTAGTTAATCTATCTTCCAAAAGGCTCAACAATGATGCCGTTAGTGCTCTAAGCCTCGGCCACAATTTTTGTGGTCGCACTGAAAGAAGTGCCGGTGCTAGATGTAATGTATAATATCGAATGTGGGATCTGTCGCTTAGTGCCGGAGATAGCAAATAACATCAGACTTGACGTTGCCAGCATCCTCACCCAGCCTTCACCTCCAAAAAGTAATTTATCGTCCAGCCAACGAACTGCTCTCAGGAAATTACGGAAAGACAAAAGTATTGTCATCACCAGAGCGGATAAAGGTAATGCCACAGCCGTCCTTAATGCCACGGAATACAATTGATAAATGGAGATTATCCTCCGAGATCGCTCTACCTGCATCCCACAAAAACACAAGTTAAAAAAATTAAAAAACTTGCTTAAAAAAGTATCTTCCTGGCCTCCAGACATTACGAAAAAACTCGAACCTTTCTGTTACCATGGCTAGTGTTTTTGATTCCCTGTTGTTCCAGGCCAGATTTATGAGATTAGATAAGCTGGATATGATCTTGATGTTCAGAAATGTTTTTTTGTCTGATCTTCCTGTTTGTTCATAAAGACATGTTGCAGAAACATGGAACTTTAAACACTGAGTAGCATCAGTGGTGAAAGTCTGTC